>NW_027202904.1:1960000-2560000 GCF_024711535.1 Dipodomys merriami | reverse complement strand
CTCAGCCTAATCTTAACCCTAACCATTATCTTATCCCTAACCCTCACCCTCACACTCACCTTAAACCTAACACTAACCCTAACACTCAACCTCACCCTCACCCTCACCCTAACCCTAACCTGAACTCTAACCCTCACCCTCACACTAGCCCTCACCATAACACTAACTCTAACCCTAAACCTCACTCTCACTTTAACCCTCATCCTAACCCTAACCCTCACCATAACCCTAACCCTAAACCAAACCATAACCCTCACACTAAACCCAAAACTCAGCCTAAACCTAACCCTTGCCCTCATCCTAACGCTAACCCTAATCCTAATCCAAACCCTAACCCTCAATCTCTCCCTCACCTTCACACTAACTCTAAACCTAACCTGCATTCTAACCCTAAAACTAACCCTAATGCTAACCCTAAACCTCAACCTCACCCTAGCCCTTACCCTAACCCTAACCCTAACCCTAAACCTCACCCTAACCCTAACCCTTACCCTAGCCGACACCCTAACCCTAACCCTCACCCTCAGCCTAACCCTCACCATAACCCTTGCCCTCAACCTAACCCTAAACCTAATCCTAACCCTAACATTTACACTGACCCTAACCCTCATTCTAACCCTAACCCTAACTGTAACTCTCACCCTCAACCTCACCCTAACCCTCAGCCTAATCCTAACCCTAACCAGTATCATATCTCTAACCCTCACCCTCACACTCACCCTAAACCTAACTCTAATCCTAAACCTCACCATCTCCCTCACACTAACCCTAACAATAACCCTAAACCTAACCCTAACCCTAACCCTAATCCTAACCCTCACCCTCACCCTCACCCTAATTCTAACCCTAACCCCCATGCTAAACCTAACCCGAACCCTAATGCTAACTCTAAACCTCACCCTCACCCTAACCCTCACCCTAAACCTAAACTTCACCCTAACATTAAACCTAACTCTCACACTATACCTAAACCTCACCCTAACCCTAAACCTACACAACAGCCTAACCCTCACCCTAACCCTAACCCTAATCCTCAACATATCCCTCACCCTAACCGGAACACTCATCCTCACCCTAGCCCTCACCCTAACCCTAATCCTACCCTTAAACCTCACCCTAAAAGTAATGCTAACCCTACCCCTTATCCTCACCCTAACCCTCACCCTAACCCTAAACCGAATCCTAACCCTCACCTTAACCCTAAACCTAAACCTCAACCTAGCCCTCACTCTAACCCTAACACTAACCCTAACCCTCACCCTAATGCTAACCCTAACCCTAACCCTCACACTAACCTTCACCCTCAACCTAATCCTAACCCTAATCCTAAACCTAACCCTAATCCTAACCCTCACCCGCACCCTCAACTTCACCCTAACCCTAACCTAAACCTAACCCTCACCCTAAACCTCACCCTCACCTAACGCTAACCCTAACGCTAACCCTAAACTCACCCTCACCCACAGACAAACCCTAACCCTAACCCTAATCCTAACACTAACCCTAACCCTCACCCTCACCCTAAACCTAACCCTAACCCTCACCCTCACCCTCACCCTCACCCTAAACCTAACAATAACCCTAACCCTAACCCTCACCCTCAACCTAATCCTCACCCTAATCTTAACCCTAACCCTAATTCTAACCCTAACCTCACCCTCAACTTCACCCTAACCCTAACCATAAACCTAAACCTCACCCTCAAACTCAACCTCATCCTAACCCTAACCCTAACCCTAACCCTCACCCTAACACTAACCCTTACCTTAGCCCTCACCTTTACCCTCACCCTAACACTATCCCTCACCCTCACCCGAACCCTCACTCTAACCATAACCCTCATACTAACCCTAACCCAAATCCTAACACTCACACTAACCTTAACCCTCACCCTAAACCATATCCTAACTCGAACACTAACCCTTACCCTCAACCTCACCCTGACCCTCAGACAAAACCTAACCCTAACCCGAAATCTAACCCTAAACCTCACCCAATCCCTCACACTTACCCTCACCCTCACTCTGACCCTAAACCTCATCCTCACCCTAACCCTCAACATAAACCTTACCCTCACCCTAACCTGAACCCTAAACCTAACCCTCACCCTCACCCTCACCCTAAAACTAACCCTAACCCTCACCCTCACCGTAACCCTAACCCTAAACAATAACCCTAACACTAAACCTAACAATAACCCTAACACTCACCCTCACCCTAAACCTAACCCTAATTCTAACCCTCACCCTCACCCTCAACCTCACCCTCACCCTCACCCTAACTCTAACCCTATCCCTCATGCTAACCCTGTCCCTAACCGAAATGTAACCCTAACCCTCAACCTCACCCTCACCCTCACCATTACCCTCACCCTCACCCTCACATTCACCCTCACCATAATCATCACCCTAAACCTAACCCTTAAACTAACCCTCACCCTAACCTGCACACTAATCCTAACCCTCACCCTAAACCTCACCCTAAACCTAACCCTTACCTAACCAAAACCCTCACCCTTACCCTCACACTAACCCTGAGCCTAATCTTAACCCTAAACATTATCTTAATCATAACCCTCACCCTCACACTCACCTTAAACCTAACCATAACCCTAACACTCAACCTAAACCTAACCCTCACCCTAACCCTAAACCTCACGCAAACCCTAACCCTCACCCTCACCAAAACCCTCACCCTCACCCTAAACCTCACCCTCACCCTAATCATCACCCTAAACCTAACCCTAACTGTAACCCTCACCCTAACCCTAACCATAACAATAACCCTAAACCTAACAATAACTCTAACCCTAACCCTCACCCTAACCCTAACCCTCGACCTAACACTCAAGCTAACCCTAACCCTAACCCTAAACTTCACCCAAACCCTAACCGTATCCATCACCCTAAACCTCACCCTAACCCTAACCCTTACCAAAACGAAACCCTCACTATCACCCTTACCCTCACCCTAAACCTCACCCTAACCCTTATCCTCAACCTAACCCTAACCTTAACCCTCACACTAACCCTAACACTAACCCTCACCCTAACCCTTACACTTACCCTCACCCACACCCTAACCCAAACTCTCAGCCTAATCTTAACCCTAACCATTATCTTAACCCTTACACTCACCCTCACACTCACCTTAAACCTAACCCTAATCCTTACACTCAACCTCACCCTCACGCTCACCCTAACCCTAACCCTAACAATAACCCTAAGCCTAAACTTAAACCTAACCCTAACCCTAACCCTAATCCTCACCCTAACCCTAACCCTAAACCTCACCCTTACCCTAACCCTAACCCTAATCCTCACCCTAGCCCTCACCCTAAAACTCACACTAACCCTAACCCTCACTCTCACCCTAACACTCATTCTAACCATTAACCTCACCCTAACCCTCACCATAAACCTTATCCTAAACCTGACACTAAAACTAACCCTCACCTTAAACCTAACCCTCACCCTCATCCTAAACCTAACCCTAACCCTAACCCTCTCCCTCACCTTCAACCTCACCCTCACCCTCACTCTAACTCTAATCCTAACCCTCACGCTAACCCTAACCCTAACCCTAAAGCTAACCCTAACACTCACCCTCACCCTAACCCTAACCCTAACCCTCACATTAAACCCAACCCTCACCCTAACCCTAACCCTAACCCTCAGCCTAAAACTCACCCTAAACCTAACCCTAATCCTAATCCTCACCCTATCCCTCACCCTAACCCTAACACTCACACTCGCCCTAGACCTCACATTAACCCTAACCATAACCCTAAAACTCACCCTAAAACTAATGCTAACCCTAACTCTCACCCTCAACCTAACCCTCACCCAAACCCTTACCCTCAACCTAACCCTAACACTCACAATAACCCTAACCCTCAACCTAATCCTATCCCTACACCTGAGCCTCACAATCATCCTAACCCTAACCCTAACCCTAACCTTCACCCTAACCCTAACCCTCACCCTCACCCACAACCTAACCCTAACCCGAACCCTCACCCTAAACCTAAACCTAACCCTCACCCTCACCCTCAACCTCACTCTCAGCCTAACCCTAACACTAAACCTAACCCTAATCCTAAACCTAACCCTCACCCTCACCCTCACCCAAACTGTAATCTTAAGCCTAACCCTCAAACTCACCCTAACCCTAACCCTCACCCTCACCCTAACCCTCACCCTAACCCTAATTACAACTCTAACATGAACCCTCACCCTAAACCTCACCTTAAACTTTACCCTCAACCTAAACCTAACCCTAATCCTAACCCTAAACCTTACCCTAACTCTAACCCTCACCCCAAAACTCACCCTCACCTTAACCCTAAGCGTCACCCTAAACCTCACCCTATCCCTAACCCTCACCCACACCCTAACCCTCACCCTCACCTGAAACCTCAACCTCACCCTAACACTCACCCTCACCCTAAACATCACCCTAACCCTAACCCTAACAATAACCCTAATCCTAACCCTAACCCTAACCCTCACCCTAACCCTAATCCTAACCCTCACCCTCACCCTAACCCTATCCCGAACTCTAACCTTCACTCTCACACTAGCCCTCACCCTAACACTCACTCTAACCCTAAACCTCACTCTCACTTTAACCCTCATCCTAACCCTTACCCTCAACATAAACCTAACCTTAAACCAAACCCTAACCCTCACACTGAACCCAACCCTCAGCCTAAACCTAACCCTCACCCTCATCCTAACACTAACCCTAAACCTAAACCTAACGCTCAAACTCACCCTCACCCTAACTCTAAACCTAACCTGCACGCTAACCCTAACCCTAACCCTAATGCTAACCCTAATCCTCAACCTCACCCTAGCCCTCACCCTAACCATAACCCTAACCCTAAACCTTACCCTAACCCTAACCCTTACCCTAGCCGACACCCTAACCCTAACCCTCACCCTCAGCCTAACCCTCACCATAACCCTTGCCCTCAACCTAACCCTAAACCTAATCCTAACCCTAACATTTACTCTGACCCTAACCCTCATTCTAACCCTAACCCTAACTGTAACTCTCACCCTCAACCTCACCCTAACCCTCAGCCTAATCCTAACCCTAACCAGTATCATATCTCTAACCCTCACCCTCACACTCACCCTAAACCTAACTCTAATCCTAAACCTCACCATCTCCCTCACACTAACCCTAACAATAACCCTAAACCTAACCCTAACCCTAACCCTAATCCTAACCCTCACCCTCACCCTCACCCTAATTCTAACCCTAACCCCCATGCTAAACCTAACCCGAACCCTAATGCTAACTCTAAACCTCACCCTCACCCTAACCCTCACCCTAAACCTAAACTTCACCCTAACATTAAACCTAACTGTCACACTATACCTAAACCTCACCCTAACCCTAAACCTACACAACAGCCTAACCCTCACCCTAACCCTAACCCTAATCCTCAACATATCCCTCACCCTAACCGGAACACTCATCCTCACCCTAGCCCTCACCCTAACCCTAATCCTACCCTTAAACCTCACCCTAAAAGTAATGCTAACCCTACCCCTTATCCTCACCCTAACCCTCACCCTAACCCTAAACCGAATCCTAACCCTCACCTTAACCCTAAACCTAAACCTCACCCTAGCCCTCACTCTAACCCTAACACTAACCCTAACCCTCACCCTAATGCTAACCCTAACCCTAACCCTCACACTAACCTTCACCCTCAACCTAATACTCACCCTAATCCTAAACCTAACCCTAATCCTAACCCTCACCCTCACCCTCAACTTCACCCTAACCCTAACCTAAACCTAACCCTCACCCTCAACCTCACCCTCACCTAACGCTAACCCTAACGTTAACCCTAACCTCACCCTCACCCACAGACAAACCCTAACCCTAACCCTAATCCTATCACTAACCCTAACCCTCACCCTCACCCTAAACCTAACCCTAACCCTCACCCTCACCCTCACCCTCACCCTAAACCTAACAATAACCCTAGACCTAACCCTCACCCTCAACCTAATCCTCACCCTAATCTTAACCCTAACCCTAATTCTAACCCTAACCTCACCCTCAACTTCACCCTAACCCTAACCATAAACCTAAACCTCACCCTCAAACTCAACCTCATCCTAACCCTAACCCTAACCCTAACCCTCACCCTAACACTAACCCTTACCTTAGCCCTCACCTTTACCCTCACCCTAACACTATCCCTCACCCTCACCCGAACCCTCACTCTAACCATAACCCTCACACTAACCCTAACCCAAATCCTAACACTCACACTAACCCTAACCCTCACCCTAAACCATATCCTAACTCGAACACTAACCCTTACCCTCAACCTCACCCTGACCCTCAGACAAAACCTAACCCTAACCCGAAATCTAACCCTAAACCTCACCCAAACCCTCACACTTACCCTCACCCTCACTCTGACCCTAAACCTCATCCTCACCCTAACCCTCAACATAAACCTTACCCTCACCCTAACCTGAACCCTAAACCTAACCCTAACCCTCACCCTCACCCTCACCCTAAAACTAACCCTAACCCTAACCCTCACCGTAACCCTAACCCTAACAATAACCCTAACACTAAACCTAACAATAACCCTAACACTCACCCTCACCCTAAACCTAACCTTAACTCTAACCCTCACCCTCACCCTCAACCTCACCCTCACCCTCACCCTAACTCTAACCCTATCCCTCATGCTAACCCTGTCCCTAACCGAAATGTAACCCTAACCCTCAACCTCACCCTCATCCTCACCCTTCCTCTCACCCTCACCCTAACATTCACCCTCACCATAATCATCACCCTAAACCTAACCCTTAAACTAACCCTCACCCTAACCTGCACACTAATCCTAACCCTCACCCTAAACCTCACCCTAAACCTAACCCTTACCTAACCAAAACCCTCACCCTTACCCTGACACTAACCCTGAGCCTAATCTTAAAACTAAACATTATCTTAATCATAACCCTCACCCTCACACTCACCTTAAACCTAACCATAACCCTAACACTCAACCTAAACCTAACCCTCACCCTAACCCTAAACCTCACGCAAACCCTAACCCTCACCCTCACCAAAACCCTCACCCTCACCCTAAACCTCACCCTCACCCTAATCATCACCCTAAACCTAACCCTAACTGTAACCCTCACCCTAACCCTAACCATAACAATAACCCTAAACCTAACAATAACTCTAACCCTAACCCTCACCCTAACCCTAACCCTCGCCCTAACACTCAAGCTAACCCTAACCCTAACCCTAAACTTCACCCAAACCCTAACCGTATCCCTCACCCTAAACCTCACCCTAACCCTAACCCTTACCAAAACGAAACCCTCACTATCACCCTTACCCTCACCCTAAACCTCACCCTAAACCTTATCCTCAACCTAACCCTAACCCTAACCCTCACACTAACCCTAAGACTAAACCTCACCCTAACCCTTACCCTTACCCTCACCCACACCCTAACCCTAACTCTCAGCCTAATCTTAACCCTAACCATTATCTTAACCCTTACACTCACCCTCACACTCACCTTAAACCTAACCCTAATCCTAACACTCAACCTCACCCTCACGCTCACCCTAACCCTAACCCTAACAATAACCCTAAGCCTAAACTTAAACCTAACCCTAACCCTAACCCTAACCCTAATCCTCACCCTAACCCTAACCCTAAACCTCACCCTTACCCTAACCCTAACCCTAATCCTCACCCTAGCCCTCACCCTAAAACTCACACTAACCCTAACCCTCACTCTCACCCTAACACTCATTCTAACCATTAACCTCACCCTAACCCTCACCATAAACCTTATCCTAAACCTGACACTAAAACTAACCCTCACCTTAAACCTAACCCTCACCCTCATCCTAAACCTAACCCTAACCCTAACCCTCTCCCTCACCTTCAACCTCACCCTCACCCTCACTCTAACTCTAATCCTAACCCTCATGCTAACCCTAACCATAACCCTAAAGCTAACCCTAACCCTCACCCTCACCCTAACCCTCACCCTAACCCTAACCCTAACCCTCACATTAAACCCAACCCTCACCCTAACCCTAACCCTAACCCTCAGCCTAAAACTCACCCTAAACCTAACCCTAATCCTAATCCTCACCCTATCCCTCACCCTAACCCTAACACTCACACTCGCCCTAGACCTCACATTAACCCTAACCATAACCCTAAAACTCACCCTAAAACTAATGCTAACCCTAACCCTCACCCTCAACCTAACCCTCACCCAAACCCTTACCCTCAACCTAACCCTAACACTCACAATAACCCTAACCCTCAACCTAATCCTATCCCTACACCTGAGCCTCACAATCATCCTAACCCTAACCATACCCTAACCTTCACCCTAACCCTAACCCTCACCCTCACCCACAACCTAACCCTAACCCGAACCCTCACCCTAAACCTAAACCTAACCCTCACCCTCACACTCAACCTCACTCTCAGCCTAACCCTAACACTAAACCTAACCCTAATCCTAAACCTAACCCTCACCCTCACCCTCACCCAAACTGTAATCTTAAGCCTAACCCTCAAACTCACCCTAACCCTCACCCTAACCCTAATTACAACTCTAACATGAACCCTCACCCTAAACCTCACCTTAAACTTTACCCTCAACCTAACCCTAACCCTAATCCTAACCCTAAACCTTACCCTAACTCTAACCCTCACCCCAAAACTCACCCTCACCTTAACCCTAAGCGTCACCCTAAACCTCACCCTATCTCTAACCCTCACCCACACCCTAACCCTCACCCTCACCTGAAACCTCAACCTCACCCTAACACTCACCCTCACCCTAAACATCACCCTAACCCTAACCCTAACAATAACCCTAATCCTAACCCTAACCCTAACCCTCACCCTAACCCTAATCCTAACCCTCACCCTCACCCTAACCCTATCCCGAACTCTAACCCTCACTCTCACACTAGCCCTCACCCTAACACTCACTCTAACCCTAACCCTCACTCTCACTTTAACCCTCATCCTAACCCTTACCCTCAACATAAACCTAACCCTAAACCAAACCCTAACCCTCACACTGAACCCAACCCTCACCCTAAACCTAACCCTCACCCTCATCCTAACACTAACCCTAACCCTAAACCTAACGCTCAAACTCACCCTCACCCTAACTCTAAACCTAACCTGCACGCTAACCCTAACCCTAACCCTAATGCTAACCCTAATCCTCAACCTCACCCTAGCCCTCACCCTAACCATAACCCTAACCCTAAACCTCACCCAAACCCTAACCCTTACCCTATCCGTCACCCTAACCCTAACCCTCACCCTCACCCTAACCCTCACTATAACCCTTACCTTCACTCTAAACCTAATCCTAATCCTAACACTAACATTTACACTTAACCTAACCCTCATGCTAACCGTAACCCTAACCCTAATCCTCACCCTCACCCTCACCGTAACCCTCAGCCTAATCCTAACCCTAACCAGTATCATATCTCTAAAGTTCACCCTCACACTCACCCTAAACCTAACCCTTATCCTAATCCTCACCCTCACCCTCACCCTAACTCTAACGCTAAACCTAACACAAATCCTAACCCTAAACCTAAACCTCAACCTCACCCCAATCCTAACCCTAAACCTCACCCTCAATCTCACCCTAACCCTAAACCTAACACTAACAATAACTCTAACACTAAACCTAACCCTCACCCTAACCCTAACCCTAAACCTCACAATAACCCTAACCCTCACCCTAAACCTAGCACTAACCCTAACCTTCACCCTCACTCTCACCCTAACCCTAACACTAACACTAACAATAACCCTAACCCTAAAACTAAACCTATCCCTAACCCTCACCCTAAACCTTACCATCATCCTAAACCTCATCCTAACCCTTACCCTCACCCTAACCCTAACCTTAACCCACACACTAACCCTAACCCTCACCCTAAACCTAATCCTAACCCTCACCCTCACCCTCACCCTCACCCCAACACTAACCCTAAACCTAACCATAACCCTAAAGCTAAACCTAAACTTAAACCTCATCCTAACCCTAACCCTAAACCTCACCCTCAATCTCACCCTAACCCTAACCCTAACCCTAAAAATAACCCTAACCCTAACCCTTACCTAAACCTAACCCTAAACCTCACGCTCACCCTAAGCCTAAACCTAACCCTAACCCTCACCCTCACCCTAACCCTAACCCTAATCCTAAACCTAACCCTAACAATCAACCTCACACTAAGCCTCACCCTAACCCTAAACCTCACCGCAACCCTAACCCTAGCCCTAACCTAAACCTAATTCTAACCCTCACCCTCACCCTAACCCTAAACCTAACCCTAAACCTCACCCTCACCCTCACCCTCACGATAACCCTAACACTAACAATAACCCTCACCCTAACCTTAAACATTACTCTAACCCTCACCCTCACCCTCAAGCTCACCCTCACCCTCACCCTAACTCTAACCCTAACCCTCACGCTAACCCTAAACCTGACCGTAATGCTAACACTAACCCTCACCCTCAACCTCACCCTTACCCTCAACCACAACCTCACCCGCACCCTAACCCTCATGCCAATCTTAACCCTAACCATTATCTTAACCCTAACTCTCACTCTCACACTCACCTGAAACCTAACCCTAACCCTAACACTCAACCTCACCCTTACCCTCACCCTAACCCTAGCACTCACCTTAAAACTCAAGCTAAACCTAACCCTCACTCTCACCCTAACACTCATTCGAACCCTTACCCTTACCCTAACCCTAACCCTAAACCTAACCCTAACGTTCACACAAAACCTAACCCTCAGCCTAAACCTAACCCTAACCCTAACCCTCACCCTCATATTCAACCTCACCCTCATCCTCACTCTAACTCTAACCCTAACCCCGATGCTAACACTAACCCTAAGCCTAATGCTAACCCTAACCCTCACCCTCACCCTAACTCTTACCATAACACTTACCCTCACCCTAACCCTAACCCTAATCCTAACCCTAACCCTTACACTAACCCTAACCCTCACCCTAACCCTAACCCTAACCCTAACCCTAACCCTAACCCTCACACATACCCTCAACCTCACCCTAACCCTCAGCCTAATCCTAACCCTAACCATTATCTTAACCCTAAACCTCACCCTCACACTCACCTTAAACTTAACCCTAACCCTAAACCTCACCCTCACCCTCACCCTAACCCTAACAATAATCCTAAACCTAACCCTAACACTAACCCTAACCCTAACCCTCACTCTAACCCTAATCCTAACCCTCATCCTCATCCTCACCCTAACCCTAACCCTCACCCTCACACTAGCCCTCACCCTAACAATCACTCTAACCCTAACCCTCATTCTCACCCTAACCCTAACCCTAACCCTAACTTTAACCCTAGCCCTATCCCTATACCTAACCCTCACACTAAATCTAAACCTCACCCTAACACTAAACCTACCCCTCAGCCTAACCCTCACCGTAACCCTAACCCTAATCCTCACCATATCCCTCACCCTATCCCTAACACTCACCCTCACCGTAGCCCTCACCCTAACACAAACCCTAACCTTAAACCTCAACCTATGAGTAATGGTAACCCTAACCCTCATCCTCACCATAACCCTCACCCTAATCCTAAGCCTCAACTTAACACTAAATCGAACCCTCACACTAGCCCTCACTCTAACCCTAACACTAACCCTAACCCTCACCCTAACGCTAAGCCTAACCCAAACCCAAACCCTCACCCTAACCCTCACCATCATCCTACCTGTCCCCTAACCCTAATCCTCACCCACACCCTAACCCTCACCCTCACCAAAACACTCACCCTCACCGAAACTCTCACCGTAATACTTGTCATCATCCTAACCCTAACCCTAACACTCACACAAACCCTAACCCTTACCCTAAAGCTAACCCTCTCCCACACCTTAACCCTCACTCACAACCAAACCATCACCCGCACCCTAACACTCAACCTCACCCTAAACATCACCCTAACCCTAACACTCACCCTAACCCTAAACCTAACTGTCACCCTAACCCAAACCTTCACCCTAACCCTCACCCTCACCCTAACCCTAACCCTAACCCTTACGTAACCGAAACCTCACCCTCACCATCACTCTCACCCTAAACCTCACCCTAACCCTTGCCCTCACCCTAACCCTAACCCTAAACCTAACCCTAATGTTCACACTAAACCTAACCCTCAGCCTAAACCTAACACTCACCCTCATCCTAAACCTAACCCTAACCCTAACCCTCACACTCACCCTCAGCCTCATCCTTACCCTCAATCTAACTCTAACCCTCATGCTAACCCTAATCCAAAGCCTAATGCTAACCCTAACCCTTTCCATCACCCTAAACCTTACCATAACCCTTACCCTCACCCTAAACCTAAACCTAATCATAACCCTAATCCTTACGCTATCCCTCACCCTAACACTAACCCTAACCCTAACACTAACCCTCACCCATACCCACAACCTTACCCTTACCCTCAGCCTAATCCTATCCCTAAACATTATTGTAACACTAACCCTCACCCTCACACTCACCCTAAACCTAACTCTAACCCTAACTCTCCCCCTCCCCTTCCCCATAACCCTAAACCTAACAATAACCCTAAACCTAACCCTAACACTAACCCTAAACCTAACCCTCACCCTAACCCTAATCCTAACCCTCACCCTCACCCTATCCCTAACCCTACCCCTATCCCTCACCCTCACACTAGCCCTCACCCTAACACTCCCTCTAACCCTAACCCTCACTCTCACCCTAACCCACACCTTAACCCTAAGCTCACATTAACCCTAACCCTAACACTAAACCTAACACTCACACTAAACTTAAACCTCACCCTAACCCTAAACCTACCCCTCAGCCTAACGCTCACCCTAACCCTAACCCTAATCCTCACCATCCCTCACCCTATCCCTAACGCTCACCCTCACCCTAGCCCTCACCCTAACCCAATCCTTAACCTTAAACCTCACCCTAAAATTAATGCTAACCCTAACCCTCATCCCCACCCTAACCTTCACCCTAACCCTAAACCTAATCTTAACCCTCACCCTAGCCCTTAACTTAACTCTTCCCTAGCCCTCACTGTAACGGTAACACTAACCCTAACCCTCACCCTAACGCTAACCCTAACCCAAACCCAAACCCTCACCCTAACCCGCACCGTCATCCTAACACTCACCTAACTCTAACCCTCACCCACACCCTAACGCTCACCCTCACCAAAACACTCATCCTCACACTAACCCTCACCGTAACACTTTTCCTTACCCTAACCCTAATCCTAACACTCACACAAACCCTAACCCTCACCCTAAACCTAACCCTCTCCCACACCTTAACCCTCACGCACACTCGAACCATCACCCTCACCCTAACACTCAACCTCACCCTAAACATCACCCTAACCCTAACACTTACCCTAACCTTAAACCTAACCCTTACCTAACGGAAATCCTCACCCTCACGCTCACCCTAAACCTCACCCTAACCCTAACCCTCACCCTTAACCTCACCCAAACCTAAACTTAACCCTAACAAAAACCTAACCCTAAACCTAAATCTAAACCTCATCCTAACCCTAACCCTAAACCTCACCCTCAATCTCACCCTAACCCTAACCCTAAGCCTAACAATAACCCTAACCCTAACCATAACCCTCATGCTAACCCTAACCCTAAACCTAAAAATAACCCTACCCCTAACCCTAAACCTAACCCTAACCCTCACCCTAACACTAACCCTAATCCTAAACCTTACCTTAACCATTATCTTAACCCTAACCCTCAACCTCACAATCACCCTAAACCTAACCCTAAATCTAACCCTCACCCTCACCCTAACCCTAACCCTAACAATAACCCTAATCCTAACCCTAAACCTAACAGTAACCCTCACCCTCACCCTAACCCTAACCCTAATCCTAAACCTAACCCTAACCTTCACCCTAACCCTAACCTTCACCTCAAACCTAATCCTAAACCTAACCCTAAACCTAACCTTAACCCCCACCCTCACCCTAACCCTAACCCGCACACTCACCCCGACCCTCACCCTAACCCTAATCCTAACCCTAACCCTAACCCTCACCCTCATCCTCAACCTCACCCTCATCCTCACGCTAACTCTACCCCTAACCCTAACGCTAACCCTAACCCTAACCCTAATGCTAACCCTGACCCTCAACCTCACCCTCACCCTTACACTCAACCTCAACCTCACCCTCACCCTCACCCTAATCATCACCCTAACCCTAACCCTTAACCTAACGCTAACCATAACCTTCACCCTAACCCTAACCCTCACCCTAAACCTAACCCTTTCCTCACCGAAACCTCACTGTCACCCTTACACTAACCCTCAGCCTAATCTTAACCCTAACCATTATCTTAACCCTAACCCTCACCATCACACTCACCTTAAACCTAACCCTAACCCTAATACTCAACATCACCCTTACCCTCACCCTAAACCAAACCCTAACAATAACCCTAACCCTAACCCTAACCCTCACCCTAACCCTCACTATCATCCTAACCCTCACCCTGATCCTAACTCTCCCCCCACCCTAACCCTCACCCTCACCAAAACCCTCACCTCACCCTAACCCTCACCCTCACCCAGATTATCACCCTAACCCTAACCCTTCACCTAACCCTAAACCTAATCCTCACCCTAACCATAAACCTCAACCTCACACTAACCCTAACCCTCACCCTAAATTTAACCCTAACCCGAACCCTCACCCTCACCCTCAACCTAATCCTAACCCTAACCCTAATAATAACCCTAACCCTAAACCTAAACCTAACCCTCACAATAAGCCTAACCCTCACCCTAACCCTACTCCTACCCCTAACCCTAACCCTCACCCTCATTTCACCCTCACCCTAAACCTAACCATAACAATAACCCTAACCCTAAACCTAAACCTAAACCTCACCCTAACCCTAACCCTAAACCTCACCTTCAATCTCACCCTAACCCTAACCCTAAGCCTAACAATAAACCTAACCCTAACCCTAACCCTAACCCTCACGCTAACCCTAACCCTAAACCTAACAACCACCCTACCCTAACCCTAAACCTAACAGTAACCCTCACCCTAACCCTAACCCTAAACCTCAAGTTCAATCTCACCCTAACCCTAAACCGAAGCCTAACAATAAACATAATCCTAACCCTAAACCTAACCCTCTTACTAACCCTAACCCTAAACCTAACAATAACCCTACCCTAACCCTAAACCTTACCCTAACCCTCACGCTAACCCTAACCCTAATCCTAACCCTTACCCTAACCATTATCTTAACCCTAACCCTCAACCTCACAATCACAGTAACCCTAACCCTAAACCTAAACCTCACCCTCAACCTCACCCTAACGCTAACAATAACCCTAAATCTAACCCTAAACCTAACCCTAACCATCACCCTCACCCTCACCCTAACCCTAACCCTAATCCTAAACGTAACCCTAACCCTCACCCTCACCCTCACCCTCACCTTAAACCTCACCCTAACCCTTACCGTCACCCTAACCCTAAACCTCACACTAACCCTAATCCTCACCCTAAACCTAACCCTAACCCTAAACCTCACCCTCACCCACACCCTAACCCTAACCCTAACCCTAAAAATAACCCTAACCCTAAACCTAAATCTAAACCTCATCCTAACCCTAAACCCAAACCTCACCCTCAATCTCACCCTAAATCTAACTCTAAAAATAACCCTAACCCTAAGCTTAACCCTAACCCTAACCCTCACCCTATCACTAAGCCTAAACCCAATAATATTCATACCCCTAACCCTAAACCTAACCGTAACCCTCACCCTAAACCTAACCCTAATCCTAACCCTTACCCTAACCATTATCTTAACCCTAACCATCACCCTCACATTCACCCTAAACCTAACCCTAAACCTCATCCTCACACTCACCCTCACGCTATCCCTAACCCTAACAATATCCCTAACCCTAACCTTAAACCTAACCCTAACCCTCACCCTACCCCTCAGCCTAAAACTCACCTAAACCTAACCCTAATCCTAATCCTCACTCTATTCCTCACCCTATTCTGAACACTCACACTCACCCAAGCCCTCACATTAACCCTAACCATAACCCTAAACCTCACCCTAAAACTATTGCTAACCCTAACCCTCACCCTCACCCTAACCCTCAACCAAACACTTACCGTCAACCTAACCCTAACCCTCAAAATAACTCTAACCCTCACCCTAATCTTATCCCTACCTCTGAGCCTCACCCTCATCCTAATCCTAACCCTAACCCTAACCCTCACCCTAACCCTAACCCTCACCCTCACCCTAACCCTAACCCTCACACTCATACTCACACTCATCCAAACCGTCACCATAACCCTTACCCTCACCCTAACCCTAAACCTAATTCTAACCCTAACCCTTAAACTAACACTAACCCTCATCCTAAGCCTAACCCTAACGCTAACCCTAACCCTCACCGTCACCCTCACCCTAAACCTCAGCCTACTCCTAACCCTAACCATTATCGTAACCCTAACCCTCACCCTCACCCTCACCCTCACCCTAAACCAAACTGTAACCCTAAACCTGACCCTCACCATCACCCTAACCCTAACCCAAACATTAACCCTAAATCTAACCCTAACCCTAACCCTCACCCTAACCCTAATCCTAACCCTCACCCTCACCCTCACCCTAACTCTAACCCTAACGGTCATGCTAACCCTAACCCTAATGCTAACCCTAACCCTCACCCTAACCCTAACCCTAACAATAACCCTAAACCTAACCCTCACCCTAACCCTAACCCTAACAATAACCCTAAACCTAACCCTCACCCTAACCCTAACCCTCACCCTAAACCTAATCCTAACCCTCACCCTCACCCTAACTCTAACCCTAACTGTCAATCTAACCCTAACCCTAATGCTAACCCTAAACCTCACCCTCACCCTAACCCTCACTCTAACCCTAAACCTAACCCTCACACTAAATCTAAAGCTCACCCTAACCCTAAACCAACCCCACAGCCTAACCCTCACCCTCACCCTAACCCTAAGCCTCAACATATCCCTCACCCTAACCGTAACACTCACCCTCACCCTAGTCCTCACCCTAACCCTAACCCTAACCTTAAACCTCACCCTAAAAGTAATGCTTACCCTAACCTTTACCTCAACCTAACCCTCACACTAACCCTAACCCTAATCCTAACCCTCACCCTAACCCTAAACCTAAACCTCACCCTAGCCCTCACTCTAACCCTAACACTAACCCTAACCCTCACCCTAACGGTAACACTAACCCAAACCCAAACCCTCACCCTAAACCTCACCGTCATCCTAACACTCACCTATCCCTAACCCTCACCCACACCTTAAGCCTCACCCTCACCAACACACTCACCCTCACCCTAACACTTTTCCTCACCCTAACCCTAACCCTAACACTCACACAAACCCTAAACCTCACCCGAACCCTGTCTCCCAAACCCTAACCCTCACCCACACCTGAAACATCACCCTCACCCTAACCCTCACCCTCACCCTATACATCACCCTAATACTAACCGACACCCTAACCCTAAACCCAACCGTCAACCTAACCCTAACCCTCACCCTAACCCTCAACCTCACCCTAACCCTAACCCTATCCCTTAACTCACCAAAACCCTCACCCTCACCCTCACCCTCACCCTAAACCACACCCTAACTCTTATCCTCACCCTAACCCTAAAGCTAAACCTAACACTCACACTAACCCTAACCCTTACCCTAACCCTAACCCTAACCCTAACCCTCACTCTCACCCTCACCTGAACCCTCACCCTAAACCTCAACTTCACCCTCACCCTAACCCTAACCCTCAGCCTAACCCTAACCCTAACCATAACCCTCACCCTAACCCTCTCCCTCACCCTCACCCTCACCCTCAACTTCACCCTAACCCTAACCCTAAACCTAAACCTCACACTCAACCTCACCCTCACCCTAACCCTAACCCTAACCCTAACCCTCACCGTAACACTAACCCTTACCCTAGCCCTCCCCCTTACCCTCACCTTCACATTAACCCTATCCCTCACCATCCCCCTATCCCTCAACCTAACCCTTACCCTCACCCTAACCCTAACCCTAATCCTAGCCCAAACCCTCCCACTAACCATAACCCTCACCCTAAACCTAATCCTAATCCTAACACTAACCCTTACCCTCAACCTAATCCTCACCTTCAGACAAACCCTAACCCTAACCCGAAACCTAACCCTAAACCTAACCCTCATCCTCACCATCACCTTAACCCTAACCCTCATCCTCACCCTAACCCTCACCATAACCTTTACCCTCACCCTAACCCTAAACGTAATACTAACCCTAGCCCTCACTCAATCTCTAACACTAACCCTCATGCTAAAGCTAACTCTAACCCAAACCCTAATCCTCACCCTAACCCTCACCGTCATCCTAACACTAACCTATCACTAACCCTCACCCACACCCTAACCTTCACCCTCACCAAAACAGTCACCCTCACACTAACCCTCACCCTATCACTTTTCCTCACCCTAAACCTAACCCTAACACTCACACAAACCCTAATCCTCACCCTAAAACTAACCCTCTCCCAAACCCTAACCTGCACCCACACCCGAACCATCATCCTCACCCTAACCCTCACCCACACCCGAACCATTACACTCACCATAACACTCAATCTCACCCTAAACATCACCCTAACCCTAACACTCACCCTAACCCTCACCGTCACCCTAACACAAACCCTCACCCTAACCCTCACCCTCACCCTAACCCCAACCCAAACCCTTACCTAAACAAAACCCTCACCCTCACCCTCACCCTCACACTAAACCTCACCCTAAACCTTACCCTCACCCTAACCCTAACCCTAAACCTCAGACTAACCCTAACCCTAACCCTAACCCTAACCCTCACACCAAACCTAAACCTCACCCTAACACTAAACCTACCCCTCAGCCTCAACCTCAACCTAACCCTAACCCTAATCCTCACCATATCCCTCACCCTATCCTTAACACTCATCCTCACCCTAGCCCTCACCCTAACCCTCATGCTAAACCTAAACCTAACCTTCACCCATACCCTCAACATGAACCTAACCCTCAGCCTAATCCTAAACCTAATCATTATGGTAACCCTAACCCTCACCCTCACACTCAACCTAAACGTAACTCTAACCCACACCCTCACCCTCACCCTCACCATAACCCTAACCCTAACAATAACCCTAAAACTAACCCTAACACTAACCCTAACCCTCACACTAACCCTAACCCTAATCCTAACCCTCACCCTCACCCTAACCCTAACCCTAACCCTAAACCTCAACTTCACACTTGCCCTCACCCTAACGCTCACTCTAAACCTAACCCTCACTCTCACCCTAACCCTCACCCTAACCCTAACCCTCACCCTAACCCTAACCCTTACCCTCAACCTAACCCTCACACTAAACCTAAACCTCACCCTAACCCTAAGCCTACCCCTCAGCCTAACCCTCACCCTAACCCTAAACCTAATCCTCACCATATCCCTCACCCTATCCCTAACACCCCCACCCTAGCCCTCACCCTAATCCAAACCCTAACCGCAAACCTCACCCTAAAATTAATGCTAACCCTAAACCTCATCCTCACCCTAACCTTCACCCTAACCCTAACCCTAATCCTAACCCTCACCCTAACCCTAAACCTAACTCTTACCCTAGCCCTCACTCTAACCCTAACACTAACCCTAACCCTCACCCTAACGCTAACCCTAACCCAAACCCAAACCCTCACCCTAACCTTCACCGTCATTCTTACACTCACCTAACCCTAACCCTTACCCACACCCTATCCTCACCCTCATCAAAACACTCACCCTCACACTAACCCTCATCCTAATCCTCACCCTAATGCTAACCCTAACCCTTTCCTAACCTAAACCCTCACCCTAACTCTCACCCTCAACCCTCACCCCCACTC
The DNA here is from genome assembly GCF_024711535.1 of Dipodomys merriami. Classification (NCBI taxonomy): domain Eukaryota; kingdom Metazoa; phylum Chordata; class Mammalia; order Rodentia; family Heteromyidae; genus Dipodomys; species Dipodomys merriami. Next base: position 2,539,889 of record NW_027202904.1, on the reverse strand, counting down.
TAGCCCTCAACCTAAACCTAACCCTAACCCTAACCCCAACCCTAACCCTCATGCCCACCCTCACCCTCAGCCTAAACCTACACCTAACTTTAATCCTAATTCTAATCCTAATACTTACCATAAACCTCACCCTCACCCTCACCCTAACCCTTACCCTAATCCTCACCCTCACCCTAAAACTAACCCTCACCCTAATCCTAACCCTCACACTAACCCCAAACTTCACCCTAACCCTATCCCTAATCCGAACCCTAAACATAACCCTAATCCTAACACTAACCCTAATCCTTACCCTAACCCTCACCCTAACATTAATCCTAACCCTAACCCTAATACTTATCCTAACCCTAATCCTAACCCTAACCCTCACCATCAACGTCACACTCACCCTAACCCTCATCCTCACCCTCACCCTAAACCTAACCCAAACCCTCACCCTAACCCTAACCCTCAACCTAACACTCACCCTCATCCTAATCCTCAGCCTAAACCTAACCCTAACCATTACCTAACCAAAACCCTCACTCTCACCCTCAACCTAGCCCACCCTGTAAACCTAAACCTCACCCTAACCCTAATCCTTAACCTCACCCTCACCCTAACCCTCACCTAAACCTAACCCTAACCCTAACCCAAACCCTAACCCTAACCCTAACCCTCACCCTAACCCTAACGCTAACCTTAACCCTCACCCTCACCCTAACCCTCACCCTAACACTTACCCTCACACTAACCCTAATGCTAACCCTAACCCTCAAACTCCACTCCCTCCCCCTCAGCCTAAACTTAATCCTAACCGTAATCCTAACCCTAAGCCTCACCACCACCATCATCCTAACCCTAACCCTAAATTTAAAAATAAGCCTAAACCTAAAGCCAACCCTAATCCTAACCCTAAACCTAACCCTAAAACTCACCCTAACCTTCACCCTAACCCTTATGCTCAACCTCACCCTAACACTAACCTTAACCCTATCCCTCACACTAACCCTAACCCTCACCCTAACCCTAACACTACCCCTCACTCTAACCCTCACCCTAACCCTAACCCTAACCCTTACCTAACCCAAACCCTCACCCTCACCCCCACCCTCACCATCACCCTTACCCTCACCCTCAACCTAACCCTCACCCTAATCCTAACCGTAAACCTCACCCTAACACTAACTCTCACCCTCACTCTCACCCTCACCCTAAACATCAGCCTAACCCTAACCCTCACCCTAACCCTAACACTCAACCTCACCCTCACCCTCACCCTCAGCCTAACCCTAATCCTAACCCTCATCCTAAACCTAACCCTCACCCTCACCCTCACACTAACCCTAACCCAAACCCTAACTCACCCTCACCATCACCCTAACCCTAACCCTCACCCTAACCCTAACCCTAACTCCATCCCTAATACTCAACCTAACCCTAACCCTCACACTAACCCTCAACCTCAATTTAATTCTCACCCTAACAATAACCCTAACCCTTAACTAACTGAAACCCTCACCCTCACTCTCACCCTCACTCTAACCCTCACCCTAGCCCTAACCCTCACCCTAACTCTAACTCTAACCCTCACCCTTAATCTCATCCTCACCCTCAGCCTAACCCTATCCCTAACACTAATCCTAACCCTATCCCTCACCCTCACCTTCACCCTAAACCTAACCCTAACATTAACATTAAACCTCATCCTCACCCTAACCCTTATCCTAACCCTAACAATAACCCTAACCCTAACCCTAACTCTAATCCAAACAGTAACCCTCAACCTAACCCAAACCCTAACCCTAAAACTCACCCAAACCTTAATCCTAAACCTAACCCTCACCCTCATCATCACCCTCACCCTAACACTCACCCTCACCCTCACCCTCAGCCTAACCCTCACACTAACCCTAGCCCTCACCCTAACCCTAACCCTAACCCTCACCCTCACCCTAACCTCAGCCTAACCCTAACCCTAACCCTAACCCTAATCCCATCCCTAATCCTCCCCTGAACCCTAACCCTAAACCTAACCCTCACAGTCACCCTCACCCTCACCCTTACCCTCACTTTAACCTTAACCCTCACCCTCACACTCACCCTAAAATTCACCCTCACCCTAAACATAACCCTATCCGTAACCCTCACCCTAAGCCTAACCTTCACCCTAACCCTCACCCTAACCCTAATGATAACCCTAACCCTCATCCTCACACTAACTCTCAGCCTAACCCTTATCCTCACACTAACCCTAACCGTCAGCCTGATCCTAACCCTCACGGTCACCCTAACCTTCACCCTCATCCTAACACTAACCCACACCTAACCCTCACCCTCACTCTCAAACGAACCATCAACCTCACCCGAACCCGAACCCGAACCCTAACCCTCACCCTCAGCCTAGCCCTCACCCTCACCCTAACCTTAACCCTAACCCTAACCCTCACCCTCACCCTTACCCTAAGCCTAAACCTCACCCTAACCCTCACCCTCACCATAACCCCAACCCTAAACCAACGCTCACCCTAACCCGAACCCTAATGCTCATCCTAACCCTCACCCTAAACCTAATGTTAACCCAAATCCTCACCCTCACTCTAATCCTCACACTAACCCTTAACCTCACCCTCACCCTAACCCTAACCCTAAGTCTAACCCTCACACTAACCCTGACCCTCACCCTCACCACAACCCTACCCCTCACAAACATACTCACCCTAACTCTAACCTTGACCCTAACCTTCACCCTCACCATAACCCTCATGGTCACTCTAACCCTCACCCTAAACATCACCCTAACCCTCAACCTCACCCTAACCCTAACACTCATCCGAACCCTCACCGTAACACTAACGATAACCCAAATCCTCAACCTCACCCTAATCCTCACCCACTCCCTAAGCCTCACTCTCAACCGAAAGTTCACCCTCACCCTATCCCAAACCCTCACCCTAAACAGCACCCTAACCCTAACCCTCACCCTAACCCTAACCCTAACATTCACCCTAACCCTAACCATCAACTTAACTCTCACCCTCACCCTAATCCACACCCTAAACCTAGGCCTAACACTTAAGTAATTGCAACACTCACCTTCACCCTCCCCCTCACCCCTAAAATCACCCTCACTCTAGCACTCAACCTAACCTTAACCCTTACCCTAACACTAACACTAACCATCACCCTCACCCCCACGCTAATCCTAACTATAACCTTCACCCTAACCCTCATCCTAAGCGTATACCTAACACTAACCCTAAACCTCACCGTAACCCCACCCTAACCCTAACCCTCACCCTAACCCTAACCCTCACTCTAACCCTAACCCTCACCCTAAGCCTCACCCTAACCCTAACCCTCACCCTCATCCTAACCCTCAACCTCACCCTCACCCTAACCCTCACCCTAACCCTCAACCTCACCCTCACCCTACCCCTCACCCTAACCCTTATCCTCACAGGAACCCGAAACCTAACCCTCACCCTAAACCTATCCCTAACACTCACCCTCACTCTCACCCTCACTCTAAGCCTAACCCTAACCCTAAACCTCACCCTCACCCTAACTCTAACCCTAATCCTAATCTTAACCCTAACCCTAACCCTAACCCTAACCCTCACAGCATGGTTATATCACAGGCAACAGCAGTCTGCATCCTAGCAGGGCTTGAAGCTACTTACATTGTCCACAGTAACAAGTCCGAATTTTTTCCTTGCAATTCAGGGTGGGAAGACCAGATTAGGGATGCTCAGGATGTAAACGACAAGATAGAGCACTGAGAATGTTGGGAACTTAAAACAAAATTGTTTTATGGCGCCAAGGTTCTGAATGCTCTATACCTTCAAAAAGAAAAGAGCAGCCCCTGAAGAGAAAAAGACAACATCGTTCGGTTTCTAGCAGCCCCGTTTGCATCCTGGCATGGTTCAAAGCCCCTCTTGGTGTCACCATCCGCAGGTCAATCTTTTTCCTTGCAATTTTGGGAGAGCTGTGGAGGGTTTGGGAGCACAGGATGCAAACAACAAGAGAGAGTTCTCACAATTTGGGGACCATAAAGAAAATTGTTTTAAGTTCTCCAAGTTCTGAGTGCTCTCAACTTTTCCCAAAAGCGAGACAAGCCACTTAGGCGAAATGGACAGCATTGGTCGGTCCCAGGCAACTGTGCTCTGAATCGTAGCAAGGCTTAATGACCCTGGCATTATCCACAGTAAACAGTCCAAACTTTGTTCTTCCAATTCTGGGAGAAGTGACCAGTGTTAGGGAGCCCAGGTACAAACGATAAAATAGAGTACTCAGAATAAGGGGACCCTAGAACAGTCTTAATGCCCCCAGGGAGGAGGGCTCTACCGCTTCCCCAAGGAAAAGACATCCCTCCAAAGAGAAATGCACAGCTCCCATCTTTCCCCAGAAGCTCTGCTCTGTATCCTAGCAATATTGAAAGTGCTTCATTCTGTCTACAATAACAAGTGAAATTTTTTTTCCTTTTAATTCTGAGAGAGGTCAAAAGTTTTTAGGAATTCAGGATGCAAAGAACCAGATAGAGCACTCAGAACCTCAGCGATTTAAAACATTATTGTTTTACGGTGACTAGGTTCTAAATGCTCTACACATTCGCAAAGGAAAGACAGGGCACTAAGGAGAGTTAGACATCACCGATCTATCCCAGGCATCTTCGGTCTGCATCCTAGCAGAGCTTAAACCTCCTCACACTGTCCCCATTAACCTGTCCCAATTTTTTCCTTACAATTCTGGGATTGCTGAGCAGTGTTAAGGAGGTCAGGATGAAAACAACAAGATAGAGCCCTGAGAACTTGGGTACGTTAAAACTGAACTGTTTTTGCGCCTCAGTTGTGAATACTCTCCACCTTCCATAAAGAAGAGACAAGCCACCAAAGAGAAATAGACAGGATATTTCGGTCTCTAGTAGCTCCTATATGCATCCTGGCATGGTTCACAGGCCCTCTCGGTATCACCATCCATAGGTCAAAAGTTTTCTTTGAAATATTGGGAGAGCTGAGGAGGTTTTGGGAGCACAGGATGCAAATAACAAGAAAGAGCACTCACAACTTCCCCAAAGCTGAGAAAAGCCGCTAAATAGAAATAGACTGCATTTTTCTCACCCAGGCAACTCTGGTCTGCATCCATCAGGGCTTAATGCCCCTCACACTGTCCACAGAGCCAAGTCCAATATATTTCATCCAATTCTGGGAGAGCTGACCTGTGTTAGCGAGCTCAGGAAGCAAACGACAACATAGAACACTGAGAAATTAGTGACCTTAATACTTTTAAGGTCCCCAAGTGAGGAGGCTCTACTCCTTCCCCTATGGAGAGACAAGCCTGCAAAGATATAGGGACAGCACCGACCTTTCCTACTAAGCCCTAATCTACATCCTAGCAAGACTGAAAGTTCCATATACTGTCAACAATAACAGGTCCAATTATATTCCTTGCAATTCTGGGAGAGCTGAAAAGTGTTTGGAAGCACAGGATGCAAACGACAAGATAGAGCAACAGAGAAATTTGGCGCCTTAAAACAAAATTGTTTTTCAGGGCTCAAATTCTCAATGATCTACACCTTCCCCAAAGGAGAGACAAGCCTCTAAATAGAAATATACCGCATTTTTCTAACCCAGGTTACTCCGGTCTGCATCCTAGCATGGCAGAAAGCCCCTTATACAGTCCATCCACAGTATCCAGTCCAATATTTTCTTCCAATTCTGGGATAGCTGACCAGTGTTAGCTAGTTCAGCATGCAAACGAAAGTTTGAGTAAAGCAGAGAAAATCAAATAATGTGATGCTAATGAAATGAACCCTAAGATATGTATTCAAATGTATTTTATTTGCTTTCAAGCGATTGTTTATGACACATTCATAAGATCATTTCTTTTTTACTTTGTAAGTCCCTCCCCCATTGTAAAACCACTGCTTTCACTGTATTTAATGTCGGTATAATTTGTGGAGGGGAAGGGGAAACACAATTCTTTTAAATAAGGATACAAGTGAGGTTTGAGTTCCGGGAAGATGGCGGAGGAGAAGCTGGAATCTGAACAAGCTCTCGCATAGAAAGCAGTTTTAGAGTTCCAGTGAACAGTCCTAAGCCAGAGAATCACACCAAGTGTGCCATCACAGGACAGAGAGTTAGACAAGAGAGGGGAAGCCAAGGAAACACATCAGCTGCCGCTGCGGCGGCAGGGTCGCGGCGGCGACCACCGCCGCGGGGTCATACCTGAGACACAGAGAGTCCGGGACGAAGGAGCCAGATGCAGCGGACGAGCGGATTCTACTCAACACCAACAAGAACCGACAAGGAGCGGACATCTTCATCCTGCTGTTTGCAGACCAGAGACGACCCAGGATCCAAGACTCGGCATGAGTACAAGCCCGACGTGCTCACTCCTTCTCAGGGAGCAGAGGAGGGAAGGCCACCACTCCCCCCCCAGCACCGGTGATCTCCATCTTGGATACTGACAAAGCTCGGAGGAGCTGCTAGCTCCAGCTCAGGCCTTGGAATAAAACGAGTCATTTAGCAGGTCACAAGAACTTAACGGCAAAGTGACCTGCCAGACTCAGCTCCATCCAGGGAAAAGTCACCCAGCTCAGGCGCCAGCCATTGGAGTGCCTTGCCTCACTGGGTAACCAGAGCCAGAGGCTGCCCCTCCCTCTAGCAGCCACCACAATCAATTGAAAAACAGAAACCCTGAGAATGGCTCCAGGCTGGGCGCTGTGAGCTTTATCACAAAATAGCTCCAGGGAAAAGCTACTGTTCGTTGAAAGGTCTCAACTCTACCCAGAACCTAGCCTCATCACCACATCCCCCTCTTTTGTGACTCTCAAAGCAGACCACCCTCCCAGAAAACTAACCTGGGAGGGGATCTCAAAATCTTGGGTAAAGCAGAGCATTTTTCTGCCTCTTACAACCAACCGACTTAAGAAACCAATCAAGCCACAGGACCTCAAGCTGACCAGAGACTCCAACAAAAGACTGGTTACAGACAAAAGGGAGATACAGGATTCTTCCCACTCCTCCCCCCCCAAAAAAAAAATCAAAAGAATTTTTTTCTTTCTTTTTTTCTTCTTCTTCTTTTCTTTTTTTTTGCTTGTTTTTTTTTGTTACCTTATATACATATATATATATGTATATATATATATATATATATATATATATAAATTTTTTCCCTTCTAAAACTTTTATTCATCTTTAATTTTTGCCTCTTCTGAAAAAATAATTGTTTTCCAGTAACTTTTTTTTCCCCATCTTATAATTTTTATTTTAGGAATATGTGAACGAGCGTTTTCCTTTCATTTTTTGTCTTCTTTCTCTTTTTCTTTCTTTCTTAATTATCTTTTTGTTTTTTGTCTAGCTCTACTGAACTTCTGATCTTTTCTTCTCCCTTTCCCATCCTTAAAGTTTTTCACATCTCCTCTATGTCCCTCCCCTTCTCTGAACATATTCACATTCCTCTATAAATAGAAGGTCTTTTAAGCTCTATAATAACATTAATTTTTACGTTTCTATTTTTTTTCTGGTCTCTCTTCATTCCCCTTTCCGTCTCTTCTTTTTCTCTCTCTCTCTACTTGCATCCTACCCAACCCATTTCCTGCATTGTGATTAGGACATAGTTAACTCTCCCTGTGCCTCCCCACACCAATCTATTCCTATTTTTTACCCACATCTCTCCCTAATCCTAATAATTTCTGGTTTTCCAAATTCTTTTCTGCGGTTCGAAGTCCTTTAACATATAGTTGTTTGATGTTGAATAGATGTATCTGTTGAACTAGATTGTATCTGTAGACTATTGACTGTACAAAAGCAAACTTTGGTTGATGGTTGCCTTAAGATAGTGTTCTAGCACAAAACTGGTGCAATCTTCATCTCAAATGGGCCGAGTAAGCCGGAAAAACACAAGAAAAATGGCAAATTCGGGTATCTCAATTCCCAATATTGATAATCAGGGATTAGAACAGATAAAGAATAATCCAGAGGAGAGTTCCCAAATAGCTCCACAAACACTAATAGCAAACATGATAAATGAGAAGTTTGACAATGTACAAAGGACTCTGTATGAGCGTGATAGGGAGAGAGAGGAGGCATCCCAGAAGTTTATACAGGAATATCATAAGCATGAGGAAGCTACTCAAAAACGGATACAGGATTTGCGTGAACAACTTGAGAATACTCAAAGAGAAAGGGAGGAATGGCGTGAGCAGGCAGAGAACACTCAAAGAGAACTGCAGGAATCCCACGAACGGGAAGAAAGAGAACTGCAGGAATCCCACAGACGGGAGGAAGCTAATCAAAGAGTAATTCAGGAATTGAGAGACCAGGTAGAGAATACACAAAGATCACTAAAGGCATTCATGGAATCCATTAACAAAGAGCTGAAGGAAGTCAGGGAGACCACGAAGGGAATGCTGAATGGAACCCAACAGAAGGAATGGGAGTCCAAAGAAACCATAACCAATCAACTAAGTGATTTGAGAACAAACACTGAACACCAAATTAAGGAAGTAAAGAAATTCATACAAGACCTAAAACAGAGCTGCAACAAAGAACTTGAAGCCATCAAAGCTGACCAATTAGAAGGAAAAGAGATAAAAAACAAAGTAGAAAGTCTTGACAGCAGGTTAGACCATGCAGAATATCGAATCTCAGGGATTAAAGACAGCCTAGATATTATAGAGAAAGAACATACAACCATCCAAGACAAGTCCAAGAAATATGATAGGTCTATCCAACACCTGGAAGACACCATCAGAAGGCCCAATCTAAGGATAATGGGTGTAGAGGAGCACCTAGAAACAGAAGTTAATGGTCTAGGAAATTTGTTTAACAGGATCCTAGCAGAGAACTTCCCAAACATACAAAAAGATAGGTCTACTCAGATACAAGAAGCTTTTAGAACGCCAAATAGACCAGACCAGAATAGGACATCCCACCGTCACATTATAATCCACACAGGATCAACCCAGACCAAGGAAAAGATCCTTAAAGCGCTCAAGGAGAAAGGGGTAATTACCTATAAAGGGAAACCAATTAGAATTACCTCAGATTTCTCAGCAGAGACAATTAAAGCAAGAAGAGCCTGGAATGATGTATGCCATGCCCTAAAAACAAACAACTATCAACCAAGAATACTGTACCCAGCTAAACTCTCCTTCATAACTGAAGGCCAAGTAAAAACCTTCCATAGCAAAGAAAAACTGAAACAATACATCTCCACCAAACCAGCCCTACAAAAGATTCTTAAAGATGTCCTACACATAGAAAACCAACAAGACCGCAACAAAGGCCAAGAAACTGCACCCAAACTGAGAATCCAAGAACCTTAGGAAGAACCCAGTTTTCGCAGCCCCCAAGAAGGTGGATAACATGGCAGGAACTCCCAAATACCTCTCAGTCCTATCTCTTAACGTTAACGGACTGAACTCTCCAATTAAGCGACATAGACTGTCTAGTTGGATTAAAAAACAAGACCCTTCTATCTGCTGCCTGCAGGAGTCACATCTTGCCCGTAAAAACAAACACATTTTCACTGTTAAAGATTGGAACAAAATCTACCAAGCAAACGGCCCTCATAAACAGGCGGGAATTGCAATCCTAATATCAGATAAAATAGACTTCAAATTAAAATTCGTGAGAAGAGATAAAGAAGTTCGCTACATACTAATGAAGGGATCTCTTTTTCAGGAGGATATTACAATTCTAAATATCTATTCGCCAAACAATGGAGCACCCAAATTTATCAAAGAAACACTACTTTCCCTCAAATCCCATATAGATCCAAAGACATTAATTGTTAGGGATTTTAACACACCACTCTCCCCACTAGATAGATCAACTCGGCAAAAACTCAACAGAGAAACCGCAGATCTAAACAGCTGCATAGATCAACTAGACTTAACAGACATTTAACGAACATTTCACCCAGCAGCATCAGAATACACGTTCTTCTCAGCAGCACATGGAACGTTTTCTAAAATAGACCACATTTTAGGCCACAAAGCAAACTTGTCTAAATTCAGAAACATTGAAGTTATACCTTGCATTCTCTCTGACCACAAGGGAATAAAATTAGAACTCAACACCAAAAGCCACCAAAGAAAGTCCGGTATCACATGGAGGCTGAACAACACACTGCTGAATCATGAGTGGGTCATGGAAGAGATTAGAAAGGAAATTCAAATGTTCATGCTATTCAACAAAAATGAACACACAAATTACCAGCTCCTCTGGGACACAGCAAAGGCAGTACTCAGAGGCAAGTTTATAGCTCTGAGCTCCTACATCAACAAATTGGAGAGATCGGAAACTAACAATTTAATGACACATCTAAACCTCCTTGAAAAAGAGCAGCAAGATAAACCCCAATCCAGTAGACGGAAAGAAATAATCAAAATTAAATCAGAATTAAGTGAATTAGAATCCAAAAAAACTATAGAAAGAATCAACAAAACAAAGAGTTGGTTCTTCGAAAAACTTAACAAAATTGACAGACCCTTAGCAAACCTTATCAGAAAAAGGAGAGAACACACCCAAATTAATAAACTCAGAGATGAGAATGGAAACATCACCACGGAAACAACCAAGATTCAGAACACTATAAGGGAATACTTCTCAAAACTTTATGCTAATAAGTTTGAGAACTTGACAGAAATGGACCTTTTCCTAGCAAATATTGACATGCCAAAACTAAACCAAGATGAGTTAAACCAGCTTAACAGGCTCATATCAAGCATTGAAATAGAAACAGCAATAAGAGACCTCCCAGCTAAGAAAAGTCCAGGACCAGATGGTTTTACAGCGGAATTTACAAGGCCTTCAAAGCAGAGCTCACACCAATACTCCTCCAACTCTTCAATGAAATTGAAAGAGAAAGTTCACTACCGAACACATTCTATGAAGCCATCATAACCCTCATCCCAAAACCAGGGAGGGACTCATCAAAGAAAGAGAACTAGAGACCCATTTCTTTGATGAACATTGATGCAAAACTTCTCAACAAAATTTTGGCCAATCGACTTCAACAATTCATCCAAAAAATCATACACCACGATCATACAGGATTCATTTCAGGGATGCAAAGCTGGTTCAATATACCCAAATCAATTAATATTATTCATCATATCAAGAGGAGCAAGAATAAGAACCACATGGTTATCTCAATAGATGCAGAAAAAGCATTCGACAAGATCCAACACCCCTTTATGATGAAGGTTTTGGAAAAATTAGGAATCAATGGAACATTCCTCAATACAATAAAGGCTGTATATGACAAACCTACAGCCAGCATTATACTTAATGGTTAAAAACAAAAGCCATTCCCTCTTAACTCAGGAACAAGACAATGATGCCCACTCTCTCCACTTCTCTTCAATCTAGTATTAGAATGCCTAGCTACAGCAATAAGACAAGATGCAGACATAAAGGGGATCCAAATAGGGAAAGAAGAAATACAACTCTCCCTCTATGCAGACGACATGATCTTGTATTTAAAGAATCCCAGAGACTCCACTCCCAAATTACTCAAGCTGATTCAAAACTTTGGCAAAGTAGCAGGGTATAAAATTACCCCCCCCCCAAATCAATGGCTTTTCTGTATGCCAACAATGAGAAAAGTGTGGCTGAAATTAGGAAAGCAACTCCATTTGTAATAGCCCCACAAAAATAAAATACCTAGGAATTAACTTAACCAAAGAAGTGAAGGACCTCTATGATGAAAACTTTAAAATCTTGAAAAAGGAAATCAACACAGAACTTAAAAAATGGCAAAACCTCCCATGCTCCTGGATTGGAAAGATTAACATCGTGAAAATGGCAATACTTCCCAAGGCTATCTACAAATTCAACGCGCTACCTATCAAAATTCCACCCTCATTCTTCAAGGAAATAGAAGAGGGAATCCAAAAATTCATATGGAACAATAAAAGACCCCGAATAGCAAAAACGCTCCTCAACGGAAAGAACACTGCTGGAGGAATATCAATACCAAATTTCAAACTCTACTATAAAGCCATAGTAATCAAAACAGCTTGGTATTGGCATAAGAACAGACCTCAGGACCAATGGAATAGAATTGAAAACCCAGAAATGAACCTACAGACCTATAGCCATCTAATCTTCGATAAGGAAGCTAAAACAATAGAATGGAAGAAAGACAGCCTCTTCAGTAAATGGTGCTGGCAAAATTGGTTAACTACATGTAGAAAACTAAAGCTAGATCCTTATATATCACCCTGCACCAGAATCAACTCCAAATGGATCAAAGACCTTGAACTCAAAGCAGACACTCTGAAAACATTACAGGATGGAATAGGAGAAACCCTAGGTCTCCTTGGCTCAGGCCGAAATTTTCTGAATAGAGACCCGGAAGCACAACAAATCAAAGAAAGGTTGGACAAATGGGATTGCATAAGGTTGCAGAGCTTCTGCAGGGCAAATGACATAGCTAGCAAGATCAATAGAAAGCCCACCGATTGGGAGAAGATCTTTACTAGCCATACAACGGACAAGGGTCTCATATCTAAAATATACGTGGAACTCAAAAAATTAAACCACCCAACAACAAATCCTCAAAGAAACAACTGCCCAATAAATAAGTGGGCGAAAGACTTAAAGAGAAGCTTCTCTGAAGAAGAAAGAAGGATGGCCAATAGACACATGAAGAAATGTTCAACATCCCTAGCCATAAAAGAAATGCAAATCAAAACAACATTGAGATATCACCTCACTCCAGTTAGAACAGCAAAAATCAAGAACTCTAACAACAACAGATGCTGGAGGGGATGTGGACAGAAAGGCACCTTACTTCATTGTTGGTGGGAATGTAAACTTGTTCAATCACTTTGGAAAGCAGTATGGAGGTTCCTCAAAAGACTTCACATAGATCTCCCCTATGATCCAGCAATCCCACTTTTGGGCATTTACCCAAATGTTTACAAACAAGACCACACTAAAACTACCAGCACAACTATGTTTATTGCAGCATTATTTACCATAGCTAAGATATGGAACCAACCCAGATGCCCCTCAGTAGATGAATGGATCAAGAAAATGTGGTATATATACACAATGGAATTCTATGCCTCCATCAGAAAGAATGACATTGCCCCATTTGTTAGGAAATGGAAAGGTTTGGAAAAAATTATATTAAGTGAAGTAAGCCAGGCCCAAAGAAGCATAGGTCCCATGGTTTCCCTTATTTGCAATATCTAGTATAAGTATGAGTCAAACGGAAAAGGTCAGATAATGTGATGTTAGGAAAATGAACCCTTAAATATGTATTTTAATGTTTTCGTTTCTTTCATGCATGTGTTTCTAACGCATTTATAAGATTATTTCTTTATTGCTTTGTATGTCCCTCCCCCACAGTGTAACCCCCGCTTTCACTATATTTGATGTCAGTATAACATGTGGAGGAGATGGGGACAAACAAGTCGTTTAAGGATTCAGGTGGACCTGTTGCAACAATGAGAAGTACAAAATGTCATATCAAAACCAGGTTTACAATGTCGGTGTGGGGGGGGGGAGGGGGGTATAATTGGTTGGGGGGAGGGGTGTAAAATTGGGAGGGGGAGGGGGGAGGCGGGGAACGCAAGTGAAGGGTAAACAAAGGAGGAGGCTGCAATGCTTGGTAAGAAATGTATGCATTATCCTGCCCATGTAATTGTAGCCCCTCTGTACAGTATGTTCTCAAATAAAATGAAATACAATTAAAAAAAAAAAAAAAAAAAAAACAGAATTCCGGAATCTTGCTACCAGCAGGCCTCCGGCTGTTCCGGGTGAACATCTCCTTGTAAATCCCCCGTGGTTTCTTGTACACCCGGGAAATTTGGCCAGGTTATGCAGTTTGCATTGCTGCACAATCGCGCCTGCCTAGCTCTGCCGCGGTTGCAAACATTCAGGCGTGGCAGCCAGATAGGCTGGTCCCCGTAGGACACGGCCAGCGGACTGGGTATATCTGCTTCTCGTTCTTCTCACCTGAGTGCTACTGATTCCAGCTTTGACAGCTACACTCTACTCAACCGGAGCAGTAAACTCAACCTCCACTTATGGCACTTTGTGAAAGTGTTGAGAACTAGAGCTCAGTTGTGGGGCACGTTACCACAGTACATCCAGCACTATGGATGGCACTGCCTACATCTGTCTCTAATTAGTCCACGGTTGTGTTCAGCCCAATGACCTCTGCTGCGATCACTCAGAATGAGGTTCTGAGGTATTGCAACATAGGAGCGTTTCATTGTTTTAAAGGCTTCTTTGGAAGAATTCCGGAATCTTGCTGCCGGCAGGCCTCCGGCTGTTCCGGGTGAACATCTCCTTGTAAATCCCCCGTGGTTTCTTGTTCACCCGTGAAATTTGGCCAGGTTATGCAGTTTGCATTGCTGCACAATTGCGCCTGCCTAGCTCTGCCGCGGTTGCAAACATTCAGGCGTGGCAGCCAGATAGACAGGTCCCCGTAGGACACGGCCAGCGGACTGGGTATATCTGCTTCTCTTTCTTCCCACCTGAGTGCTACTGATTCCAGCTTTGACAGCTACACTCTACTCAACCGGAGCAGTAAACTCAACCTCCACTTATGGCACTTTGTGAAAGTGTTGAGAACTAGAGCTCAGTTGTGGGGCACGCCACCACTGTCCATCCAGCACTATGGACGGCACTGCCTACATCTGGCTCTAATTAGTCCACGGTTGTGTTCAGCTCAATGACCTCTGCCGGGAACACTCAGAATGAGGTTCTGAGTTTTTGCAACATAGGAGCATTTCACTGCTTTCAAGGCTTCTTTGGAAGAATTCCGGAATCTTGCTGCTGGCAGGCCTCCGGCTGTTGCGGGTGAACATCTCCTTGTAAATCCCCAGTGGTTTCTTGTACACCCGTGAAATTTGGCCAGGTTATGCAGTTTGCATTGCTGCACAATTGCGCCTGCCTAGCTCTGCCGGGGTTACAAACATTCAGGCGTGGCAGCCAGATAAGCTGGTCCCCGTAGGACACGGCCAGCGGACTGGGTATATCTGCTTCCACTTCTTCTCACCTGAGTGCTACTGATTCCAGCTTTGACGGCTACACTCTACTCAACTGGAGCAGTACGTTGAACCTCAACTGATGGCATTTTCTGAAAGTGTTGAGAACTAGAGCTCAGGTGTTGGGCACGCCACCACTGTCCATCCAGCACTATGGACGGCACTGCCTACATCTGGCTCTAATTAGTCCATGGTTGTGTTCAGCTGAATGACCTCTGCCGGGAACATTCAGAATGAGGTTCTGAGTTATTGCAACATAGGAGCGTTTCACTGCTTTCAAGGCTTCTTAGGAAGAATTCCGGAATCTTGCTCTCCGCAGGCCTCCGGCTGTTCCGGGTGAACATCTCCTTGTAAATCCCCCGTGGATTCTTGTACACTCGTGAAAATTGGCCAGGTTATGCAGTTTGCATTGCTGCACAATTGCGCCTGCCTAGCTCTGCCGCGGATGCAAACATTCAGGCGTGGCAGCCAGATAGGCTGGTCCCTGTAGGACACGGCCAGCGGGCAGCAAGATTCCGGAATTCTTTCTAAGAAGCCTTGAAAGCAGTGAAACGCTCCTATGTTGCAATAACTCAGAACCTCATTCTGAGTGTTCCCGGCAGAGGTCATTCGGCTGAACACAACCATGGACTAATTAGAGCCAGATATAGGCAGTGCCGTCCATAGTGCTGGATGGACAGTGGTGGCGTGCCCAACAACTGAGCTCTAGTTCTCAACACTTTCAGAAACTGCCATAAGTTGAGGTTCACCTTACTGCTCCGGTTGAGTAGAGTGTAGCCGTCAAAGCTGGAATCAGTAGCACTCAGGTTAGAAGATGGGGAAGTAGATATACCTAGTCCCCTGGCCGTGTCCTCCGGGGACCAGCCTATCTGGCTGCCACGCCTGAATGTTTGGAACCGCGGCAGAGCTAGGCAGGCGCAATTGTGCAGCAATGCAAACTGCCTAACCTGGCCAAATTTCACGGGTGTACAAGAAACCACGGGGGATTTACAAGGAGATGTTCACCCGGAACAGCCGGAGGCCTGCCGGCAGCAAGATTCCGGAATTCTTCCTAAGAAGCCTTGATAGCAG
Organism: Dipodomys merriami; assembly: GCF_024711535.1. Lineage (NCBI taxonomy): Eukaryota > Metazoa > Chordata > Mammalia > Rodentia > Heteromyidae > Dipodomys > Dipodomys merriami. Next base: position 2,523,823 of record NW_027202904.1, on the reverse strand, counting down.
TGAAACACTCCTATGTTGCAATAACTCAGAACCTCATTCTGAGTATTCCCAGCAGAGGTCATTCGGCTGAACACAACCGTGGACTAATTAGAGCCAGATGTAGGCAGTGCTGTCCATAGTGCTGGATGGACAGTGGTGGCGTGCCAAACAACTGAGGTCTAGTTCTCAACACTTTCACAAAGTGCCATAAGATGAGGTTCAACTTACTGTTCCGGTTGAGTAGAGTGTAGCCGTCAAAGCTGGAATCAGTAGCACTCAGGTGAGAAGAAGGGGAAGCAGATATACCCAGTCCGCTGGCAGTGTCCTACGGGACCAGCCCATTTGGCTGCCACGCCTGAATCTTTGCAACCCTCACCCTAACCTCACCATAAACCTAACCCTCACCATAAACCTAACCCTAACCCTCAGCCACACCGTAACGCTCACCGGCACCCTATCACCCTTACCCTAACCCTCACCAACACGCTAATCCTCATCCTCACCCGAAGACTCATATTCACCCTAACCCTAAACCTCCCCCTAAACATGGCCCTAACCCTAACCATAATCCCAACCCTCATGCTAACCCTAAACCTCACCCTAAACCTCACCCTCACCCTAATCCTCACCCTAACACTAACCCTAGTGCTTAAACTAAACCTAACCCTCACCCTCACTGTAACTCTCATCCTAATCCTCACCTTCACCCTAGCCCTCACCCTAACCCTAACTCTACCCCTACCCCTAATCCTAACCCTCACCCTCACCCTCACCCTCAGCCTAACCCTAATCCTAACCCTAACCCTAAACCTCACCCTCACCCTAACCCTAACCCTAACCCTCAGTCTAAACATAACCCTCAACCTAACCCTTAACATTACCCCTCATCCTAACCCTAACCCTCACCCTCAGCCTAACAATAACCCTAACCCTAATTCTAACCCTAACCCTCACCCCCACCCTAACCCTAACGCTAAGCCTAACACTCACCCTAACCCTAACCGTACCCCTCACCCTAACCCTAACCCAAACCCTAACCATCACCCACACCTAACCCTCAATCATCAACTTAACCCTCACCCTAACCATAACCCTCACCCACACCATAACCCTAACCCTCACCCTAAACCAAACCCTCATGCTCACCTTAAACATCACCCAAAACCTAACCCTAACCCTAACCCTCACCCTAACCCTAAGCCTCAGCCTAAACCTCACCATAACTCTCACCCTAACCCTAAACTAAACCTAACCTTAATCCTCACCTTACTCCTCAACCTAACCCTAACCATAACCCTCACCCTAACCCTAAAAATAACCCTAACCCTCACCTTCAGGCTAGCCCTCACCCTAACCCTAATCCTAAGCCTAACACTCACCCTAACCCTAACCCTAAACCTCAACCTCACATTACCCCTCACCCAAACCCTAACCCTAACCCAAACCCTAACCCTCATGCTCACCCTAACCCTAACCCTAACAGTACCCTCACCTTCACCCTAACCCTAACCCTAACCCTCACCCTAACCCTAACAATAACCTTAACCCTCACGTTCACCCTAGCCCACACCTTAACACTAATCTGAACCCTAACTCTCACCCTAACCCTAACCCTAACCCTCAACCTCGCCCGAAAACTCTCCCTAACTCTAACCCTAAGCCTCACCCTAAACCTAACCCTAACCCTAACCCTAACCCTAACTCTAACCCTCACCTTACACCTCACCCTAACCATAACCTTAACCCTCCCCCTGCCCCTCCCAATAACCCTCACCCTAACATTACCCTCACTCTAACCCTCAACTTAACCCTAACCCTAACACTTACCCTCACACTAATCCTCAAAATAACCCTAACCCTAACCCTAAACCTCATCCTAACCTTCACCCTAACCCTATCCCTAACCCTAACGCACACCCAAACCCTCACCCTAATCCTAGCCCTCACCATAACCCTACCCCTAACCCTATCCCTAATCCTTACACTAACCCTAACCCTCCCCCTAACCCTCACCCTCACCCTAACCCTCACCCTAACCCTAACCCTAATCCTAACCCTCACCCTTACCCTCATCCTAATCCTAACCCTCACCCTTACCCTAAACTTCACCCTAACCCTAATCCTAACCCTAACACTCACCATCTCCCTCCCGCTAACCCTAACCCTCACCCTAACCCTCACCCTCACCCTAACCCTCACCCTAACACTAACCCTAATCCTAACCCTCACCCTAACCCTAAACCTCACCCTAACCCAAACCCTAACCCTAACTCTCATCCTAAAACTTATCCTAACACTGACGCTAACCCTAACTCTCACTCTCACCCTAACCCTCACCCTCACACTAACCATAACCCTAACCCTAACTCTAACCCTCAAACTAACCCTAACCCTCACCCTAACCCTCACCCTAACCCTAACACTTAAACTAACCCTAAACTTCACTCTTACCCTCACACTCACCCTTACCCTCACCCTAACCCTAACCCTTACCCTAACCCTCAACCGCACCCTAAAGCTCTCCGTCACCTTAACCCTAACCCTAAACCTAACCCTCACATTCAACCTAACACCTCACACTCACCCTCACCCTCAGCTTAACATTAACCCTAACCCTAATCTTAACCCTAACCCTCATCCTCACCCTAACCCTCACCCTCACCCTTACCCTAAACCTAACAATAGCCCTAACTGTAACAATAACCCTAACCCTAATCCTAACCCTAACCCCAACCCTCATACTCATCCTAACCCTAACCCTAACCCTAAATCTCACCCTCACCCTTACCTCACACTCATCCTAACCCTAACCCTAATCCTAATCTTCACTCTAATCCTCACCCTCACCCTCACCCTCACCGGCACCTTAACCCTCACCCTCACCCTAAACCTAACGTATATCTAACCTTCACCCTAACCCTAACCCTCACCTAAACCTAACCCTTACCCTCAACTTAACCCTCACCCAAACCGTAAGTCTAACCCTAACCCTCACCTTCACCCTAACCCTCACTCTAACCCTTAACCTCAACCTAACCCTAACCCTAACCCTAAACCCCACCCTCACCCTAACCATCACCCTAACCCTAACGTTATCTTTAACCCTTACCCTAACCCAAACCCTCACCCTAATCCTAAAACTAACCCCCACCCTAAACCACATCCTAAACTTGACCCTAATCCTATCCCGAACCCTAACCCTCACCCTCACCCTATCCCTCAACCTAACCCTTACCCTCACTGGAAGCATTACCCACACCATCACCCTCACCCTCAGGCTAACCCTAACCCCAAACCTCACCCTCACCTTAAACCTAACCCTAACCCTAAACCTAACCCTCAGGCTAAACCTCACCCTAAACCTGACGCAAACCCTAACCCTCAATCTCACCATAACCCTCACCCTCACCCTCACCCTAACCCTAACCCTAACAATAACCCTAACCCTAACCCTAAACCTAACCCTAACCCTCAATTTATACCTAACCCTAATCCTAACCCTAAACCTAAACCCTAACCCTCACCCTAACCCTCACCCTAATGCTAACCCTCACCCACACCCTCACCCTAAGCCTAACCCTAATCCTAACCCTAACCCTCATCCTCACCCAAACCCTAACCCTAAACCTCATCCTTACCCTCACCCTCACCCTTGCCCTCACCCTAACCCTAACCCTAACAATAATCCTAACCCTAACACTAACACTAATCGTAACCCTCAACATAACCCTAATCCTAACCCTCACCCTAACCCTAACCCTCACCTAACCCTAACCATTACCCTCAACTTAACACTCACCCTAACCCTAATGCTAACCCTAACCCTCACCTTCACCCGAACCCTCACTCTAACCCTTAACCTCACCCTAACACTAACGCTAACCCTAACCCTCACCTTCACCCTAACCATCACCCTACCCATCACCCTAACCCTAACCCTAAACGTAACCTTGACCCTAACCCAAACCCTCACCCTAAGCCTAACACTAACCCTCACTCAAACCCACACGTAAACTTCACCCTAACCCTATCCCTAACCCTAACCCTCACACTCACCCTCACCCTCAACCTAACCCTTACCCTCACACTAACCATAACCCACACCCTCACCCTCAAGCTAACCCTAACCCTACCCCTAATCCTAACCCCAACCCTCACCCTCACACTAAACCTATCCCTAACTCTAAACCTAACTCTCATCCTAAAACCTCATGCTAATCCTAACCCTCACTCTCACACTAAACCTCACCCTCACCCTAACCCTAACCCTACCGCTCACCCTAACACTAACCCTAACCCTAACCCTCACACTAAACCTAACCCTAACCCTAATCCTCACCCTCACCCAAACCCTCACACTAACCCTTACTCTCACCCTCACCATACACCTCACACTTACCCTAACCCTCACCCTAACCCTAAACCTAACCCTCACCCTCACCCTCACTCTCAGTCTAACCCTAACCCTAAGCCTAAATCTAACCTTAAACATCCCCCTCACCCTAACCCTAAACCTAACCATAACCCTATACTTCATGCTAACCCTAACCCTAACCCTAACCCTCACCCTCACCCTAAGCCTAACCCTAACCCTCACCCTAACCCTGAAGATAACCCTCAACCTAACCCAAACCATAACCCTCACCTTAACCCTAACCCTAAACCTCACCCTAACCCTAACCCTCAACATCACCCTAACCGTCATTCTAACCCTAACACTCACCCACACCCTAACCCTCACCCTCAACCGAAACCTCACCCTCGCTCTAATATTCACCCTCACCCTAAACATCACCCTAAACCTAACCCTCACCCTAACCCTAACACTAACCCTCACTCTAATCCTAACCCTCACCTTCACCCTAAACCTCACCCTCACCCTAACCCTAACAATAACCCTAACCCTAACCCTCACCCTCACCCTCAACCTCACCCTCACCCTAACGCTAACCCTATCCCTCACCCTCACACTATCCATCAACCTAACAAGTATCCTCACCCTAATCCTAACCCTAACCCACTCACTAAACCTAACCCTAACCCTAACCTTAACCCTACCCCTCACCCTAAACCTCACCCTAACCCTAACCCTAACCCTAATCCTCACCCTAACCCTAACCCTAGCCCTAACCCTCACCCTAACCCTAACCTTCACCGTCACCCAAACCAACAACCTAAACCTAACCCTCACCCACACCCTAACCCTCACCTTCACCCTAACCCTCACCCTCACTCTAAACATCACCATATGCCTAACCCTCACCCTAACCCTAAACTTAACCCTCACACTAATCCTAACCTTCACTCTAAACCTCACCGTCACCTTAACCCTCACCCGAACTCTAACCCTTACCCTAACCCTCACCCTCACCCCAAACGTCTCCATGACCATAACCCTAAACCTAACACTTACCCACAAACTAACCCTCACTCTCACCCTCACCTTAAACCTCACCATAATCCTCACCCTTACCCTACACAACACCTTAAACCTAACCCTCACCCTAATGCTAAGCCTAAACCTCACCCTAAACTAAATCTCACCCTTACCCTTACCCTCACCTTCAGCCTAACCTAACCCTAACCCTAAACCTAACCCTAAACATCACCCTCACCCTCACACTAAACCTAACCCTAACCCTCACCCTAACCCTAACCATCACCCTCCCCCTCCCCTCCCCCTCAGCCTAAGGCTAAACCTAACCCTAATCCTAACCCTAACCCTCACCCTCACCCTCACCCTAACCCTAACCGTAACCATAAACCTCACCCTCACCCTCACCCCATCCCTAACACTAACCCTCATTCAAACCCGAACCCTTACCCTAACCCTAACCCTCACACTCATCCTAAAAATCACCCTAAAACTAACCTTCAACCTACCCCTAACTCTAACACTCACCGAAACCCTAACCCTCACCCTTACCCTAACCCTAACCCTACCCCTCACCCTAACCCTAACCCTAGCCCTAACCGGAAACCTAACCCCAACCCTCACCCTAAACTTAACCCGCACCCTCAACTTCACTCACACAATCAGCCTAAACCTAACCCTAACCCGAACTCGAACCTGAACCCTCAACCTAACCCTGACCATCACCCTAATCCTAACCCTAACCCTAACCCTCACCCTCACCCTAACCCTCACCCTACCATTCACCCTAACCCTAACCTTAACCCTCACCCTCACCCTAAACCTCACCCTAACCCTTACCCTCACCCTAACCATAACCCACACCCTCACCCTCACCCTCAGCCTTACCCTAACACTAACCCTAATCCTAACTCCAACCCTCACTCTCACCCTAACCCTAACCGTAACCCTAAACCTACCCTCCACCTAAACTTCACCCTCACCCTCATGCTAACGCTAACCCTCTCTTTCACCATAACCCTCACCCTCACCCTAACCCTAACCCTCACACAAAACCTAACCCTCACCCTAACCCTAACCCTACACCTCACCCAAACACTAACCCTAACCCTAACCCTCAAACTAACCCTAACCCTAACCCTCAAACTAACCCTAACCCTAACCCTAACACTCACCCTAACCTCACCCTAATCCTAACTCTAACCCTAACTCCCACCCTGACCCGAACCTTCTCCCTAACCCTTACTCTCACCCTCACCCTAAACCTCATACTTACCCTAACCCTTACCCTAACCCTAACCCTAACCCTCACCCTCAGTCTCAGTCTAACCCTAACCCTAAGCCTAAATCTAACACTAAACATCTCTCTCACCCTAACCCTAAACCTAACCCTAACACTATCCTTCACGCTAACCCTAACCCTAACCCTCACACTAACCCTCACCCTAACCTTCACCCTAACCTTCACCCTAATGCTAACTCTAACCCTCACCCTAACCCTAACCCACACCCTAATCCTAACCCTAAACCTAACCCTAACCCTAACCCTAACTCTCAACCTAACACTAACCCTAACCCTAACAATAACCCTAACCCTAACACTAACTCTCACCCTAACCCTCATCTTCACCCTAACCCTAACCCTGACCCTAAACCTCACTCTCACCCTAACTCCCACCCTCACATCACCCTCACCCTCACATTTACCCTCAGCCTACCTCTCATTAGCACCCTAAACCTCACCCTAAACCTCACCCTAACCCTCACCCTAACCCTAAACCTAACCCTCACCCTCACACAACCCTCACCCTAACGCTTACCCTCACCCTAATTCTAACCCTAACCCTAACCCTCAAACTAAACCTAACCCTCACCCTAACCCTAACCCTCACCCTAACCCTAACCCTCACCCTAATCCTAACTCTACCCCTGAAGATAACCCTCACCCTATCCCAAACCCTAACCCTCACCCTAACCCTAACCCTATTCTTCACCCTCACCCTAACCCTCAATGTCACCCTAACCATCACTCTAACCTTAACCCTAACCCACACCCTAACCCTCACCCTCAACCGAAACCTCACCCTCACCCTAATACTCACCCTCACCCTAAACATCACCCTAAACCTAACCCTCACCCTAACCCTAACACTAACCCTCACCCTAAACCTAACCCTCACCTTCACCCTAACCCTCACTCTCACCCTAACCCTAACAATAACCCTAACCCTAACACTCACCCTCACCCTCAACCTCACTCTAAACCTAACGCTAACCCTAACCCTCACCCTCACACTATCCATCACCCTAACAAGTACCCTCACCCTAATCTTCACCCTAACTCTAACCCACTCACTAAACCTAACCCTCACACTAACCCTAACCCGACCCCTCAGCCTAAACCTCACCCTAACCCTAACCCTAACCCTAATCCTCATCCTAACCCTAACCCTAACCCTAACCCTCACCCTCACCCTAACCTTCACCGTCACCCAAACCCTCACCCTAAACCTAAACCGCACCCACACCCTAACCCTCACCTTCACCCGAACCCTCACCCTCACTCTAAACATCACCATATGCCTAACCCTCACCCTAACCCTAAACTTAACCCTCACACTAATCCTAACGTTCACTCTAAACCTCACCGTCACCCTATTCCTCACCCTAAATCTAACCATCACCCACACCGTAACCCTCACCTTCACCCTAACCCTCACCCTCACCCTAAACATCACCCTATGCCTAACCCTCACCCTAACCCTAACCCTAACCCTCACACTAATACTAACCTCCATTCTACACCTCACCATCACCCTAAGCCTCACCCTAACTCTACCCATTACCCTAACCCTCACCCGCACCCCAAACCTCTCCGTGACCATAATCCTAAACCTAAACATAACCCTTACCCACAAACTAACTCTCACTCTCACCCTCACCCTAAAACTCACCCTAATCCTCACCCTTTCCTTCCACAACACCCTAAACCTAACCCTCAACCTAATGCTAAGCCTAAACCTCACCCTAAACTAAACCTCACCCTTAACCTCACCCTCACCCTCACCCTAACCCTGACCATCACCCTAATCCTAACTCTAACCCTAACCCTCAACCTCACACTAACCCTCACCCTAACCCTTACCCTCACCTTAATGCTAACCCTAACCCTAACCCTCAACCTCACCCTAACCATCACCCTAACCCTAACTCTAACCGCAACCCTGACACTAACCCAAAACCTCACCCTAACCCTAACAACCCTCACCCTCACCCTAAACCTAACACTAACCCTAACCCTAACCCTAACGCTCACCCTCACCCAAAACCTCATCCTAACCCTTACCCTAACCCTCACCCTCACCCCAATCCTCACTGTCACCCTAATTCTCACCCTAACCCTAACCCTAACCCTTACCTAAACGAAACCCTCACCATAAACCTCAGCCTCACCTTAAACATTACCCTAATGCTAAAACCAACCCTCACCCTCAACCTCACCCTCACCCTCACACTAAAACTGACCCTCACCCTAGCCCTCACCCTCACCCTCAGCCTAACCTAACCCGAACCCTAATCCTAAACCTAACCCTCACCCTCACCCTCACCCTAACCTTAACCCTCACCTTATCTTAACCATCACCCTAACCCTGACCCTCACCCTCAACCTCACCTTCACCCTAACCCTTAGCCTCACCCTAAACCTAACACTAAACCTAACCCTCACACTAACCCTGAACTTCACCCTAACCCTAACCGTAAACTTAACTCTAACCCTCACCTTCACCCTCACCCTCACCCTCAGACTAACTCTAACCCTCACCCTAATCCTAAACCTAACTCTCAACTTCATTCTCAATCTGAACCTAACCCTAACCCTAAATCTAATCCTCACCCAAACCCTAACCCTAACCGAAACCCTAACCCTAACCCTCACCCTAACCCTAACCTAACCCTCACCCTCACCCTAAACCTAACACTAACCCTAACCCTCACACTAATCCAAACCCTCACCCTAACCCTAACCCTCACCCTAACTCTAACCCTAAAACTAACCCTCACCCACACCCTCACCCTCACCCTCAGCCTAACTCTATCCCTAACCCTAACCCTAATCCTAAACCTAACCCTCACCCTGAACCCCAACCTAAAACTAACCCTCAACCTAACCCTAACCCTCACCTTCACCCTAACCCTCACCCTAACTCTAACCCTAACCCTCACCCTAACACTCACCCTAACACTCACCCTAAACCTAACCCTAACCCTAACCCTCCACCTAAATCTAACCCTAACCCTACACTAACCCTACACCTAACCCTAACAAAAACCTTCACCTACACTTCACCCTCATCCTAACCCTAACCCTATCCCTATCCCTAACACTCACCATACCAATCACCCTATCCCTACCCTAACCGTAACACTCACCCTCACGCGAACCCTCACTGCAAAGGTAACCCTCACCCTAAAACTCACCCTAAACCTTACCCTAATCCTAATCCTAACCCTAACTCTAACCCTCCACTAACCCTAACCCTCACCCTCACCGTAACCCTAACCCTAACCCTCATCCTAACCCTAAACCTAACCCTCACTTTAACCCTCACCCTAACCCTCAACCTCACCCTAAACCTCACAGTCACCCTAACCCTCACCCTAACCCTAAGCCTCACCCACATCCTAACCCTAACCGTTAATCGAACCCTCACCCTCACCCTAAACATCACCCTCACCCTAACCCTCACCCTAACCCTAAACCTAACCCTCACCCTCACCCTAAGCCTAATCCTAACCCTAATTCTAATCCTAACCCTAACCCTCACCATCACCCTCACCCTAACCCTAATCCTAACCCTTACCCTAAACCTAACCTTGACCCTCACCCTCACCTTCACCCTCACCCTAAACCCAACTTTGACCCTCACCCTAACCCTAACCCTACACCTCACCCAAACACTAACCCTAACCCTAACCCTCAAACTAACCCTAACCCTAACCCTCAAACTAACCCTAACCCTAACCCTAACACTCACCCTAACCTCACCCTAATCCTAACTCTAACCCTAACTCCCACCCTGACCCGAACCTTCTCCCTAACCCTTACTCTCACCCTCACCCTAAACCTCATACTTACCCTAACCCTTACCCTAACCCTAACCCTAACCCTCACCCTCAGTCTCAGTCTAACCCTAACCCTAAGCCTAAATCTAACACTAAACATCTCTCTCACCCTAACCCTAAACCTAACCCTAACACTATCCTTCACGCTAACCCTAACCCTAACCCTCACACTAACCCTCACCCTAACCTTCACCCTAACCTTCACCCTAATGCTAACTCTAACCCTCACCCTAACCCTAACCCACACCCTAATCCTAACCCTAACCCTAACCCTAACCCTAACCCTAACTCTCAACCTAACACTAACCCTAACCCTAACAATAACCCTAACCCTAACACTAACTCTCACCCTAACCCTCATCTTCACCCTAACCCTAACCCTGACCCTAAACCTCACTCTCACCCTAACTCCCACCCTCACATCACCCTCACCCTCACATTTACCCTCAGCCTACCTCTCATTAGCACCCTAAACCTCACCCTAAACCTCACCCTAACCCTCACCCTAACCCTAAACCTAACCCTCACCCTCACACAACCCTCACCCTAACGCTTACCCTCACCCTAATTCTAACCCTAACCCTAACCCTCAAACTAAACCTAACCCTCACCCTAACCCTAACCCTCACCCTAACCCTAACCCTCACCCTAATCCTAACTCTACCCCTGAAGATAACCCTCACCCTATCCCAAACCCTAACCCTCACCCTAACCCTAACCCTATTCTTCACCCTCACCCTAACCCTCAATGTCACCCTAACCATCACTCTAACCTTAACCCTAACCCACACCCTAACCCTCACCCTCAACCGAAACCTCACCCTCACCCTAATACTCACCCTCACCCTAAACATCACCCTAAACCTAACCCTCACCCTAACCCTAACACTAACCCTCACCCTAAACCTAACCCTCACCTTCACCCTAACCCTCACTCTCACCCTAACCCTAACAATAACCCTAACCCTAACACTCACCCTCACCCTCAACCTCACTCTAAACCTAACGCTAACCCTAACCCTCACCCTCACACTATCCATCACCCTAACAAGTACCCTCACCCTAATCTTCACCCTAACTCTAACCCACTCACTAAACCTAACCCTCACACTAACCCTAACCCGACCCCTCAGCCTAAACCTCACCCTAACCCTAACCCTAACCCTAATCCTCATCCTAACCCTAACCCTAACCCTAACCCTCACCCTCACCCTAACCTTCACCGTCACCCAAACCCTCACCCTAAACCTAAACCGCACCCACACCCTAACCCTCACCTTCACCCGAACCCTCACCCTCACTCTAAACATCACCATATGCCTAACCCTCACCCTAACCCTAAACTTAACCCTCACACTAATCCTAACGTTCACTCTAAACCTCACCGTCACCCTATTCCTCACCCTAAATCTAACCATCACCCACACCGTAACCCTCACCTTCACCCTAACCCTCACCCTCACCCTAAACATCACCCTATGCCTAACCCTCACCCTAACCCTAACCCTAACCCTCACACTAATACTAACCTCCATTCTACACCTCACCATCACCCTAAGCCTCACCCTAACTCTACCCATTACCCTAACCCTCACCCGCACCCCAAACCTCTCCGTGACCATAATCCTAAACCTAAACATAACCCTTACCCACAAACTAACTCTCACTCTCACCCTCACCCTAAAACTCACCCTAATCCTCACCCTTTCCTTCCACAACACCCTAAACCTAACCCTCAACCTAATGCTAAGCCTAAACCTCACCCTAAACTAAACCTCACCCTTAACCTCACCCTCACCCTCACCCTAACCCTGACCATCACCCTAATCCTAACTCTAACCCTAACCCTCAACCTCACACTAACCCTCACCCTAACCCTTACCCTCACCTTAATGCTAACCCTAACCCTAACCCTCAACCTCACCCTAACCATCACCCTAACCCTAACTCTAACCGCAACCCTGACACTAACCCAAAACCTCACCCTAACCCTAACAACCCTCACCCTCACCCTAAACCTAACACTAACCCTAACCCTAACCCTAACGCTCACCCTCACCCAAAACCTCATCCTAACCCTTACCCTAACCCTCACCCTCACCCCAATCCTCACTGTCACCCTAATTCTCACCCTAACCCTAACCCTAACCCTTACCTAAACGAAACCCTCACCATAAACCTCAGCCTCACCTTAAACATTACCCTAATGCTAAAACCAACCCTCACCCTCAACCTCACCCTCACCCTCACACTAAAACTGACCCTCACCCTAGCCCTCACCCTCACCCTCAGCCTAACCTAACCCGAACCCTAATCCTAAACCTAACCCTCACCCTCACCCTCACCCTAACCTTAACCCTCACCTTATCTTAACCATCACCCTAACCCTGACCCTCACCCTCAACCTCACCTTCACCCTAACCCTTAGCCTCACCCTAAACCTAACACTAAACCTAACCCTCACACTAACCCTGAACTTCACCCTAACCCTAACCGTAAACTTAACTCTAACCCTCACCTTCACCCTCACCCTCACCCTCAGACTAACTCTAACCCTCACCCTAATCCTAAACCTAACTCTCAACTTCATTCTCAATCTGAACCTAACCCTAACCCTAAATCTAATCCTCACCCAAACCCTAACCCTAACCGAAACCCTAACCCTAACCCTCACCCTAACCCTAACCTAACCCTCACCCTCACCCTAAACCTAACACTAACCCTAACCCTCACACTAATCCAAACCCTCACCCTAACCCTAACCCTCACCCTAACTCTAACCCTAAAACTAACCCTCACCCACACCCTCACCCTCACCCTCAGCCTAACTCTATCCCTAACCCTAACCCTAATCCTAAACCTAACCCTCACCCTGAACCCCAACCTAAAACTAACCCTCAACCTAACCCTAACCCTCACCTTCACCCTAACCCTCACCCTAACTCTAACCCTAACCCTCACCCTAACACTCACCCTAACACTCACCCTAAACCTAACCCTAACCCTAACCCTCCACCTAACTCTAACCCTAACCCTACACTAACCCTACACCTAACCCTAACAAAAACCTTCACCTACACTTCACCCTCATCCTAACCCTAACCCTATCCCTATCCCTAACACTCACCATACCAATCACCCTATCCCTACCCTAACCGTAACACTCACCCTCACGCGAACCCTCACTGCAAAGGTAACCCTCACCCTAAAACTCACCCTAAACCTTACCCTAATCCTAATCCTAACCCTAACTCTAACCCTCCACTAACCCTAACCCTCACCCTCACCGTAACCCTAACCCTAACCCTCATCCTAACCCTAAACCTAACCCTCACTTTAACCCTCACCCTAACCCTCAACCTCACCCTAAACCTCACAGTCACCCTAACCCTCACCCTAACCCTAAGCCTCACCCACATCCTAACCCTAACCGTTAATCGAACCCTCACCCTCACCCTAAACATCACCCTCACCCTAACCCTCACCCTAACCCTAAACCTAACCCTCACCCTCACCCTAAGCCTAATCCTAACCCTAATTCTAATCCTAACCCTAACCCTCACCATCACCCTCACCCTAACCCTAATCCTAACCCTTACCCTAAACCTAACCTTGACCCTCACCCTCACCTTCACCCTCACCCTAAACCCAACTTTGACCCTCACCCTAACCCTAAACCTAACCCTCACACTAACCCTAACCCTAAACCTCACACTAACCCTAACACTTACACTAACCCTCACCCTCACCCTAAACCTCAACCTAACCCTTACCCTCAACCCAACCCTAACCCTAACCCTAAACCTAATCCTCACACTAAACCAAACCCTCACCCTAACTCTAACCCTACCCCTCTCCCGAAACCTCATCCTAACCCTAACCCTAACCGTAACACTCAACCTAACCCTAACCCAAACCCTAACCCTAAACCTCACCCTAACACTAACCGTCACCCTCACCCTCACTCTCAGCCTCACCCTAACCCTAACCCTAACCCTAACCCTACCCCTAACCCTATCCCTCACCCTAACCCTAACCCTAACACCAACCCTCACCCTAAACTTAACCCTTACGCTAACGCTAACCCTAACACTCATCCTCACCCAAATCCGAACCCTAAACCTTATTCTCATCCTAACACTAACCGTAACCCCAACCCTCACACTAAACCTAGCCCTTACCCTAACCCTAACCCTCACCTTTAACTCTCACCCTAACCCTCACCCTCACCCTAACCCTCACCCTCACCCTAATCCTAACCCTCGCATGAACCCTCACCCTCACCCTAAACATCACCCTCACCCTAACCCTCACCCTAACCCTAACGCTAGCCCTAACCTTCACCCTCAACTTAAGCCTCACCCTAACCCTTACCCTCACCCTAACCCTAACAATAATCCTAACCCTATTCCTCACAATAACCCTCACCCTAACCATAACCCTCACCTTTACCCTATCCCTAAACCTAAACGTCACCCTAACGATAACCCTAACCCTCACCCTCACCCTAACGGTCTCCGTCATCATAACCTTCACCCTAACCCTACCCCTCACCCACACGCTAACCCTCACCCTCACCCACACCCTCATCCTAACCTTCACACTCACCCTAACACTAAACCTAACCCTTAACCTCAACCTAACCCTAACCCTTACCCTAACCCTAACCCTCACACTAACCCTAACCCTCATCCTAAACTTAACCCTACCCTTCACCCTCACCCTCATCCTAACCCTAAACCTAAACCTAACCCTCACCCTCACGATCACCCTACCCCACCCCTAACCCTAAACCTAACCTTGACCCTCACCCTCACCCTAACCCTAACACTAACCCTCAACCTTAACGCTCACCCTAACCCTCACACTCACCCTAAACCGCACAGTCACCCTATCCCTCACCCTAACCTAAGCCTCACCCACACCATAACACTAACCCTCACACGAACCCTCACCCTCAACCTAAACATCACCCTCACCCTAACCCTAAACCTAACGCTCACCCTCACCCTCACCCTCACCCTAACCCTAACGCTAAACCTAACCATAATCTTCACCCTAAAACGCACTCTAACCCTAACCATTACACTAACCCTAACCCTCACCCTACTCCTCACCCTAACCCTAACACTCACCCTAACCCTCAACCTAACCCTAACCCTAACCCTCAACCTCACCCTAACCTTCACCCTAAACCTTACTCTCACCCTAACTCTAAACCTAAACTTAACCCTCACACGAACCCTAACCATCACACGAACCCTAACCCTCACCCTAAACCTCTACCTCACTCTAACCCTCACCCTCACCCTAACCCTTCCCTTAAACCTAACTCTAAACCTAACCCTCACCCTAACCCTTACCCTAACCCTAACGCTAACCCTAACCTTCAACCTCACCCTAAACCTCAGCCTAACCCTTAACCTCACCCTAAACCTAACTCTAACCCTAACCCTAATCCTCACAATAACCCTACCCCTAACCATAACCTCACCCTAACCCTCACCCAAACTCTATCTCTAAACCTTACCTTCACGCAAACGCTAACCCTAAACCTAACCCTCACCTTCACCCTAACCCTACCCCTCACCAACAACCTAAACCTCACCCTCAACCTCACCCTCACCCTATCCCGCACCCTCACCCGAAATATCATCCTAACTCTAACCCTCACCGTAAACCTAAACCCCACCCTAACCCTCACCCTAACCCTAACACTCACCCTAACCCTAACCCTAACAGTGACCGAAACCCTCACCCTAACCCTCACCCTAACTGTAATGCTAACCCTAACCCTCACCATCACCCTAATCCTCACCCTCACTCTTATCCTCACACTAACCCTAACCTTAACCCAAACCCTCACACTAACCCTAACCCTCACCATAATCCTAAACCTACCCCTCACCCTAACCCTAGACCTAATCCTAACCCTAACTGTCACCCTCACCCTCACCCTAACCCTAACCCTAACCCTAACCCTAACCCTCACACTAACATAACCCACACTCTAATCCTAACCCTACCCCCATCCTAACACTCACCCTACCAGTAACCCTAACCCTAATCCTCACCCTATCACTAACCCTAATGTTGACCCTCACCCTCAACCTAGCTCTCATGCTAACACTAACCCTAACCCTAACCCTCACGCTTACCTTAACACTCACCCTCACCCTATCCCTCACCGTAACCCTAATGTTAACTGTAACCATAATTCTCCCCCTAACCATCCCCCTAACCTTAACCCTAAGCCTTAACCTAATCCTCACCCTAACCCTAACCCTAACACTCATCCTAACCCTTACCTCACCCTAACCCTCACCCTAACCGTTACCCTAAAACTAACCCTCACCCTAACCCTAACCCTAACCCTAACACTCAACCTAACACTAACCCTCACCCTAACCCTCACCCTCAGCCTAACCCTCAACCTAACCCTTAACCTCAACCTCACCTTAACCCTTTCCCTAACCCTAACCCTCACACTAACCCTAACCCTCATTCTAACCGTAACCCTACCCCTCACCCTCACCCTCATCCTAACGCTAAACCTAAAATTCACCCTGACCATAAACCTCATCATAACCCTAAACCTAACCCTCACCCTCACCCTAAAACTCAACCTAATCCTTACATTCAACCTAACCTCAACCCTAAACTTAAACCTAACTCTCACACTAACACTAACCCTCCCCCTAACATTAACCCTAACAGTAACCCTCACCCTAACCCAAATCCTAAACCTAAACATAGCCCTAAACCTTACCCTAAACCTAACCCTAACCCTAACCCTAAACTTCACCCTAAACCTAAACCTAACCCTCACCCTCACCGGCACTCTCAGCCTCAACTTAACCCTAACCCTAATCCTAACCCTAGCACTCACCCTCACCCTCACCCTAACTCTAACCCTAACCCTAACAATATCCCTCACCCTCATCC
This sequence comes from Dipodomys merriami, assembly GCF_024711535.1. Classification (NCBI taxonomy): domain Eukaryota; kingdom Metazoa; phylum Chordata; class Mammalia; order Rodentia; family Heteromyidae; genus Dipodomys; species Dipodomys merriami. The sequence goes on along the minus strand of NW_027202904.1, from coordinate 2,506,401 downwards.
TAACCGAAACCTCACAATAATAATAATAATCCTAAACCTCACCCTAACCCTAACTGTAAACCTCACCCTAACACTAACCTTAACCCTAACCCTAATGCTAAGCCTAACCTTAATCCTTACCAAAACACTCACCCTAACCCTAACCTGAACCCTCACCATCACACTAACCCTCATTCTAAACCTTACCCTCAACCTAAGCCTAACACTAACCCTCACATTAACCCTAACCCTCACCATAAACCTCACCCTACACCTCACCCTAACCCTCATCCTAATGCAAACTCTAAACCTAACCCTCAATCTAACCCTAACCCTAACCCTAACTGCAAACCTCACCCTAACCCCTACCCTCACCCTCACCCTCACTCTCAGCCTCACCCTCACCCTAACTCTAATCCTAAACCTAGCCCTCACCCTCACCCTAACTCTAACCCTAACCCTAACCCTTACCCTCACCCTAACCCTAACCCTAACACTAACCCTCACCCTAAACCTAAACCCTAAACCCTCACGCAAACGCTAACCCTAACCCTCATCCTCAACCTAAACCTCACCCTAACCCTTATTCTCACCCTAACCCTAAATCTAACCCTAACCCTCACACTAACCCTAACACTAACCCTCACCCTCACCCTCACCTTCACCCTAACCCTTACCCTCACCCTAAACCTAACACTAAACCTAACCCTCACACCAACCCTGAACTTCACCCTAACCCTAACTCTAACCCTAGCTCTAACCCTGAACTTCACCCTTACAATCACCCTTAGAATAACTCTAACCCTCACCCTAATCCTAAACCTAACTCTCAACTTCATTCTCAATCTGAACCTAACCCTAACCCTAAATCTAATCCTCACCCAAACCCTAACCCTAACCGAAACCCTAACCCTAACCCTCACCCTAACCCTAACCTAACCCTCACACTCAACCTAAACCTAACACTAAACATAACCCTAACCCTCACACTAATCCTAACCCTCACCCTAACCCTAACCCTAAACCTCAATCTAACTCTAACCCTAACCCTAAATCTAACCCTCGCCCAAACCCAAACCCTAACCAAAACCCTAACCCTAACCCTCATCCTAACCCTAACCCTAAACCTAACCCTCAACCACACCCTCACCCTTACCATCAGCCTAACTCTAAACCTAACCCTAATCCTAAACCTAAACCTAACCCTCACCCTCAACCTAAACCTAACCCTCAACCTAACCCTAAACCTCACCCTCACCATAACCCTCACCCTCACCCTAACCCTAACCCTCACCCTAACCCTCACCCTAATCCTAACCCTAACCCTAACCCTCAACCTAACCCTAACCCTAACCCTAGACTAACCCTACACCTAACCCTAAAAAAACCTTCACCTACACTTCACCCTCACCCTAACCCTAACCCTATCCCTATCCCTAACACTCACGATACCCATCACCCTAACACTAACCCTAACCGTAACACTCACCCTCATGCGAACCCTCACTCCAAAGGTAACCCTCACCCTAAACCTCACCGTATACCTTACCCTCACCCTAATCCTAACCCTAACCCTAACCCTCCACTAACCCTAACCCTCACCCTAACCCTAAACCTACACTTCTCCCTATCACTCACCTTAACCTTAACCCTAACCCTCACACTCACCCTCACCCTAACCCTAAACCTAACCCTCACCCTAAACCTAACCCTCACCCTCACCCTCACCCTAAGCCTAATTGTAACCCTAACCCTAATCCTAAACCTAACCCTCCCACTCCCCCTCACCCTAAACCTCACCCTAACCCTTACCCTAAACCTAACCTGGACCCTCACCCTCACCCTAACCCTAACCATCACTCTAACCCTTACCCTCACCTTAACCCTCATCCTAATCCTCACCCTAACCCTAACCCTCACCGTCACCCTAACCCTCACCCTAAACCTAAGCCAAACCCACACCCTAACCTTAACCCTAACCCTCACCCTCAACATAAACATCACCCTCACCCTAACCCTAAACCCAAACCTCACCCTCACCCTAACCCTCACCCTCCCTCACCCTAACTCTAACCCTAACCCTAACCCTTACCATAAACCTAAGTCTAATCCTAACCCTCACGCTAACACTCAACCTAACCCTGACGCTAACCCTAACCTTCACCCTCACCCTAAACCTCACTCTAACCCTTACCCTCACCCTGACACTAACCTTAACCCAAACCCTAAACCTCATACTAACCCTAACCCTCACCCTCACCCTAAACATCACCCTAACTCTAACCCTCACACTAACCCTAACCCTAATGCTCACCCTAACCCTAACATTCACCCTCACCCTCATCCTAACCATAACCCTAACCCTAAACCTAACGCTCTCCCTCAAACTCAAGCTAACTGTAACCCTAAACCTAACCCTCACTCTCACCCACATCCTAAACCTAACCCTAACCCTACCCCTCACCCTAACACTCACCATCACCATAATCCTCACCCTAGCCCTAAACCTCAACCTAACTCTAAACCTAGCCCTCAACTTAAACCTCACCCTAAGCCTAACCCTAACCCTGACCCTATTACTAAACCTAATACTCTGCCTCACATTCACTCTAACTGTATCCCTCACCCCAACCCTCACCCTATCCCTAACGCTAACCCTAACCCTCACCATCACAATAACCCTCACCCTAAACCTTATCCTCACATTAAGCATAACCCTAACCCTAACCCTAACCCTAACCCTCACCCTCACCCTAACCCTACCCCTCACCTTATACCTCACCCTATCCTTATCCTAACCCTAAACCTAATACTCACCCTAATCATAACCCTAATCCTAACCCTCACCCTCACCCTAACCCTCACCCTAAACTTAACCCTACAACTCACCGTAACACTCAAGCTAATCCTAAAACTAACCCTAACCCTAAACCTCACTCTAACCTTAACCCTCACTCTAACATACCCCTCACCCTCACCCTCACTCTACCCCTCAGCCTAACCCTAACCCTAAACCTAATCCTCACCCTATAACTAACCCAAACCCTAACCCTCACCCTCACCCTGGCTCTCACGCTAACACTAAACCTAAGCCTAAACCTCACCCTAACCCTAAACCTCACCCTATCCCTAACCCTTACCCTCACCCTATCCCTCAGCTTAACCCTAACTTCAACCCTAACCCTAATCCTCACCCTAAACCTCTTACCCTAACCCTTACCCTAACCCTAACCCTCACTCTAAACCTAACCATAACACTAACCCTAACCCTAACCCTCACCCTTACACTCACCCTAACCCTAACCCTCACACTAACACTAACCCTTACCCTAACCCTACTCCTAATGCTCACCCTCACACTCACCTTCAGAATATCCCTAACCCTAACCCTAATCCTAACCCTAACCCTCCCACTCCCCCTCACCGTAACCCTAATCCTAACCCTCACCCTAACCCTAACCCTCACCTTAACCCTAAACCTAACCTTCACCCTCACCCTCACCCTAACCCAAACCCTCACCCTTACCCTTACCCTAACCCTAACCCTAACACTAACCCTAAACCTAACCCTCACGCTAACCTTAAGGCTTACACTAATCCTCACCCTCACCCTAAACCTCACCATAACCTTTATCCTCACCCTAACTCTAAGTTTAACCCTAACCCTAAGCCGCACACCAAACCTAACCCTCACCCTAATCCTAACCCTACCCCTCACGCTAACTCTCACCCTCACCCTAAACCTAACACTCACTCTAACCCTAACACTAAGCCTCACCCTCACTCTAACCCTCACCTTCACCCTAAACCTTAAACTCACCCTAACCCTCACCCACAACCTAACACACACCTGAACCCGAAGCCTCACGCTTACCCTAACCCTCACCCTCACCCTGAACATCACCCTAGCCCTAAAATTAAAGCTAACTCTCAGACTAACCCTAACCTTCACCTTAAACCTAACTCTAAACCGTACCCTCACCCTAACCCTAACCCTTTCCTTAACCATAATCCTAACCTTCAAACTAACCCTAACCCTAAACTTAACCCAAATCCTAACCCTCACCCTAACCCTCAACCTCACCATAACCCTAAACCTTACCTAACCCTATCCCTCACCCTCAACCTAACTGTCACCCTAACGCGCACCCTCACCCTAACCTTAACTCTTACCTAACCTTATCCCTCTCCCTCACCCTCACCCTCAACCTAACCCTCACCTCACCCTATTCTGAACCCTAAACCTCACCCTCACCCTCACCCTAACCCTAAGCCTAAAACTCACCCTAACCCTAAACCTAATCCTAACACTCAACCTAACCCTAAGCTTCACCCTAAAACTCACTCTCACCCTAAAAATCACCCTAACCCTTACTCTCACCATCACCCTAAACCTCACCCTCACCTCACCCTAAACCTAACACTAGCCCTAACCCTAAACCTCACTCTCACCCACACCCTAAACCTAACCCTAACCCTTACCCTTACCATCACCCACACCCTAAACCTAACCCTTACCCTTACCCTCATCTTCATCCTAATCCTCACCCGAATCCTAACCCTAACCCTTACCCTTATCTAAAGGAAACCCTCACCCTCACCCTCACCCTAACCCTCACCCTCACACTAGCCCTCACCCTAACCCTAATGCTCACCCTCACCCTCATCTTCAGCCTAACCCTAACCCTAAACCTAACTCTAACCCTCACTCTAACCCTAACACTAAACCTAACTCTAAACCTCACCCTAAACCTAACCCTCCTAATAACCCTAACCTTAATCCTCACCCTAAACCTAACCCCAACCCTAACTGTCACCCTCCCCCTAACCCTAACCCTAACAATAAACCTAACCCTAACCCTAACCCTAACCCTTAAGCTCACCCTAACCCTAACCCTAACCCTCACCCTCAACGTAACCCTAACCCTCACCCTAACTATAACCGTCACATTAACCCTAACCCTAACCTACAGCCTCACCCTAAACCTAACCCTCACCCTCACCCTAACCCTAACCCTCACCCTCACCCTCACCCTAACCCTAAACCTCACATCACCCTAATCCTAACACTAATCCTCACCCTCACCCTAACCCTAACCCTACCCCTAAACCTAACCCTAAACCTCACCCTCACCCTCACCCTAACCCTCACACTAACACTAACCCTCACCCTAACCCTACCCCTAACCCTCACCCTCACACTCATCTTCAGCCTAACCCTAAACCTAAACCTAATGCAAACTCTAAAGCTAACCCTCAATCTAACCCTAACCCTAACCCTAACTGCAAACCTCACCCTAACCCCTACCCTCACCCTCACCCTCACTCTCAGCCTCACCCTCACCCTAACTCTAATCCTAAACCTAGCCCTCACCCTCACCCTAACTCTAACCCTAACCCTAACCCTTACCCTCACCCTAACCCTAAATCTAACCCTAACCCTCAATCTAACCCTAATCCTCACCTTAACCCTAAACCTAACCCTATACCTAACCCTCACCCTCACACTGACCCTAACCCTAACCCTAAAGGCAACAATAACCCTAACCCTAATCCTAAACCTAACCCTCACCCTAACCCAAAACCTAACCCTCACAATAACCCTAATCCTCAACCTAACACTAACCCTACCCCTCACCCTAACCCTCACCCTAACCCTCTCACTAACCCTAACGCTAACCTTAACCCTCACTCTAAACCTAACCCTCAACCTAACCCTAGCCCTCACCCTAACTCTAACCCTAACCCTCACCCTAATCTTCACTCTCATCCTAAACATCACTGTAACCCTAATCCTCACCCTAACCCTACACCTCAGCCTCACCCTCATCCTAACCCTAAACCTAACCCTCTCCCTCACCCTAACACTAACCCTAACCCTCACCCTCACACTAACCCTAACACTAATCTTTACAGTAACCCTCACCCTCACACTCACCCTAACCCTAAGGCTAACCCCAACCCTCACCCTCACCCTCACCCTAACACTAACCCTCACTCTAACCCTTACCCTCAGCCAAACCCTAACCCTAACCCAAAAACTCACACTAACCCTAACTCTCACCCTGACCCTAATCCTCAGGATCACCCTAACATTCACCCTAAACCTAACCCTCACCCTCACCCTCACCCGAAACCTCACCCTAACCCTCACCCTCACCCTCAACCTAACCCTAAACCTCACCCTCACCATAACCCTCACTGTAACACCCTCACCCTCAGCCTAACCCTAACCGAAACCCTCACACTAACCCTAACCCCCACCCGAACCCGAACCCTAACCATAACACTCACCCTAACCCTAACCCTAACCCTCACCGTCACACTAACCCTAAACCTAAGCCTAACCCTAACCCTAACCCTTACCCTGACGTCACCCTAATCCTAACACTAACCCTCTCCCTCATGCTCACCCCAATCCTAACCCTAACCCTCACCTCACCATAACAAGAACTCTCACAATAAGCCTAACCCTCACCTGAACCTGAACCCTAACTCTAACTTTAACCCTCACCCTCACCCTCAGCCTAACCCTAACCCTAAACTTCACCCTCACCCTAACGCTAACTCTAACCCTAACCCTAACCCTATCTGTCACCCTCACACTCAACCTAACATAAACCATATCCATAAACCTCACCCTAACCCTAACCCTCACCCGAACCCTCACTCTAACCCTCACCCTCACCCTCAACCTAACCCTAAACCTCACCTTCACCCTAAACCTCACCCTAACCCTTAACCTCACCCTAACCCTAACCCTAATCCTAACCCTGACCCTCACTCTAACCCTCTCCCTCACCCTAAACCTAACCCTCAACCTAACCTACAGCCTTAACCTCACCCTCACCCTAACCCTCACCCTCACCCTAACCCTCACCCTTACCATTACTCTTACCCTAACCGTAACCTTAATCCTTACTCTAACCCTCACACTAACATTATCCCTCAACCTAAACCTAACACTAACCATAACACTAACCTTAACCCTCACCCTCACCTTCACCCTCAAAACAACCCTAACCATAACCCTAATCCTAACCCTAATCCACACCCTCAACCTAAACCTAACCATAATCAGAACCCTCACCCTCACTCGAGCCATCACCTTAACCCTAATCCTAACCCTAACCCTCACCCTCACCCTTACCCTAACTCTAACACTAACCGTAACCCTCATGATCACCATAAACCTAACCCTAACCCTGACCCTCACCCTCACTCTAACCCTAACCCTACCCCTAACCCTCACCCTAACCCTCACCTTAACCCTACCGCTAACTCTAACATTCACACTCACCCTAAACCTCACCCTAAACTTTACCCTAACACAAACACTAATCCTTACACTAACCCTAAACTTAAAACTAACCCTCACCCTAACCCTCAACCTAACCCTAACCCTAACCCTAAACCTCCCCCTAACTCTAACTCTCACCCTAACCCTAACCCTAAACCTCACCCTCACCCTCACCCTCACCCTAACCCTAACCCTCATTCTAACACTAACCCTAACCCTAACCATGACCTTAAACCTCACCCTAGCCCTAACGCGAACCCTAACCCTCACCCTCAGCCTAACCCTCACCCTAACCCTCACTCTCACTCTCACCGTCATCCTTACCCTAAGCTTAACCCTTACCTAAACCTATCCCTCTCCCTCACCCTCACCCTCACCCTAACCCTCACTCTCAGCCTAACCCTCACCCTAACCCTTTTCCTCAACCTAAACCTAACCCTAAGCATAACCCTAACCCTCACACAAACCGTAACCCTCACCCTAACCCTAACCCTCACCTACATCCTAACCGTCACCCTCACCTTCACCCTCACCCTCATACTAACCCTAACCCTAAACCTTACCCTAACCCTTACCCTAACCCTAACCGTAACCCTAACAATAACCCTAACCCTAAACCTAACCCTAACCCTCACCCTAAACCTAACCCTAACCCTAACCCTACACCTCACCCTAACCCTCACCCTAACCCTTAATCTCACCCTAACCCTAACCCTAACCCGCACCCTCAACCTAACTCTAACCCTAACCCTAACCCTTACCCTAACCCTAACCCTCAACTTAACCCCAACTCTAACCCTCACCCTGAAGCTAACCCTATCCCTAAACCTCACCCTCACCCTTAGCCTAACCCTAACCCTAACTCTAATCCTAACCCTAACCCTCACCTTCACGCTAGCCATCACCCTAACCCTAATACTAACCCTAACCCTCATCCAAATCCTAACTAGAACCGTTATCCTAAACCTCACCCTAACCGTCCCCCTAACTCTCTCACCCTAACCTTAACCCTAATTCTAACCCTCATCCTAACACTAACCCTCACCCTAAACCTCACCCACACCATAATCCTCACCCTAACACTTACTCTCATCTTAACCCTAACCCTAACACTAAACCAAACACTCACCCTCACCCTCACCCTAACCCTAACGCTAACCCTAAACTTAACCCTCACCCGCCCTCTACCCTAACCCTAACCCTAACCCTGACCCTCACCCTCACCATAACCCTAAAACTCAACCATACCCTCACCCTAACCCTAAGCCTAACACTAAACCAATCACGCTCACCCTCACCGTAACCTTCACACTCACGCTCAACCTCAACCTAAGCCTAACCCTAAACCTAACCCTCACCTTCAACCTCACCCTAACTCTAAACCTAACGCTAAACCTAACCCTCACCCTCAACCTCACCCTAACCTTAACCCTATCCCTAAACCTCACCCTAAACCTAAACCTAAACCTAACCCTCACCTAACTCTAAACCTAACCCAAACCCTCACCTCAACCTAACCCTCATCGTCACCCTAACCCTCACCCTATCCCCAACCCTCACCCTCACCCTAACCCTCACCCAAACCCTTACCCTCACCCTGAACCTAAACCTAACCCTCACCCAAACCCTTGCCCTCACCCTAACCCTCAACATAACCTAACTGTTATATTAACCCTAACCCTCATCCTAATCCTGTCCCTACCCCTCAGCCTAACCCTTATCCTAACCCTAACCCTAACCCTCACCCTAACCCTAACCATAACCATAACCCTAATTCTCACAATAAACCTAACCCTCACCCTAACCCTAACCCTACTCCTCAGCCTAAAGCTCACCCTAACCCTAACCCTAACCCTATTCCTCACTCTATCCCTCACCTAACATTCACCCTCACCTTAGCCCTCACCCTAACCCTAACTCTAACCCTAAACCGCACCCCAAAACTAATGCTAACCCTAAACCTCACCCTCACCCTAACCCTCACACTTACCCTTAACCTTAAGCTAAACCTATACCTCACCCTCACCCTAAACCTAACTCTAACCCTTACCCTCACCCTAACTCTCACCCTAACCCTAACACTAACCCTCACTATCACCCTTACCCTAAACCTAAGCATAACCCTAACCCTAACCCTTACCCTGACCTCACCCTAATCCTAACCCTAACCCTCTCCCTCAACCTCACCCTAATCCTAAACCTAACCCTAACCCTAACCCTATCCCTAACCCTCAACTCACCCTAACTCTAACCCTCACCCTAACCCTCACCCTCACCCTAAACCTAAACCTAACCCTAACCCTCACCCTCACCCTAACCCTTACAATAATCCTTACCCTCACCCTCAACCTAACCCTAACCATAACCCTCACACTAACCCTAAGCCCCATCTTAACCTGAACCCTAACCTTCACCCTTACCCTAAACCTAAGCCTAACCCGAACCCTAACCCTAACCCTAACCCTCACCCTCACCGGAAACCTAACCCTAACCCTAACACTCCCCCTCCCCCTCCTCATCACCCTAACCCTAACCCTATCCCTAACCCTCACCCAAACCCTAACCCTCACCCTCACCCTCACCCTAAACCTAACCCTAAAAATAACCCCAACCGTAACCCTAACAGTAAACCTAATCCTAAACCTCACGCTAACCCTAACCCTAACATTAACACTAAACCTCACCCTAACCCTAACGCAAACCCTTATCCTAACCCTACCCCAAAACCTAACCCTAACGCTCACCCTCACCCTAGCCTTCACCCTCACCCTAACCCTAACCTTAACACTAAACCTCACCCTCGCCCTAACCTTAATGATAACCCTAACCCTCACCCTCAGCCGAACCCTCACCCTAACCCTTACCCTCACCCAAAACCTGACCCTCACCCTCACCCTAACCCTCATCCTAATCCTAACCCTCACCCTCACGTTAACCCGATCACTCCTCCTAAACCTAAACCTCACCCTCACCCTCACCCAACTCTAACCCTCCCCGTCACCCTTAACCTCACCATCAGCCTAACCCTAACCCTTACCCTAATGCTAACCCTAACCCTCACCCTCATCCTAAATCTAACCATAACCCTAACCCTAACCCTTACCCTCACCCTCACTGTAACCCTAATACTTACCCTAAGCCTCACCCTAAACATCACCTTCACCATAATCCGCAAACTAACCATAACCCTAACCCTTACCTAACCGAAACCCTCACCCTCACACTCACCCTCAATCTAACCCTCACCCTCACACTAGCGCTCACCCTAACTCTCACCCTAACCCTCACCCTCACTCTCAAGTTCAGCCTAACCCTAACCCTAACCCTAACTCTAACCCTCACCCTAACACTAACCCTAAACTTAACACTAACCCTAAACCTCACCCTCACCCTCACCCTCAGTCTAACTCTAACCCTAAACATTATCATAATCCTAACCCTCACCCTCACCCTCTCCCTCAACCTAAACCTAACCCTAACCCTCACCCTCACCCTGACCCTCACCCTAACCCTAACCCTAAAAATAACCCTCACCGTAACCCTAACCCTAACCCTAAACCTCACCCTAACCCTAACACAAACCCTTATCCTCACCCTATCCCTAAACCTAATCCTAATGCTCACCCTCACCGTAGCCCTCACCCTCACCCTAACCCTAACACTAACCCTGAACCTCACCCTCACCCTAACCTTAATGCTAACCCTAACTCTCACCCTCAGCCTAACCCTCACCCTAACCCTTACCCTCACACAAAATTTAACCCTCACCCTCACCCTAACCCTCACCCTAACCCTAAACCTCACCCTCACCCTAACCCTAACCCTAACCCTAACCCTAACCCTCAAGCTCACCCTCTCCCACACCCTAACCCTAACCCTAACCCTCACCCTAACCCTCACACTAAAACCAAACCTCAGCCTAAACCTAACCCTCACCCTCATCCTAACCCTAATCCTAACCCTAACCCTCAACCTCACCCTCACCCTCACCCTAACTCTAAACCTAACCCTCATGCTAACCATGACCCTAACCCTAATGCTAACGCTAACCCTCACCCTAACCCTAACGCTCACCCTAACCTTAACCCTCACCCTAACCCTAACCCTAACCATATGCTAACCCTCACACTAAACCTAAACCTCACCCTAAACCTAAATCTATCCCTCAGCCTAACCCTCACCTGTTCCTAAACCTAATACTCACCATATCCCTCACCCTAACCCTGACACTCACCCTCACCCTAGCCCTCACCCTAACCCTCACCCTAACCTTAAACCTCACCCTAATCCTAACCCTCACCCTAACCCTAAACCTAACCCTCACCCTAGCCCTCACTCTAAACCTAACACTAACCCTAACCCTCACCCTAGCGCTAACCCTAACTCAAACCCTAACCCTCACCCTCACCCTCACCATCACCTTAACATTCACCTAACCCTAACCCTCACCCACACCCTCACCCTCACCTCCCTAATGCTCAGCCTAATCTTGACCCTAACTATTATCTTAACCCTAACCCTCAACCTAACAATCACCCTATACCTAACCCTAACCCTAACACTCACCCACAACCTCACACTCATCCTAACCCTAACCCTAAAAACAACCCTAACCCTAACCCTATACCTAACACTTACCCTCACCTTAACCCTAACCCTAGCCCTACTCCCAAACCTAACCCTAATTCTAAACCTCAACCTTAACCTAACCCTTACCCTAACCGTCACCCTCACCCTAGCCCTCACCCTAATACTCACGCTAACCCTTACCCTCACTCTCACACTAACCCTCATCCTAACCCTTAACCTCAACCTAACCCTAATCCTAAACTTAATCCTAACCCTCACACTAAACCTAACCCTCAGCCTAAACCAAACCCTCACTCTCATCCTAACCCTAACCCTAACCCTAACCCTCACCCTCACCCTCACCCTAGCTATAACCCTAATCCTCACGCTAACCCTAAGCCTAACCCTAATGCTAGCCCTAACCCTCACCCTCATCTTAACCCTCACCCTAACCCTAACCCTCACACTGAACCTAACCCTCACCCTAACCCTAACCCTACTCCTTAGCCTAAAACACACCCTAAACGTAAACCTGAACCTATCCCTCACCCTAACCCTCACACTCACCCTCACCCTAGACCTCACATTAACCCTAACCATAAACCTAAACCTCACCCTCAAACTAATGCTAACCCTCACACTAACCCTAACCCTCACTCTAATCCTATCCCTTCCCCTCAGCCTCACCCTCATCCTAACCCTAACCCTAACCCTAACCCTCACCCTCACCCTAACCGTAACCCTCACCCTCACCCCAACCCTAACTCTAACCCTCACCCTAACCCTCACCCTAACCCTAACGCTAACTCTAACACTGACCTTCACCCTAAACCTCACCCTAAACTTTACCTTCACCCAAACCCTAACCCAAACCCTAACTCTAATACTCACGCTAAACCTATCCCTAACCCTAACCCTAACCCTAAAGCTCAACCAAACCCTAATCCTAATCCTAAATCTCACCCTAATGCTAACCGTAACCCAAATCCTCACCCTCACCCTAACCCTCACCGTCACCCAAAACCTGACCCTATCCCTAAACCTCCACACCCTAACCCTCACCATAACCCTAACGCTAACACCAAACCTCACCCTCACCCTAACCGTCACCCTAAACCTTTTCCTCACAATACCCTAACCCTAACCCTCACACAAACCCTAATCCTCACCCTAACTCTAAGCCTATCCCTGAACCTAACCCTCACCCTACCCTAACCTTAGCCCTAACCCTCACCCTAACCCTAACCCTGTCACTCACCCTCACACTCACCCTAACCCGAACCCTAAACTGAACCCTCACCCTCACCCTAACCCTCACACTCACCGTCACCCTCACCTAACCCTCGACCTCAACCTAAGCCTCACCCTAACCCTAAACCTCACCCTTAGCTTAACCATCAACCTAACACTTAACCTCACCCTAACTCTAACCCTAATCCTAAACATAACCCTATCACTAACCCTCACCCTCACCCAAACACTAACCCTCACCCTCACCCTCACCCTAAACGTAAGCCTCACCCTCATCCTAACCCTCACCCTAACCCTTACCCTCACCCTAAACCTAAACCTAATCCTAATCCTAACCCTCACACTAACCCTAACCCTCACCATAACCCTAACCCTAACACTAACCCAAACCCTCACCCTCACCCTCAGACCAACACTAAACCTAATCCTAACCCTAACCCTCACCCTCAACCTCACCCTAAACCTAACCCTAACACTCATCCTCAACCTCACCTCAACCTCATTAATCATAACCCTAACAATAACCCTAACCCTAACCCTAACCTCAACCCACACCCTAACTGTAACCTAACCCTAACCCTAACACTCACCCTAACCCTATCCCTCACCCTCACCCTCAACCTAAGCCTAACCCTAACCCAAACCTAATGATAAACCTAAACCTGACCCTCAACCTCACCCTAACCCTAACCCTCACCCTAAACCTCAACCTAACCCCAACCATAAACCTAACCCTCACCCTCAGCCTCACCCTAACCCTCACGGTCACACTAACCCTGAACCTAACCCTAACCCTCACCCACACCCTAACCCTCACCCTCAACCTCACCCTCACCCTAATGCTAACCCTAAACCTAACCCTAACCTCACCCTTACCCTCAGACAAACCCTAACCCTAACCCTAATCCTAACCCTAACCCTAACCCTCACCCTAAACCTAACCCTAAACCTCACCCTCACACTCACCCTAACCCTAACAATAACCTTAACCCTAACCCTCACCCTCAACCTAATCATCACCCTAATTCTAGCCCTAACCTCACCCTCAACTTCACCCTAACCCTAACCCTAAACCTAACCCTCACCCTCAACCTCACTCTCACCCTAACCCTAACCCTAACCCTCACCCTCACCTTTAACCTCACCCTCACACTCACCCTAACCCTAACCCTCATGCTAACAATAGCCCTAACCCTAATGCTAACCCTCACCCTCACCCTCACCCTCACCCTCACCCTCACCCTCACGCTAACACTACCCCTCAGCCTAAACCTCACCCTAACCCTAACCCTAACACTAATCCTCACCCTGTCCCTCACCCTAACCCTAACACTCATCCTCACCCTAGCCCTCACCCTAACCCTAACCCTAACCCTAAACCTCACCCTAAAACTAAACCTAACCCTCACCCTCACCCTAAACCTCACTCTTACCCTTACCCTCACCCTAACCCTCACCCTAAAGCTAACCCTCACCCTCACCCTAACCCTCATCGTAACCCTAAACCTAACCCTCACCCTAACCTTCACTCCAATCTTAACCCTAAACCTAACACTCAACCTCACCCTAACCCTCAACCAACACCTTACCCTCACCCTCACCCTAACGCTAACCCTAACCCGAACCCCCACACTAACCCCAACACTCACCCTAATCCTATCCCTACTCTTCAGCCTCACACTCATCCTAACCCTAACCCTAACCCAACACTCACCCTAACCTTAAACTTAACCCTAACCCTCACCCTCACCCTTAACCTCACCCCCACCCTCACCCTAACTCTAACCCTAATTATCATGCTAACAATAGCCCTAACCCTAATGCTAACCCTCACCTTCACCCTCACCCTCACCCTCAACCTCACCACCACACTCACCCTAAATCTAACCCTAACTATCATGCTAACAATAGACCTAACCCTAATGCTAAACCTAACCCTCACCCTCACCCTCACCCTCACCCTCAACCTCACCTGCACCCTCACGCTAACACTACCCCTCAGCCTAAACCTCAAGCTAACCCTAACCCTAACACTAATCCTCACCCTGTCCCTCACCCTAACCCTAACCCTAACCATAAACCTCACCCTAAAACTAATGCTAACCCTAAACCTCACCCTCACACTAACCATCACCCTAACACTTACCCTTATGCTAAACCTAACCCTCACCCTCACCCTAAACCTCACTCTAAAAATTCCCCACACCCTAACCCTCACCCTAAAGCTAACCCTCACCATCACCCTAACCCTCATCGTAACCCTAACCCTAACCCTAAACCTAACCCTCACCCTAACCTTCACTCTAATCCTAACCCTAATCCTAACACTCAACCTCACCCTAACCCTCAACCAACCCCTTACCCTCACCCTCACCCTAGCGCTAACCCTAACCCTAATCCTCACACTAACCCCAACACTCACATTAATCCTATCAATACTCCTCAGCCTCAACCTCATCCTAACCCTAACCCTAACCCAACACTCACCCTAAACCTAACCCTAACGCTCACCCTCACCCTCAACCTCACCCTCGGCCTAACCCTAACACTAAACCTAATCCTAACCCTAACCATCACCCTCACCCTCAGTCTAACTCTAACCCTAATCTTAACCCTAACCTTCACCCTCACCCTCACCTTAACCCTAACACTATCCCTAACGTTCACCCTAACCCTAACACTCACCCTAACCCTCACCCTCACCCACACCCTCAGCATAACCCTAACCCTCAACCTCACTCTAACCCTCACCCTAACCCTTTACCTCACCCTAACCCTAACCCTAATCATAACTCTAACCTTCATACTAACCTTAACCCTAACACTAACACTAAACCTAACCCTCACCCACAACCTAAACCTCACCCTAAGACCAACCCTAACCCTTACCCTAATCCTAACCCTAACCCCAACCCTCACCCTCACCTTCACCCTAAACCTAACCCTAACCCTCACCGTAACCCAAGCCCTCACCCTCACCCTCACCGTAATCCTAAACCTAACCCTAACCCTCACCTTTACCCTAACCCTCATCCTAACTGTTATCCTCAACCTTTCCCTAACCTTTACCCTAAACCTAACCCTCACTCTAAACCTAACCCTTACCCTAACACTCACCCTAACCCTAAATCTAACTCTAACCCTCACCTTCACCCTAAACTTCACCCTAACCCTTACCCTCACCCTAACCCTAACCCTAACCCTAATCCTAACCCTAAAACTAACCCTCAGCCTAGCCCTCACCCTAACCCTAACCCTAACACTCACTCTAACGCTAAACCTAAAACAAACCCAAACCATCACCCTCACCCTAACCCTCACTATCATCCTAACCCTCACCCTAACCCTAACCCTCTCCCACACCCTAATCCTCACCCTCACCAAAACCCTCACCCTATCCCTAACCCTCACCCTCACCCTAAACATCACCCTAACCCTAATCCTAACAGTAACCCTCACCCTAACCCTAAGCCTAACAATAACCCTAAACCTAATAACAACCCTAACCCTAACCCTAACCCTCACCCTAACCCTAAACCTCACCCGAACCCTAAACTTAACCCTAACGCTAAACCTAACACTCACCCTCACCCTAACCCTCACCGTAATACTTTTCATCACCCTAAACCTAACCCTAAGTTTAACACTCACACAAAACGGTAACCCTCACCCTAATCCTCACATACACCCTCACCCTCACCCTCATCCTCAGCCTTATCCTCACCCTAAACATCACCCTAAACCAAACACTCACCCTAACCCTAACCCTAACATTCACCCTAACCCTAACCCTCACCCTAACCCTCACCCTCACCCTAAACCTCACTGAAACTCGAACCATTACCTAACCGAAACCCTCACCCTCACCCTCACCCTAAACCTCACCCTAACTCTTTCCTTCACACTAACCATAACCCTAAACCTCACCCTCACACTTACCTTAAACCTAACCCTAACCATAACACTCAACCTCACCCTCACCCTCACCCTAACCCTAACCCTAAAAATAACCCTAATCTTCACCCTAAGCATAACCCTAAACCTCAACCTCACCCTAACCCTAAACCTAACCCTAACAATCACCCTCACCCTAGACTTCACCCTAATACTCACGCCAACCCTAAACCTCACTCTCACACTAACCCTCATTCTAAACCTTACCCTCACCCTAACCCTAACCCCAAAGCTAACCCTAACCCTCACACTAAATCTAACCCTCAGCCTAAACTTAACCCTAACCCTCATCCTAAAACTAAACCTATCCCTCACACTAACCCTAATCCTCACCCTAATCCTATACCTATCCCTCAGCCTCAACATCATCCTAACCTTAACCCTAACCCTCACCATAACCCTACTTCTAAACCTAACTCTAACCCTCACCCTCACCCTTTCCCTCACCCTAACCCTAATGCTAACCCTAACCATAACCCTAACCCTAAACCTAAACCTAAACATCACCCTAACCCTAAGCATAAACCTCACCATCAATCTTACCCTAATCCTAACAATAAAAATAACCCTAATCCTAACCCTAACCCTCACCCTAACCCTCACCCTAAACCTAACAATAACCGTACCCCTAACCCTAAACCTAACCCTAACCCTCACGCTAACCCTCACCCTAACTCTAACCCTAACCCTAAACCTCACCCTCACCATAAACCTAAACCTAACCCAAAAACGTCACCCTCACCCTCACCCTCACCCTCAAACTTACCTCACCCCACCCTAGCCCTCCCCGTCACCCTAAACCTCACCCTATCCCTAAGATAAACATACACCTTAACCCTCACCCTCACCCAAACCTCTCCCTCAACCTAACCCTCACCCTCACCCTAAACATCACCCTAACCCTAACCCTAAACCTAACGTTTATCCTCACCCTAAACCTAACCCTTACCCTAACCCTAAAACTCAGTCTAAACCTAACCCTCAGACTAACCCTAACCCTATACCTCACCCTCACCCTCACCCTAACCCTAACCCTCACACTAACCCTAACCCTCACACTAAGCCTAACCCTAAACCTAATCCTAATCCTCACCCTCACCCTAACCCTAACCCTCACCATCACACTAGCCCTCACCCTAACACTCACTAGAAAAGTAACCCTCACTTTCACCCTGACCCTCACCCTAACCCTAAACCTCACCCTCACCCTAATCGGCACCCTAACACTTACCCTCACCCTAATCCTAAACCTAATACTAACCCTAAGCATTATCGTAACCCAAACCCTCACCCACACACTTACCCTAAACCTAACTCTAACCCTAACCCTCACCCTCACCTTAACCCTAAGCCTAACAATAACCCTAAATCTATCCCTAACCCTAACCCTAATCCTAACCCTCACCCTCACCATAACCCTAACCCTAACCCTAACCCTCACCCTCACCCTAGCCCTCACCCTAACACTCACTCTAACCTTAACCCTCATTCTCACCCTAAACCTCATCCTAACCCTTAATCGCAACCAAACCCTAATCCTAAACCAAACCCTAACCCTCACACTAAACCTAACCCTCAGCCTAAACCTAACCCTCACCCTCATCCTAACCCTAACGCTAACCCTCACCCTCAACTTCAAACTCACCCTCACCCTAACTCTAACCCTAACCCTCATGCTAACCCTAACCCTAATGCTAACCGTAACCCTCACCCTAACCCTAACCCTCACCCTAACCCTAACCCTCACCCTCACCCTAACCCTAACCCTAAACCTAACCCTCACACTAAAACTAACCCATACCCTAACTCTAACCCAACGTCTCAGCTTAACCCTCACCCTAACCCTAACCCTAACCCTAACCCTAACCCTCACCCTATCCCTCAATCAAAACCTAAGAGTCACCCTCACCCTAGCCCCCACCCTAACCCTTACCCTCACCCTAACCCTAAACCTAATACTAACCCTAACCCTTACACTCACCCTAACCCTAACCCTAACTGTCACACTAACCCTAACCCTCAACCTAACCCTTATCCTCACCCGAAACCTCAACCTAACTCTTACCGTCACCCTAACCCTAACCCTAACCCTAACACTCACACTAACCCTAACCCTCACCCTAACCCTAACCCTCACCCTCACCCTAACCCTCAGCCTAATCTAAACCCTAACCATTATCTTAATGCAAACCCTCACCCTCACACTCACCCTAAACCTAACCCTAACCCTAACACTCACTCACACCCTCACCCTCACCCAAACAATAACCCTAACAATAACCCTAAACCTAATCCTAAACCTAACCCTAACCCTCACCCTAACCCTAACCCTAACTCTAATCCTCACCCAAACCCTAACTCTAAACCTCACACTCACCCTACCCCTAACCCTAACCCTCACCCACACCCTAGCCCTCACCCTAATATTCACGCTAACCCTTACCCTGACACTCACACTAAAACTCATCGTAAACCTTAACCTCACCCTAACCCTAAACCTAAACCTAACCCTAACCCTCACACTAAACCTAACCCTCAGCCTAAACCTAACCCTCGACCTCATCCTAATCCTAACCCTAACCCTAACCCTCACCCTCACCCTCGACTGCACCCTCACCCTCACCCTAACTCTAAACCTAACCCTCACGATAACCCTAATTCTAACCCTAATGCTAACCCTAACCCTCACCCTCACCCTAACACTCACCCTTAGTTAATGCTCACCCTAACCCTAACCCTAAACATCACACTAAACCTAATATTCACCCTAACTCTAACTCTACTCCTCAGCTTAAAACTCACCCTAAACCTAAACCTAATACTCAACCTATCCCTCACACTAACCCTAGCACTCACCCTCACCCTAGACCTCACTTTTACCCTAAACATAACCCTAAACCTCATCCTAAAGTTAATGCTACCCTAACCCTCACCCTCACCCTAAACCTCACCCAAACCCTATCGCTAATTCTAGTCCTAACCCTAACCATTATCTTAACCCTAACCCTCACCTTCACACTCACCCTAAACCTAAGCCTAACCCTAACCCTCACCCTCACCCTCACCCTCACCCTAACCCTAACCCTAAAAATAATCGTAACACTAACCCTAAACCTAACCCTAACCCTCAGCCTCACCCTAACACTAACCCTAACCTTAACCTTCCTCCTAACCCTCACACTAACCCTAACCCTCACCCTAACCCTAACCCTCACACAAACCCTAATGCTAACGCTAACCCTCACACTAAACCTAAACCTCACACTAACCCTAAACCTTCCCCTCAGCCTAAACCTCAGCCTAACCCTTACCCTAACACTAATCCTTCCCATATCCCTCACCCTAACCCTAACACTCAACCTCACCCTAGCCCTCGCCATCACCCTAACCCTAACCCTAAACCTCACCCTAAAACTAATGCTAACCCTAACCCTCACCCTCACCCTAACCTTCATCCTAACCCTTACCCTTATGCTAACACTAACCCTCATCCTCACCCTAGCCCTCAGCCTAACCCTAATCCTAACCATAAATCTCACACAAACCTTAACCCTAACCCTCATCCTAAAACTCAACCTAACCCTAAGCCTAACCCTAAACCTAACCCTCACCCTAACCCTCACCCTAAATCTAAACCTTACCCTAACCCTAACCCTAACCCTCACCCAAACCCTCACCTTAACCCTAACGCTAACTCTAACACGCACTTTCACCCTAAACCTCACCCTAACCCTTACCCTCACCCTAACCCTAACCCTAACCCTAATCCTAACACTAACCCTAACCCTAAACCTAACCCTCACCCTAACCCTCAGCCTCACCCTAACCCTAACCCTAACCCTCACCCTAACGCTAACCCTAACCCAAACAAAAACCCAAACCCTCACCCTCATGCTAACCCTCACCGTCATCCTAACCCTCACCCTAACCCTAACCCTCACCCACACCCTAACCCTCAACCTCACCAAAAGCCTCAACCTCACCATAAACCTCAACCTCACCCTAAACATCACCCTAACCCTAACGCTTAAACTAACAATAACAGTAACCCTCACCCTAACCCTAAACCTAACAATAACCCTAACCCTAACCATAACACTCACCCTAACCCTAAACCTCACCCTAACCCTTTTCTTCAACCTAACCTTAACCCTAACTTTAACACTCACACAAACCCTAACTCTCACCCTAACCCTCACACACCGAAAATTCACCCTCACCCTAACCCTCACCCTCACCCTAAACATCACCCTAACCCTAACACTCACCCTAAAACTAACCATAAACCTCGCCCTAATCCTAACCCTCACCCTAAACCTCAACCTCACCCTAAACCTCACCCTTACCTAACTGAAACCCACACCCTCACCCTCACTCTCCCCATAACCCTTAAAGTCACCCTAAACCAAACCCTAACCCTAACCCTAACCCTCACACTAACCCTAACCCTCAACCTAACCCTAAACCTAAACCTAACCCTCACCCTCATCCTCACCCTCACCCTAACCCTCAGCCTAATCTTAACCCTAACCATTATCTTAACCCTAACAGTCACCCTAACCCTCACCCAAAACATCACCTTAACCCTAACCCTAACCCTAACCCTAACTCTCACCCTAACCCTCACCCTCACCCTCACCCTCAATCTCACCCGAAGCCTAACCCTAACCCTAATCCTAAACCTTAACCTCACCCTGACCATCACCCTTACCCTAACCCAAACCCTAACCCTAACCCTCAAACTAACCCTCACCCTAACCCTAACCCTCACCCTAACCCTCACCATAACCCTAACGCTAACCCCAACCCTCACCCTCACCCTAACCCTCACCCAAACCCTTTTCCTCACCCTAACCCTTTCACAAACCCTAACCTTCACCCTAACCCTAAACCTATCCCTCACCCTAACTCTCACTCTACCCCTAACCCTCACCCTAACCCTAACCCGGACACTCACCCTAAACCTCACCCTCAGCCGAACTCTCAACCTCACCGTTACCCTCAACCTCACCCTCACCCTCACCCTAACCCAAAACCTTACCCTCACACTAACAGTCTCCCTAACCCATAACCTCACCCTAACCCTAATCCTAACCCTAACCCTCACACTAACCCTCACCTTCACACTAAACCTAACCCTCACTTCACCCTCACCCTCACCATAACCCTAAGTCTCACCCTCACCCTAACCCTCACGCTAACCCTTTACCTCACCCTAACCCTAACACTAATCCTAGCTCTAACCTTCATACTAACCCTAAACCTAAACCTAACCCTAACCCTCACACTCAACCTCACCCTAACCCTAACCCTAACAAGAACCCTAACCCTAACCCTAACCTTAACCCTCACCCTAACTCTAACCCTAACCCTAAACCTCACCATAACCCTAACCCTAACACTCACCCTCACCCTAGCCCTCATCCTAAACCTTACCCTCAACCTAACCCTAACCCAAACCCTAACCCTAACCCTCACCCTAATCCTAGCCCTCACCCTCACCCTCACCCTAATCATAAACCAAACCCTAACCCTCAACCTCACCCTAACCCTCATCCTAACGCTTATCCTCACCCTAACCCTAAGCCTTACCCTAACCCTAACCCTCACTCTAAACCTAACCCTCAGCCTAAACCTAACCCTACCCCTCAGCCTCACCCTCAACCTAAACCTAACCCTAACCCTCACCCTAAACCTAACCCTAACACTAACCCTCATCCTCAGCCTAGCCCTCACCCTAACCCTGATCCTAACCATAACCCTCACACAAACCTTAACCCTGACCCTCATCCTAAAACTCACCCTAACCCTAAGCCTAACCCTAAACCTAACCCTCACCCTAAACCTCACCCTAAATCTAACTCTCACCCTAACCCTAACCCTCACACTCACCCTCACCCTAGCCCTAACCCTAACCCTAACCCTCACCCAAACCTTCACCTTAACCCTAACGCTAACTCTAACCCGCACCTTCACCCTAAATCTCACCCTACACCTTACCCTCACCCTAACCCTAATCCTAAACCTAACCCTAATCCTAATACTAGCCCTAACCGTAAACCTAACCCTCACCCTAACCCTCACTCTCACCCTATCCCTAACCCTAACCCTTACACTAACACTAACCCTAACCCAAACCCAAACGCTCACCCTCATGCTAACCCTCACAGTCATCCTAACCCTCACCCTAATCCTAACCCTCACCCACACCCTAACCCTCAACCTCACCAAAACCCTCACCCTCACCGTAAACCTCACCCTCACCCTAAACATCACCCTAACCCTTTTCTTCACCCTAACCTTAACCCTAACTTTAACACTCACACAAACACTAACCCTCACCCTAACCCTCACACACCCGAAAACTCACCCTCACCCTAAACCTCACCCTCACCCTAAACATCACCCTAACCCTAACACTCACCCTAACCCTAACCCCAATCCTCGCCCTAATACTAACCCTCACCCTAAACCTCAACCTCACCCTAAGCCTCACCCTTAGCTAACCGAAACAGTCACCCTCACCCTCACTCTCCCCATAAACCTCACGCTAACCCTTAACTTCACCCTAAACCAAACCCTAACCCTAACCCTAAACCTATCCCTCACCCTCATCCTCACCCTAACCCTCACCCTCACAGTCACCCTATACCTAACCCTAACCCTATCAATAACCCTAACCCTAAACTTAATCCTAATCCTAATCCTAACACTAATGCTAACCCTAACCCAAATCCTCACCCTCACCCTCACCCTAAACATCACCCTAACCATAACCCTAACCCTAACTCTCACCCTAACCCAAATCCTCACCCACACCCTCACACTCAACCTCACGCGAAGCCTAACCCTAAACCTAATCCTAAACCTAAACCTCACCCTGACCATCACCCTAACCCTAACCCAAACCCTAACCCTCACCATAACCCTAACGCTAAACCCAACCTTCACCCTCAAACTAACCCTCACCCAAACCCTTTTCCTCACCCTAACCCTAACACTAACCGTCACACAAACCCTAAGCCTCACCCTAAACCTAACCCTAACTCTCACCCTCACCCTCACCCTCACCCTCACCCTCAATCTCACCCGAAGCCTAACCCTAAACCTAATCCTAAACCTAAACCTCACCCTGACAATCACCCTAACCCTAAACCTAACCCTTACCCTCACCTGAACCCTAAACCTAATCCTAAACCTAACCCTTACCCTCACCTGAACCCTAAACCTAATCCTAAACCTAACCCTCACCCTAACCTTAACCCTAACCCTAACCCTAAATCGAACCGTAACCCTCATCCTCACCCTCAACCTCACCCTCACGCTAACCCTAACAATAACCCTAACCCTAACCCTAAACTTAACACTCACCGTACCCGTAACCCTAACCGTAACCCTCAGCCTAAACCGAGCCCTCACCCTCACCCTAACACTAATCCTAACCCTAACCCTAACCCTCACCATAACCCTAACCTTCATACTAACCCTAACCCTGAACCTAACCCTAACCCTAACATTCACCCTCACCCTAACCCTAAACCTAACAAGAACCCTAACCCTAACCCTAAACCTAAACCTAAACCTCACCCTAATCCTAACCCTAACCCTCACCCTCACCCTAACCCTCATCCTAAACCTTATCCTCACCCTAAACCTAACCCTTACCCTCACCCTAACCTTCACTCTAAACCTAACCCTAAGTCTAACCCTAATTCTACCCCTCACCGTCACCCTAACCCTAACCCTCACCCTAAACCTAATCCTAACCCTTACCCTAACCCTCACCCTGACCCTCACCCTAACCCTAACCCTAACCCTAAACTTAACCCTCACCCTAACTCTAACCCTAACCCTAACACTAACCCAAACACTCACCCTAACCCTAGCCCTCACACACAACGTCACCTTATTCATAACACGAACCCTCACCCTCACCCTAAAGCTCATCCTAACCCTTATCCTCACCCTAACCCTAACCCTCACCCTCACCCTAACCCTCAGCCTAATCCTAACCCTACCCCTCATCCTCACAGTCACCCAAACCCTAACCCTAACCCTTACCCTAAACCTAACCCTAGCCCTAACTCTCATCTTCACCCTAGCCCTCACCCTAACCCCAATCCTAACCCTAAACCTCACCTTAACCCCACCTCTAACCCTAAACCTAACCCTCAGCCTCACCCTCACCCTAACCCTAACCCTAACCCTAACAATAACCCCAACCATAAAATTAACCTAAACCTCACCCTAACACTAACCCTCAACCTCACCCTAACCCTAACCCTAAACCTAACAATAACCCTAATCCTAAACCTAAACCAAACCCTAACCCTCTCCCTAACACTAACCCTAATCCTAACCCTTACCCTAACCATTATCTAAACCCTAACCCTTACCCTCACAATCACCCTAATCCTAACCCTCACACAAACCCTCACCCTCAACGTCACCCTCACCTTGAACCTAACCTTAACAATAACCATAAACCTAACCCTAAACATAACCCTAATCCTAACCCTAAACCTAACCCCAAACCTAATCCTAAACCTAACCTAACCCTCACCCTCATCCTATCCCTCACCCTAACTCTAAGCCTCACCCAGACCCTAACCCTAACGCTAACACTAAACCTAACCCTAACCTTCACACTCACCCTAAATCTAATCCTAACCCAAACCCTCACCCTCACCCTAACCCTAACAATAACCCTAACCCTAACCCTAAACCTAACCCTAAGCCTCACCCTCCCCTTTACCCTAACCCTAACCCTAACCCTCACGCTCACCATAACCCTAACCCTAATCCTAAACCTAACCCTAATCCTCACCCTAACCCTAACCCTCACCCCAACCCTAAACCTCACCCCAAACCTAACCCTAAACCTAAACCTAACACTAACCCTCACATTCACCCTAAATCAAACCCTAACCCAAACCCTCACCTTCACCCTCACCCTAACCCTAACCCTAACAATAACCCTAACCCTAACCCTCACCCTGACCCTAGCCCTAACCCTAACCCTCACCCTCACCCTCAACCTCACCCTCACCCTCACCCTAACTCTAATCCTAACCCTCACGCTAACCCTAACCCTCATCCTCACCCTCACCCTCACTCTCAACCTCACACTCACCCTCACCCTAACACTATCCCTCAGCCTAAACCTCACCCTAACTCTAACCCTAACACTAATCCTCATCTATCCCTTACTCTAACCCTAACACTCACCCTCATCCTAACCCTCAACCTAACCCTAACCCTAAAACTAATCCTCACCCTATCCTTCACCCTAACCCTCAAACTCACCCTAAATCTAACCCTAACCCAAACCCTCATGCTCACCCTCACCCTAACAATAACCCTAACCCTAACACTCACTCTAATGCTAACCCGAAACCAAACCCAAACCATCACCCTCACCCTAACCCTCACCATCATCCTAACCCTCACCCTAAACCTAACCCTCTCCCACACCCTAATTCTCACCCTCACCAAAATCCTCACACTCACCCTAACCCTCACCTTCACCCTAAACATCACCCTAACCCTAAGCCTAAGTATAATCCTCACCCTAACCCTAAGCCTAACAATAACCCTAAACCTAAAGATAACCCTAACCCTAACCCAAACACTCACCCTAAACGTAACCCTCACCCTAACCCTCAACCTAACCCTAAAGCTAAACCTAACACTCACCCTCACCCTAACCCTAACCCTAACACTTTTCATCACCCTAAAACTAACCCTAAGTTTAACACACACACAAACACTAACCCTCACCCTAACCCTCACTCTAACCCTCACCCACACCCGAAACCTCAACCTCATCCTCAGCCTCATCCTCACCCTAAACATCAACCTAAACCTAACACTCACCCTAACCCTCACCCTAAACATTCACCCTAACCCTAACCCTCACCCTAACCCTCACCCTCACCCTAAACCTCATTGAAACTCTAACCCTTACCTAACCGAAAACCTCACCCTCACCCTCACCCTAAAACAAAACTCTTTGCCTCACCCTAACCCTCACCCACACACTCCCCTTAAACTTAACCCTAACCATAACACTCAACCTCACCCTCACCCTAACCCTAACCCTAACAATATCCCTAATCCTCAACCTAACCCTAACCCTAAACCTCACATTCACCCTAAACCTAACCCTAATCCTAAACCTCACCCTCACCCTCAACCTCACCCTCAGGCTAACCCTAACCCTAACCCTAATACTAACCCTAACACTCACCCTCAATCTCACCCTAACTCTAAACCTCACCCTAACACTCACCCTCACCCTAACCCTAACCAAAACCCTAACCCTCACCCTAACCCTAACGCTAACTGTAACACTCACCCTCACCCTAAACCTCAACCTAATCTTTACCCTCACCCTAACCCTAACCCTAACCCTAATCCGCACACTAAACCTAACCCTCACCCATACCCTATCCCTTACCCTAAACAAAACACTTACCCTCACCCTAACCCTCACCCTAACACTTTCCCTCACCCTAACCCTAACCCTAACACTCACACAAACCCTAACCCTCACCCTAACCCTAACACCCTTCCACACCCAAATCCTCACCCACACCCAAACCATTACCCTCACCCTAACCCTCACCCTCACCCTAAACATCACCCTCACCCTAACAATCACCCTAACCCTTAACCTAACCCTAATTCTTACCTAACAGAAACCCTCACCCTAACCCTCACCCTCACCCTAACCCTAACTCTGACCCTTACCTAACCGAAATCCTCACCCTCACCCTCACCCTCATCCTAACCCTTACCCTGACGCTAACCTTAAACCTAAACCACAAACTAACACTAACCCTCACCCTAAACCTTACCCTAACCCTAACCCTCAACCTAATCCTAACCCAATCATAACAATAACCCTAAACCTAACCCTAAACCTAAACCTAACACTCACACTAACCTTCAACCTCACCCTATCCCTACCTCTAACCCTAACCCTAACCCTCAGCCTCACCCTCACCCTCACCCTAACCCTAACCCTAACAATAAACCTAACCCTAACCCTAAACCTAAACATCACCCTAACCCTAACCCGAAACCTCACACTCAATCTCACCTTAACCCTAACAATAACAATAACCCTAACCCTAAACCTCACCCTAACCCTCACCCTAACCCTAACAATAACCCTAATCCTAACCTTAAACCTAACCCTAATTCTGACCCTAATCTTAACCCTAATCCTAACCTGTAAAATAACCAATATTTTAAACCTAACCCTCACCCTCACAATCACCCTAAAACTAACCCTAACAGTAACCCTCACCCTCAACTTCACCCTCACCCTAAACCTAACCCTAAAAATAACCCTAACCCTAACCCTAAACGTAACCATAACCCTCACCCTCACCCTAAACCTAACCCTAGTCTTAAACCTAACACTAACCCTCAAACTCACCCTATCCCTCACCATAACACTAATCCTCACCCAAACCCTAACCCTAACCCTCACACTCACCCGAAATCTAACCCTAACCCAAAACCTCACCCTCACCCACAACCTCACCCTCACCCTCACCCTAACCCTAACCCTAACCTTAACCCTAAAAATAACCCTAACCCTCACGCTCACCCTAACCCTAACCCTATCCCTAACCCTCACCCTCACCCTAATCCTAACCCTAATACTAAACCTAACCCTAACCCTCACCCTCACCCTAACCCTCACCCTAACCCTAACCCTCACGCCACCCCTAAACTTAACCCTAACCCTATAACTAACCCTAACTCTCACACTCACCCTAAATCTAACCCTAACTCTCACCCTAACCCTAACCATCACCCTCACCCTAACCCTAACCCTCACCATCACCATCACCCTAACCCTAACCCTAACCCTAACCCTCACCGTCACCCTCACCCTCACCCTCACCCTAACTCTAACCCTAACCCTCATGCTAACCCTAACCCTAACCCTAATGCTAACCCTAACCCTCACCCTCACTCTCACCCTCAACCTCATCCTCACCCTCACCCTAACACTAACCCTCAGCATAAACTCACCCTATCCCTAAAAATAATCCTCACCCTATCCCTCACCCTGACCCTAACACTCACCCTCATCCTAACCCTCACCCTAACACTTACTCTTACGCTAAACCTAACCCTCACCCTCATATTAAACTTCACTCTAACCCATACCTCACCCTAAATCTCACCCTCACCCTAACCCTCACCCTCACCCTAACCCTCACCCTCACCCTAACCCTAAACCTAAACCTAACCCTCACCATAACCTTCACTCTAATACTAACCCTAAACCTAACCCTCACCCTCCCCCTAACCCTCAACCAAACCCTTACCCTCACCCTCACCCTAATGCCAACCCTAACCCTTACCCTCACACTAACCCCAACCCTCACCTTAATCCTGTCCCTAACCCTCAGCCTCACCCTCAATCTCACCCTAACCCTAACACTCACCTTAACCATAATACTAACCCTAATACTCACCCTATCCCTAACTCTCACCATCACCCTCAACCTCACCCTCGGCCTAACCCTAACACTAACCATAATCCTAACCTTAACCCTTACCCTCAACCTCACCCTAACTGTAACCCTTACCCTCACCCTCACCCTAACCCTAACCCTTTCCCTAACGCTCACCCTAACCCTATCATTCACCCTAACCCTCACCCTCACCCACACTCTAACCATAACCCTAACCCTCACCCTCACACTAACCCTCACCGTAACCCTAACCCTAACCCTCACCCAAACCCTAACCCTAATCCTAAACCTAAACTTAAACCTCACCCTCACCCTCACCCTAAACCAAACCCTCACCCTCACCTTCACCCTCATCTTCATCCTAACCCTAACCCTAAAAATAACCAAAACCCTAACTCTAACCTTAACATTCAACCTAAATCTAACCCTAACACTAACCCTAAAACACACCCTAATCCTAGCCCTCACCCACACCCTCACCCTAATCCTAAACCTAACCCTAACCCTCACCTTCACCTTAACCCTCATCCTAACCCTTAGCCTCACCCTAAAGCTAACCCTTACCCTAAATCTAACCCTCACTCTAAACTGAACCCTCAGCCTATCCCTCACCCTAACCCTAAATCTAACTCCAACCCTCACCTTCACCCTAAACCTCACCCTAACCCTTACCCTCACCCTAACCCTAACCCTAACCCTAATCCTCACACTAATCCTAACCCTAAACCTTACCCTCAGCCTAACCCTCACCCTGACCCTAACCCTTACCCTCACTCTAACACTAACCCTAAACCAAACCCAAACCATCACCTTAACCCTAACCCTCACCATCATCCCAACCCTCACCCTAACCCTAACCCTCAGCCATACCCTAATCCTCACCCTCACCAAAATCCTCACCCTCACCCTAACCCTCACCCTCACCCTAAACATCACCCTAAACCTAACCCTTAACCTAACCCTAACCGTAACTCTCACCCTAATTCTAAGTGTAACAATAACCCTCAACCTAACCCTAACGCTAAACCTAACACTCACCCTCACCTTAACCCTCACCCTAACATTTTTCATCACCCTAAACCTAACAATAAGTTTAAAACTCACACAAACGCTAACCCACACCCTAACCCTCACCAATACCCGAACACTCACCCTAACCCTAACCTTCACCCTCACCCTAAACATCACCCTAAACCTAACACTCACCCTAACCCTAACCCTAACATTCACCCTAACCGTAACCCTCACCCTAACCCTCATCCTAACCCTAAACCTCACCGAAACCCTAACCCTTACCTAACCGAAACCCTCACCCTAACCCTAACCCTAAACCTCACCCTCACACTCACCTAAAACCTAAACCTAACCATAACACTCAACCTCACCCTCACCCTCACCCTAACCCTAACCCTAATAATAACCCAAACCCTAACCCTAAACCTAAACCAAACCCTCACCCTCATCCTAACACTAACTCTAACCCTAACCCTCACCCTCACCCTCAACCTAACCCTAACCCTAACCCTAACCCTAAACCTAACCCTAACCCTCACACTCACCCTAAATCTAACCCTAACACAAACCCTCACACTCACCCTCACCCTCACTCTAAACCTAACACTAACAATAACCATAACCCTAAACCTAAACCTAACACTCAACCTCACCCTCACTCAAACCCTATCACTCACCCTAACAGTCACCGTCACCCACACCCTCACCATAACCCTAACCCTCACGCTCACTCTAACACTCACCCTAACCTTTTACCTCAACCTAACCCTAACCCTAATCCTAACTCTAACCTTCATACTAACCCTAACCTAAAGCTAAACCTAACCCTAACACTAACCCTTACCCTCACCCACAACCTCAACCTCACCCTCAGACCAAACCTAACCCTAACCCTAACCCTAACCCTAACCTTAACCCTCACCCTCATCCTAACCCTAACCCTAACAATAACCAAAACCCTAACCCTAACCTTAACCCTCAACCTAACTCTAACCCTAACCCTAAACCTAACACTCACCCTAACCCTAGCAATCACCCTCACCCTCACCCTAACCGTAAACCTAACCCTAACCCTCACCTTCACCTTAACCCTCATCCTAACACTTATCCTCACCCTAACCCTAACCCTTACCCTAAACTTAATCCTCAATATAAACCTAACCCTCAGCCTAACCCTCACCCTAACCCTAAAGCTAACTCCAACCCTCACCTTCACCCTAAACCTCACCCTAACCCTTACCGTCACATGCACCCTAACCCTAACCCTAAACCTAATCCTCACACTAATCCTAACCCTAAACCTTATCCTCAGCCTAACCCTCACCCTAACCCTAAACCTAACCCTCACTCTAACGCTAACCCTAAACCAAACCCAAATCATCACCCTCACCCTAACCCTCACCATCATCATAACTCTCACCCTAACCCTAACCCTCACCCACACCCTAATCCTCATCCTCACCCAAACCCTCACCCTCACACTAACCCTCACCCTCACCCTAAACATCACCCTAACCCTAAACCTAAACCTAACCTTTATCGTCAACCTAACCCTAACCCTTACCGTAACCCTAATATTCAGTCTAAACCTAACCCTCAGCCTAACCCTAACCCTACCCCTCACCCTCACCCTCACCCTAACCCTAACCCTAACCCTAATCCTAAACCTCACACTCACTCTAACCCTAACCCTAACCCTCACCATCACACTAGCCCTCACCCTAACACTCACTATAACCCTAACCCTCACTTTCACCCTAACACTCACCCTAACCTTAACCCTTACCCTCACCCTAACACTAAACCTAATCCTAACCCTAACCCTTACACTAACCCTAACCCTCACCCTAACCCTGACCCTAACACTCACCCTCACCCTCACCCTAATCCTCAGCCTAATCCTAACCCTAAGCATTATCCTAACCCTAACCTTCACACTCACACTCACCCTAAATCTAACTCTAACCCTAACCCTCATCCTCACCCTAACCCTAACCAAAACCTTAGCCCTCACCTAACACTCACCATAACCCTAATGCTAACTCTACCACTCACCCTCACCCTAAACCTCATCCTAAACTTTACCCTCACCCTCTACCTAACCCTAACCCTAAACCTAATCCTCACACTAAACCTACCCTCACCATCACCCTAACCCTCACCCTATCACTTTCACTCACCCTAACCCTAACCCTAACACTCACACAAACCCTAAACCTCACCCTAACCCTAACCCTCTTCCACACACTAACCCTCACCCACACCCGAACCATTACCTTAACCCAAACCCTCAACCTCACCCTAAACATCACCCTAACCCTAACACTCACCCTAACCCTAAACCTAACCCTAATCCTTACCTAAGCGAAACCCTCACCCTAAACCTCACCCTCACCCTAACCCTAACCCTAACCCTAAAAATAACCCTAACCCTAACCCTAAACATAAACCTAACCCTCACACTAACCCTAACCCTCACCCTAACTCTAACTCTAACCCTAACCCTCAGCCTCACCCTCACCCTAAACCAAAACCTAACCCTAACAATAACCAAAACCTTAAACCTAAACCTTCACCCTGACCCTAACCCTTACCCTCACCCTCACCCTCAACCTCACCCTCACCCTCACCCTAAGTCTAATCCTAACATTCACGCTAACCCTAACCCTAACCCTAATACTAACACTAACCCTCACCCTCACCCTAACCCTCACCCTCAACCTCACCCTCACCCTCACCCTAACAATACTCCCCAGCCTAAACCTCACCCTAACCCTAACCCTAACACTAATACTCACCCTATCCCTCACCCTAACCCTAACACTCACCCTCACACTGACCCTAACCCTAACACTAATCCTCACCCTATCCCTCACCCTAACCCTCACACTCACCCTAAATCTAACTCTAACCCAAACCCTCATCCTCAACATCACCATTACCCTAACCCTAATCCTAACAATAACCCTAACCTTAACTGTAAACCTAACCCTAACCCTCACCCTAACCCTAACCCTAACCCTAACCCTTACCCTAATCCTAAACCTAACCCTAACCCTCACCCTCACCCTAACCCTCACCCTAACCGTAACTCTCACCCCAACCCAAACCCTAACATTAACCTTAACCCTAACCCTCACACTCACCCTAAATCTAACCCTAACCCAAACCCTCACCCTAACCCTAAAAATAACCCTAACCCTCACCTTCAGGCTAGCCCTCACCCTAACCCTAATCCTAAGCCTAACACTCACCCTAACCCTAACCCTAAACCTCAACCTCACATTACCCCTCACCCAAACCCTAACCCTAACCCAAACCCTAACCCTCATGCTCACCCTAACCCTAACCCTAACAGTACCCTCACCTTCACCCTAACCCTAACCCTAACCCTCACCCTTAACCCTAACAATAACCTTAACCCTCACGTTCACCCTAGCCCACACCTTAACACTAATCTGAACCCTAACTCTCACCCTAACCCTAACCCTAACCCTCAACCTCGCCCGAAAACTCACCCTAACTCTAACCCTAAGCCTCACCCTAAACCTAACCCTAACCCTAACCCTAACCCTAACTCTAACCCTCACCTTACACCTCACCCTAACCATAACCTTAACCCTCCCCCTGCCCCTCCCAATAACCCTCACCCTAACATTACCCTCACTCTAACCCTCAACTTAACCCTAACCCTAACACTAACCCTCACACTAATCCTCAAAATAACCCTAACCCTAACCCTAAACCTCATCCTAACCTTCACCCTAACCCCATCCCTAACCCTCACGCACACCCTAACCCTCACCCTAATCCTAGCCCTCACCATAACCCTACAACTACCCCTATCCCTAATCCTCACACTAACCCTAACCCTCCTCCTAACCCTCACACTCACACTAACCCTCATCCTAATGTTCACAGTAACCCTATCCCTAACCCTCACGCACACCCTAACCCTCACCCTAATCCTAGCCCTCACCATAACCCTACCCCTAACCCTATCCCTAATCCTCACACTAACCCTAACCCTCCTCCTAACCCTCACACTCACCCTAACCCTCACCCTAACCCTAACCCTAATCCTAACCCTCACCCTAACCCTCATCCTAATCCTAACCCTCACCCTTACCCTAAACCTCACCCTAACCCTAATCCTAACCCTAACACTCACCATCTCCCTCACCCTAACCCTAACCCTCACCCTAACCCTCACCCTCCCCCTAACCCTCACCCTAACACTAACCCTAATCCTAACCCTCACCCTAACCCTAAACCTCACCCTAACCCTAATCCTAACCCTAACTCTCATCCTAAAACTTATCCTAACTCTGACGCTAGCCCTAACCCTCACTCTCACCCTAACCCTCACCCTCACACTAACCATAACCCTAACCCTAACTCTAACCCTCAAACTAACCCTAAACCTAACCCTAAACCTCACCCTAACCCTCACCCTCACCCTAACACTTAAACTAACCCTAAACTTCACTCTTACCCTCACTCTCACCCTTACCCTCACCCTAACCCTAACACTTACCCTAACCCTCAACCGCACCCTAAAGCTCTCCGTCACCTTAACCCTAACCCTAAACCTAACCCTCACATTCAACCTAACACCTCACACTCACCCTCACCCTCAGCTTAACCCTAACCCTTACCCTAATCTTAACCCTAACCCTCATCCTCACCCTAACCCTCACCCTCACCCTTACCCTAAACCTAACACTAGCCCTAACTGTAACAATAACCCTAACCCTAATCCTAACCCTAACCGTAACCCTCATCCTCATCCTAACCCTAACCCTAACCCGAAATCTCACCCTCCCCTTACCTCACACTCATCCTAACCCTAACCCTAATCCTAATCTTCACTCTAATCCTCACCCTCACCCTCACCCTCACCTGCACCCTAACCCTCACCCTCACCCTAAACCTAACGTATATCTAACCTTCACCCTAACCCTAACCCTCACCTAAACCTAACCCTTACCCTCAACTTAACCCTCACCCAAACCGTAAGGCTAACCCTAACCCTCACCCGAACCATCACCCTAACCCTAACGTTATCTTTAACCCTGACCCTAACCCAAACCCTCACCCTAATCCTAAAACTACCCCCACCCTAACCCACATCCTAAACTTGACCCTAATCCTATCCCGAACCCTAACCCTCACCCTCACCCTATCACTCAACCTAACCCTTACCCTCACCGGAAGCATTACCCACACCATCACCCTCACCCTCAGGCTAACCCTAACCCTAACCCTAATCCTAACCCCAAACCTCACCCTCACCCTAAACCTAACCCTAACCCTAAACCTAACCCTCAGGCTAAACCTCACCCTAAACCTGACGCTTACCCTAACCCTCAATCTCACCATAACCCTCACCCTCACCCTCACCCTAACCCTAAACCTCACACAAAACCTAACCCTAAACCTAACCCAAACCCTAACCCTCAATTTATACCTAACCCTAACCCTAAACATCACCCTAACCCTCACCCTAACTCTAATCCCCACCCACACCCTAATCCTCACCATAACCCTAATCCTAACCCTAAACCTAACCCTAACCCTCACCCTAACCCTCACCCTAATGCTAACCCTCACCCACACCCTCACCCTAAGCCTAACCCTAATCCTAACCCTAATCCTAACCCTAACCCTCATCCTCACCCAAACCCTAACCCTAAACCTCATCCTTACCCTCACCCTCACCCTTGCCCTCACCCTAACCCTAACCCTAACAATAATCCTAACCCTAACCCTAACACTAATCCTAACCCTCAACATAACCCTAATCCTAACCCTCACCCTAACCCTAACCCTCACCTAACCCTAACCCTTACCCTCAACTTAACACTCACCCTAACCCTAAGGCTAACCCTAACCCTCACCTTCACCCGAACCCTCACTCTAACCCTTAACCTCACCCTAACACTAACGCTAACCCTAACCCTCACCTTCACCCTAACCATCACCCTAACCATCACCCTAACCCTAACCCTAAACGTAACCCTGACCCTAACCTAAACCCTCACCCTAAGCCTAACACTAACCCTCACTCAAACCCACACGTAAACTTCACCCTAACCCTATCCCTAACCCTAACCCTCACACTCACCCTCACCCTCAACCTAACCCTTACCCTCACACTAACCATAACCCACACCCTCACCCTCAAGCTAACCCTAACCCTACCCCTAATCCTAACCCCAACCCTCACCCTCACACTAAACCTATCCCTAACTCTAAACCTAAATCTCATCCTAAACCTCATGCTAATCCTAACACTCACTCTCACCCTAACCCTCACCCTCACCCTAACCCTAACCCTACCGCTCACCCTAACACTAACCCTAACCCTAACCCTCACACTAAACCTAACCCTAACCCTAATCCTCACCCTCACCCAAACCCTCACACTAACCCTTACTCTCACCCTCACCATACACCTCACACTTACCCTAACCCTCACCCTAACCCTAAACCTAACCCTCACCCTCACCCTCACTCTCAGTCTAACCCTAACCCTAAGCCTAAATCTAACCTTAAACATCCCCCTCACCCTAACCCTAAACCTAACCATAACCCTATACTTCATGCTAACCCTAACCCTAACCCTCACCCTCACCCTAAGCCTAACCCTAACCCTCACCCTAACCCTGAAGATAACCCTCACCCTAACCCAAACCATAACCCTCACCCTAACCCTAACGCTAAACCTCACCCTAACCCTAACCCTCAACATCACCCTAACCGTCATTCTAACCCTAACACTCACCCACACCCTAACCCTCACCCTCAACCGAAACCTCACCCTCGCCCTAATATTCACCCTCACACTAAACATCACCCTAAACCTCACCCTCACCCTAACCCTAACAATAACCCTAACCCTAACCCTCACCCTCACCCTCAACCTCACCCTCACCCTAACGCTAACCCTATCCCTCACCCTCACACTATCCATCACCCTAACAACTATCCTCACCCTAATCCTAACCCTAACCCACTCACTAAACCTAACCCTCACACTAACCTTAACCCTACCCCTCACCCTAAACCTCACCCTAACCCTAACCCTAACCCTAATCCTCACCCTAACCCTAACCCTAGCCCTAACCCTCACCCTAACCCTAACCTTCACCGTCACCCAAACGCTCAACCTAAACCTAACCCTCACCCACACCCTAACCCTCACCTTCACCCTAACCCTCACCCTCACTCTAAACATCACCATATGCCTAACCCTCACCCTAACCCTAAACTTAACCCTCACACTAATCCTAACCTTCACTCTAAACCTCACCGTCACCTTAACCCTCACCCGAACTCTAACCCTTACCCTAACCCTCGCCCTCACCCCAAACGTCTCCATGACCATAACCCTAAACCTAACACTTACCCACAAACTAACCCTCACTCTCACCCTCACCTTAAACCTCACCATAATCCTCACCCTTACCCTACACAACACCTTAAACCTAACCCTCACCCTAATGCTAAGCCTAAACCTCACCCTAAACTAAATCTCACCCTTACCCTCACCCTCACCTTCAGCCTAACCTAACCCTAACCCTAACCCTAACCCTAAACATCACCCTCACCCTCACACTAAACCTAACCCTAACCCTCACCCTAACCCTAACCATCACCCTCCCCCTCCCCTCCCCCTCAGCCTAAGGCTAAACCTAACCCTAATCCTAACCCTAACCCTCACCCTCACCCTCACCCTAACCCTAACTGTAACCATAAACCTCACCCTCACCCTCACCCCATCCCTAACACTAACCCTCATTCAAACCCGAACCCTTACCCTAACCCTAACCCTCACACTCATCCTAAAAATCACCCTAAAACTAACCTTCAACCTACCCCTAACTCTAACACTCACCGAAACCCTAACCCTCACCCTTACCCTAACCCTAACCCTACCCCTCACCCTAACCCTAACCCTAGCCCTAACCGGAAACCTAACCCCAACCCTCACCCTAAACTTAACCCGCACCCTCAACTTCACTCACACAATCAGCCTAACCCTAACCCTAACCCGAACTCGAACCTGAACCCTCAACCTAACCCTGATCATCACCCTAATCCTAACCCTAACCCTAACCCTCACCCTCACCCTAACCCTCACTCTACCATTCACCCTAACCCTAACCTTAACCCTCACCCTCACCCTAAACCTCACCCTAACCCTTACCCTCACCCTAACCATAACCCACACCCTCACCCTCACCCTCAGCCTTACCCTAACCCTAACCCTAATCCTAACTCCAACCCTCACTCTCACCCTAACCCTAACCGTAACCCTAAACCTACCCTCAACCTAAACTTCACCCTCACCCTCATGCTAACGCTAACCCTCTCTTTCACCATAACCCTCACCCTCACCCTCACCCTAACCCTAACCCTCACACAAAACCTAACCCTCACCCTAACCCTAACCCTACACCTCACCCAAACACTAACCCTAACCCTAACCCTCAAACTAACCCTAACCCTCAAACTAACCCTAACCCTAACCCTAACACTCACCCTAACCTCACCCTAATCCTAACTCTAACCCTAACTCCCACCCTTACCCGAATCTTCACCCTAACCCTTACTCTCACCCTCACCCTAAACCTCATACTTACCCTAACCCTTACCCTAACCCTAACCCTAACCCTCACCCTCAGTCTCAGTCTAACCCTAACCCTAAGCCTAAATCTAACACTAAACATCTCTCTCACCCTAACCCTAAACCTAACCCTAACACTATCCTTCACGCTAACCCTAACCCTAACCCTCACACTAACCCTCACCCTAAACTTCACCCTAACCTTCACCCTAATGCTAACTCTAACCCTCACCCTAACCCTAACCCACACCCTAATCCTAACCCTAACCCTAACCCTAACCCTAACTCTCAACCTAACACTAACCCTAACCCTAACAATAACCCTAACCCTAACACTAACTCTCACCCTAACCCTCATCTTCACCCTAACCCTAACCCTGACCCTAAACCTCACTCTCACCCTAACTCCCACCCTCACATCACCCTCACCCTCACATTTACCCTCAGCCTACCTCTCATTAGCACCCTAAACCTCACCCTAAACCTCACCCTAACCCTCACCCTAACCCTAAACCTAACCCTCACCCTCACACAACCCTCACCCTAACGCTTACCCTCACCCTAATTCTAACCCTAACCCTAACCCTCAAACTAAACCTAACCCTCACCCTAACCCTAACCCTCACCCTAACCCTAACCCTCACCCTAATCCTAACTCTACCCCTGAAGATAACCCTCACCCTATCCCAAACCCTAACCCTCACCCTAACCCTAACCCTATTCTTCACCCTCACCCTAACCCTCAATGTCACCCTAACCATCACTCTAACCTTAACCCTAACCCACACCCTAACCCTCACCCTCAACCGAAACCTCACCCTCACCCTAATACTCACCCTCACCCTAAACATCACCCTAAACCTAACCCTCACCCTAACCCTAACACTAACCCTCACCCTAAACCTAACCCTCACCTTCACCCTAACCCTCACTCTCACCCTAACCCTAACAATAACCCTAACCCTAACACTCACCCTCACCCTCAACCTCACTCTAAACCTAACGCTAACCCTAACCCTCACCCTCACACTATCCATCACCCTAACAAGTACCCTCACCCTAATCTTAACCCTAACTCTAACCCACTCACTAAACCTAACCCTCACACTAACCCTAACCCGACCCCTCAGCCTAAACCTCACCCTAACCCTAACCCTAACCCTAATCCTCATCCTAACCCTAACCCTAACCCTAACCCTCACCCTCACCCTAACCTTCACCGTCACCCAAACCCTCACCCTAAACCTAAACCGCACCCACACCCTAACCCTCACCTTCACCCGAACCCTCACCCTCACTCTAAACATCACCATATGCCTAACCCTCACCCTAACCCTAAACTTAACCCTCACACTAATCCTAACGTTCACTCTAAACCTCACCGTCACCCTATTCCTCACCCTAAATCTAACCATCACCCACACCGTAACCCTCACCTTCACCCTAACCCTCACCCTCACCCTAAACATCACCCTATGCCTAACCCTCACCCTAACCCTAACCCTAACCCTCACACTAATACTAACCTCCATTCTACACCTCACCATCACCCTAAGCCTCACCCTAACTCTACCCATTACCCTAACCCTCACCCGCACCCCAAACCTCTCCGTGACCATAATCCTAAACCTAAACATAACCCTTACCCACAAACTAACTCTCACTCTCACCCTCACCCTAAAACTCACCCTAATCCTCACCCTTTCCTTCCACAACACCCTAAACCTAACCCTCAACCTAATGCTAAGCCTAAACCTCACCCTAAACTAAACCTCACCCTTAACCTCACCCTCACCCTCACCCTAACCCTGACCATCACCCTAATCCTAACTCTAACCCTAACCCTCAACCTCACACTAACCCTCACCCTAACCCTTACCCTCACCTTAATGCTAACCCTAACCCTAACCCTCAACCTCACCCTAACCATCACCCTAACCCTAACTCTAACCGCAACCCTGACACTAACCCAAAACCTCACCCTAACCCTAACAACCCTCACCCTCACCCTAAACCTAACACTAACCCTAACCCTAACCCTAACGCTCACCCTCACCCAAAACCTCATCCTAACCCTTACCCTAACCCTCACCCTCACCCCAATCCTCACTGTCACCCTAATTCTCACCCTAACCCTAACCCTAACCCTTACCTAAACGAAACCCTCACCATAAACCTCAGCCTCACCTTAAACATTACCCTAATGCTAAAACCAACCCTCACCCTCAACCTCACCCTCACCCTCACACTAAAACTGACCCTCACCCTAGCCCTCACCCTCACCCTCAGCCTAACCTAACCCGAACCCTAATCCTAAACCTAACCCTCACCCTCACCCTCACCCTAACCTTAACCCTCACCTTATCTTAACCATCACCCTAACCCTGACCCTCACCCTCAACCTCACCTTCACCCTAACCCTTAGCCTCACCCTAAACCTAACACTAAACCTAACCCTCACACTAACCCTGAACTTCACCCTAACCCTAACCGTAAACTTAACTCTAACCCTCACCTTCACCCTCACCCTCACCCTCAGACTAACTCTAACCCTCACCCTAATCCTAAACCTAACTCTCAACTTCATTCTCAATCTGAACCTAACCCTAACCCTAAATCTAATCCTCACCCAAACCCTAACCCTAACCGAAACCCTAACCCTAACCCTCACCCTAACCCTAACCTAACCCTCACCCTCACCCTAAACCTAACACTAACCCTAACCCTCACACTAATCCAAACCCTCACCCTAACCCTAACCCTCACCCTAACTCTAACCCTAAAACTAACCCTCACCCACACCCTCACCCTCACCCTCAGCCTAACTCTATCCCTAACCCTAACCCTAATCCTAAACCTAACCCTCACCCTGAACCCCAACCTAAAACTAACCCTCAACCTAACCCTAACCCTCACCTTCACCCTAACCCTCACCCTAACTCTAACCCTAACCCTCACCCTAACACTCACCCTAACACTCACCCTAAACCTAACCCTAACCCTAACCCTCCACCTAACTCTAACCCTAACCCTACACTAACCCTACACCTAACCCTAACAAAAACCTTCACCTACACTTCACCCTCATCCTAACCCTAACCCTATCCCTATCCCTAACACTCACCATACCAATCACCCTATCCCTACCCTAACCGTAACACTCACCCTCACGCGAACCCTCACTGCAAAGGTAACCCTCACCCTAAAACTCACCCTAAACCTTACCCTAATCCTAATCCTAACCCTAACTCTAACCCTCCACTAACCCTAACCCTCACCCTCACCGTAACCCTAACCCTAACCCTCATCCTAACCCTAAACCTAACCCTCACTTTAACCCTCACCCTAACCCTCAACCTCACCCTAAACCTCACAGTCACCCTAACCCTCACCCTAACCCTAAGCCTCACCCACATCCTAACCCTAACCGTTAATCGAACCCTCACCCTCACCCTAAACATCACCCTCACCCTAACCCTCACCCTAACCCTAAACCTAACCCTCACCCTCACCCTAAGCCTAATCCTAACCCTAATTCTAATCCTAACCCTAACCCTCACCATCACCCTCACCCTAACCCTAATCCTAACCCTTACCCTAAACCTAACCTTGACCCTCACCCTCACCTTCACCCTCACCCTAAACCCAACTTTGACCCTCACCCTAACCCTAAACCTAACCCTCACACTAACCCTAACCCTAAACCTCACACTAACCCTAACACTTACACTAACCCTCACCCTCACCCTAAACCTCAACCTAACCCTTACCCTCAACCCAACCCTAACCCTAACCCTAAACCTAATCCTCACACTAAACCAAACCCTCACCCTAACTCTAACCCTACCCCTCTCCCGAAACCTCATCCTAACCCTAACCCTAACCGTAACACTCAACCTAACCCTAACCCAAACCCTAACCCTAAACCTCACCCTAACACTAACCGTCACCCTCACCCTCACTCTCAGCCTCACCCTAACCCTAACCCTAACCCTAACCCTACCCCTAACCCTATCCCTCACCCTAACCCTAACCCTAACACCAACCCTCACCCTAAACTTAACCCTTACGCTAACGCTAACCCTAACACTCATCCTCACCCAAATCCGAACCCTAAACCTTATTCTCATCCTAACACTAACCGTAACCCCAACCCTCACACTAAACCTAGCCCTTACCCTAACCCTAACCCTCACCTTTAACTCTCACCCTAACCCTCACCCTCACCCTAACCCTCACCCTCACCCTAATCCTAACCCTCGCATGAACCCTCACCCTCACCCTAAACATCACCCTCACCCTAACCCTCACCCTAACCCTAACGCTAGCCCTAACCTTCACCCTCAACTTAAGCCTCACCCTAACCCTTACCCTCACCCTAACCCTAACAATAATCCTAACCCTATTCCTCACAATAACCCTCACCCTAACCATAACCCTCACCTTTACCCTATCCCTAAACCTAAACGTCACCCTAACGATAACCCTAACCCTCACCCTCACCCTAACGGTCTCCGTCATCATAACCTTCACCCTAACCCTACCCCTCACCCACACGCTAACCCTCACCCTCACC
Source organism: Dipodomys merriami (assembly GCF_024711535.1). Taxonomy (NCBI): domain Eukaryota; kingdom Metazoa; phylum Chordata; class Mammalia; order Rodentia; family Heteromyidae; genus Dipodomys; species Dipodomys merriami. The sequence goes on along the minus strand of NW_027202904.1, from coordinate 2,462,626 downwards.
CACACCCTCATCCTAACCTTCACACTCACCCTAACACTAAACCTAACCCTTAACCTCAACCTAACCCTAACCCTTACCCTAACCCTAACCCTCACACTAACCCTAACCCTCATCCTAAACTTAACCCTACCCTTCACCCTCACCCTCATCCTAACCCTAAACCTAAACCTAACCCTCACCCTCACGATCACCCTACCCCACCCCTAACCCTAAACCTAACCTTGACCCTCACCCTCACCCTAACCCTAACACTAACCCTCAACCTTAACGCTCACCCTAACCCTCACACTCACCCTAAACCGCACAGTCACCCTATCCCTCACCCTAACCTAAGCCTCACCCACACCATAACACTAACCCTCACACGAACCCTCACCCTCAACCTAAACATCACCCTCACCCTAACCCTAAACCTAACGCTCACCCTCACCCTCACCCTCACCCTAACCCTAACGCTAAACCTAACCATAATCTTCACCCTAAAACGCACTCTAACCCTAACCATTACACTAACCCTAACCCTCACCCTACTCCTCACCCTAACCCTAACACTCACCCTAACCCTCAACCTAACCCTAACCCTAACCCTCAACCTCACCCTAACCTTCACCCTAAACCTTACTCTCACCCTAACTCTAAACCTAAACTTAACCCTCACACGAACCCTAACCATCACACGAACCCTAACCCTCACCCTAAACCTCTACCTCACTCTAACCCTCACCCTCACCCTAACCCTTCCCTTAAACCTAACTCTAAACCTAACCCTCACCCTAACCCTTACCCTAACCCTAACGCTAACCCTAACCTTCAACCTCACCCTAAACCTCAGCCTAACCCTTAACCTCACCCTAAACCTAACTCTAACCCTAACCCTAATCCTCACAATAACCCTACCCCTAACCATAACCTCACCCTAACCCTCACCCAAACTCTATCTCTAAACCTTACCTTCACGCAAACGCTAACCCTAAACCTAACCCTCACCTTCACCCTAACCCTACCCCTCACCAACAACCTAAACCTCACCCTCAACCTCACCCTCACCCTATCCCGCACCCTCACCCGAAATATCATCCTAACTCTAACCCTCACCGTAAACCTAAACCCCACCCTAACCCTCACCCTAACCCTAACACTCACCCTAACCCTAACCCTAACAGTGACCGAAACCCTCACCCTAACCCTCACCCTAACTGTAATGCTAACCCTAACCCTCACCATCACCCTAATCCTCACCCTCACTCTTATCCTCACACTAACCCTAACCTTAACCCAAACCCTCACACTAACCCTAACCCTCACCATAATCCTAAACCTACCCCTCACCCTAACCCTAGACCTAATCCTAACCCTAACTGTCACCCTCACCCTCACCCTAACCCTAACCCTAACCCTAACCCTAACCCTCACACTAACATAACCCACACTCTAATCCTAACCCTACCCCCATCCTAACACTCACCCTACCAGTAACCCTAACCCTAATCCTCACCCTATCACTAACCCTAATGTTGACCCTCACCCTCAACCTAGCTCTCATGCTAACACTAACCCTAACCCTAACCCTCACGCTTACCTTAACACTCACCCTCACCCTATCCCTCACCGTAACCCTAATGTTAACTGTAACCATAATTCTCCCCTAACCATCCCCCTAACCCTAACCCTAAGCCTTAACCTACTCCTCACCCTAACCCTAACCCCAACACTTATCCTAACCCTTACTTCACCCTAACCCTCACCCTAACCGTTACCCTAAAACTAACCCTCACCCTAACCCTAACCCTAACCCTAACACTCAACCTAACACTAACCCTCACCCTAACCCTCACCCTCAGCCTAACCCTCAACCTAACCCTTAACCTCAACCTCACCTTAACCCTTTCCCTAACCCTAACCCTCACACTAACCCTAACCCTCATTCTGACCCTAACCCTACCCCTCACCCTCACCCTCATCCTAACGCTAAACCTAAAATTCACCCTGACCATAAACCTCATCATAACCCTAAACCTAACCCTCACCCTCACCCTAAAACTCAACCTAACCCTTACATTCAACCTAACCTCAACCCTAACACCTAACCCTAACAAAAATCTTCACCTACACTTCACCCTCACCCTAACCCTAACCCTATCCCTATCCCTAACACACACGATACCCATCACCCTAACACTAACCCTAACCGTAACACTCACCCTCATGCGAACCCTCACTCCAAAGGTAACCCTCACCCTAAACCTCACCCTATAGCTTACCCTCACCCTAATCCTAACCCTAACCCTAACCCTCCACTAACCCTAACCCTCACCCTAACCCTAAACCTACACTTCTCCCTATCACTCACCTTAACCTTAACCCTAACCCTCACACTCACCCTCACCCTAACCCTAAACCTAACCCTCACCCTAAACCTAACCCTCACCCTCACCCTCACCCTAAGCCTAATTGTAACCCTAACCCTAATCCTAAACCTAACCCTCCCCCTCCCCCTCACCCTAAACCTCACCCTAACCCTTACCATAAACCTAACCTGGACCCTCACCCTCACCCTAACCCTAACCATCACTCTAACCCTTACCCTCACCCTAATCCTCACCCTAACCCTAACCCTCACCGTCACCCTAACCCTCACCCTAAACCTAAGCCAAACCCACACCCTAACCTTAACCCTAACCCTCACCCTCAACATAAACATCACCCTCACCCTAACCCTAAACCCAAACCTCACCCTCACCCTAACCCTCACCCTCCCTCACCCTAACTCTAACCCTAACCCTAACCCTTACCATAAACCTAAGTCTAACCCTAACCCTCACGCTAACACTCAACCTAACCCTGACGCTAACCCTAACCTTCACCCTCACCCTAAACCTCACTCTAACCCTTACCCTCACCCTGACACTAACCTTAACCCAAACCCTAAACCTCACACTAACCCTAACACTCACCCTCACCCTAAACATCACCGTAACCCTAACCCTCACACTAACCCTAACCCTAATGCTCACCCTAACCCTAACATTCACCCTCACCCTCATCCTAACCATAACCCTAACCCTAAACCTAACGCTCTCCCTCAAACTCAAGCTAACTGTAACCCTAAACCTAACCCTCACTCTCACCCACATCCTAAACCTAACCATAATCCTAACCTTCACCCTAACACTCACCATCACCATAATCCTCACCCTAGCCCTAAACCTCAACCTAACTCTAAACCTAGCCCTCAACTTAAACCTCACCCTAAGCCTAACCCTAACCCTGACCCTATTACTAAACCTAATACTCTGCCTCACATTCACTCTAACTGTATCCCTCACCCCAACCCTCACCCTATCCCTAACGCTAACCCTAACCCTCACCATCACAATAACCCTCACCCTAAACCTTATCCTCACATTAAGCATAACCCTAACCCTAACCCTAACCCTAACCCTCACCCTCACCCTAACCCTACCCCTCACCTTATACCTCACCCTATCCTTATCCTAACCCTAAACCTAATACTCACCCTAATCATAACCCTAATCCTAACCCTCACCCTCACCCTAACCCTCACCCTAAACTTAACCCTACAGCTCACGGTAACACTCAAGCTAATCCTAAAACTAACCCTAACCCTAAACCTCACTCTAACCTTAACCCTCACTCTAACATACCCCTCACCCTCACCCTCACTCTACCCCTCAGCCTAACCCTAACCCTAAACCTAATCCTCACCCTATAACTAACCCAAACCCTAACCCTCACCCTCACCCTGGCTCTCACGCTAACACTAAACCTAAGACTAAACCTCACCCTAACCCTAAACCTCACCCTATCCCTAACCCTTACCCTCACCCTATCCCTCAGCTTAACCCTAACTTCAACCCTAACCCTAATCCTCACCCTAAACCTCTTACCCTAACCCTTACCCTAACCCTAACCCTCACTCTAAACCTAACCATAACACTAACCCTAACCCTAACCCTCACCCTTACACTCACCCTAACCCTAACCCTCACACTAACACTAACCCTCACCCTAACCCTACTCCTAACGCTCACCCTCACACTCACCTTCAGCCTATCCCTAACCCTAACCCTAATCCTAACCCTAACCCTCCCACTCCCCCTCACCGTAACCCTAATCCTAACCCTCACCCTAACCCTAACCCTCACCTTAACCCTAAACCTAACCTTCACCCTCACCCTCACCCTAACCCAAACCCTCACCCTTACCCTAACCCTAACCCTAACCCTAACCCTAACACTAACCCTAAACCTAACCCTCACGCTAACCCTAAGGCTTACACTAATCCTCACCCTCACCCTAAACCTCACCATAACCTTTATCCTCACCCTAACTCTAAGTTTAACCCTAACCCTAAGCCGCACACCAAACCTAACCCTCACCCTAATCCTAACCCTACCCCTCACGCTAACTCTCACCCTCACCCTAAACCTAACACTCACTCTAACCCTAACACTAAGCCTCACCCTCACTCTAACCCTCACCTTCACCCTAAACCTTAAACTCACCCTAACCCTCACCCACAACCTAACACACACCTGAACCCGAAGCCTCACGCTTACCCTAACCCTCACCCTCACCCTGAACATCACCCTAGCCCTAAAATTAAAGCTAACTCTCAGACTAACCCTAACCTTCACCTTAAACCTAACTCTAAACCGTACCCTCACCCTAACCCTAACCCTTTCCTTAACCATAATCCTAACCTTCAAACTAACCCTAACCCTAAACTTAACCCAAATCCTAACCCTCACCCTAACCCTCAACCTCACCATAACCCTAAACCTTACCTAACCCTATCCCTCACCCTCAACCTAACTGTCACCCTAACGCGCACCCTCACCCTAACCTTAACTCTTACCTAACCTTATCCCTCTCCCTCACCCTCACCCTCAACCTAACCCTCACCTCACCCTATTCTGAACCCTAAACCTTACCCTCACCCTCACCCTAACCCTAAGCCTAAAACTCACCCTAACCCTAAACCTAATCCTAACACTCAACCTAACCCTAAGCTTCACCCTAAAACTCACTCTCACCCTAAAAATCACCCTAACCCTTACTCTCACCATCACCCTAAACCTCACCCTCACCTCACCCTAAACCTAACACTAGCCCTAACCCTAAACCTCACTCTCACCCACACCCTAAACCTAACCCTAACCCTTACCCTTACCATCACCCACACCCTAAACCTAACCCTTACCCTTACCCTCATCCTCATCCTAATCCTCACCCGAATCCTAACCCTAACCCTTACCCTTACCTAAAGGAAACCCTCACCCTCACCCTCACCCTAACCCTCACCCTCACACTAGCCCTCACCCTAACCCTAATGCTCACCCTCACCCTCATCTTCAGCCTAACCCTAACCCTAAACCTAACTCTAACCCTCACTCTAACCCTAACACTAAACCTAACTCTAAACCTCACCCTAAACCTAACCCTCATAATAACCCTAACCTTAACCCTCACCCTAAACCTAACCCCAACCCTAACTGTCACCCTCCCCCTAACACTAACCCTAACAATAAACCTAACCCTAACCCTAACCCTAACCCTTAAGCTCACCCTAACCCTAACCCTAACCCTCACCCTCAACGTAACCCTAACCCTCACCCTAACTATAACCCTCACATTAACCCTAACCCTAACCTACAGCCTCACCCTAAACCAAACCCTCACCCTCACCCTAACCCTAACCCTCACCCTCACCCTCACCCTAACCCTAAACCTCACATCACCCTAATCCTAACACTAATCCTCACCCTCACCCTAACCCTAACCCTACCCCTAAACCTAACCCTAACCCTCACCCTCACCCTCACCCTAACCCTCACACTAACACTAACCCTCACCCTAACCCTACCCCTAACCCTCACCCTCACACTCATCTTCAGCCTAACCCTAAACCTAAACCTAATGCAAACTCTAAACCTAATCCTCAATCTAACCCTAACCCTAACCCTAACTGCAAACCTCACCCTAACCCCTACCCTCACCCTCACCCTCACTCTCAGCCTCACCCTCACCCTAACTCTAATCCTAAACCTAGCCCTCACCCTCACCCTAACTCTAACCCTAACCCTAACCCTTACCCTCACCCTAACCCTAACCCTAACACTAACCCTCACCCTAAACCTAAACCCTAAACCCTCACGCAAACGCTAACCCTAACCCTCATCCTCAACCTAAACCTCACCCTAACCCTTATTCTCACCCTAACCCTAAATCTAACCCTAACCCTCACACTAACCCTAACACTAACCCTCACCCTCACCTTCACCCTAACCCTTACCCTCACCCTAAACCTAACACTAAACCTCACCCTAAACCTCACCCTCACCCTAATCATCACCCTAAACCTTACTCTCACCTTAACCCCAAAGCTAACCCTAAACCTCACCCTCACCCTCACCCTAGCCCTAAAACTCGCCCTAACCCTAAACCTCACCGTCACCCTCACCCTAAACCTAACCCTAACCCTAACCCTAACCCTTACCCTCACCCTAATCCTAATCCTTACCCTAACCCTAACCCTAACCCTTACCTAAACGAAACCCTCACTCTCAACCTCACCCTAACCCTCACCCTCATACTAGACCTCACCCTCACCCTTATCCTCACATTCACCCTGACCCTCACCCTCAGCATAACCCTCACCCTCATACTAGACCTCACCCTCACCCTTATCCTCACATTCACCCTGACCCTCACCCTCAGCATAACCCTCCCCATAACCCTAACTCTCACCCTAACCCTAACCCTAAACCTCAAGCTAACCCTAAACCTAACCCTAACCCTCACCCTAACCCTAAACCTCAACCTAAACCTCACCCTCACACTACCATCAGCCTAACCCTTACTCTCACCGTAACCCTAAACCTAACCCTAAACCTCACCCTCACCCTAACCCTAACACTCGCCCTAACCCTAAACCTCACCCTCACCCTCACTCTAAACCTAACCCTAACCCTAACCCTTACCCTCACCCTCACCCTAACTCTAACCCTAACCCTAACCCTAAACTTCACCTCACCATAACCCTAACCCTCACCCTAACACTCACCCTAACCCTAAACCTCACCCTCACCCTCACCCTAAACCTAAACCTAAACCTAACCTTATCCCTAACCCTCACCCTAACACTCACCCTAACCCTAAACCTCACCCTCACCCTCACCCTAAACCTAAACCTAAACCTAACCTTATCCCTTACCCTAACCCTAATCTTTACCCTAATCCTAACCTAACCCTCACCCTAAGAGTTACCCTCACCCTACCCCTAACCCTAAAACTAACCCTCAACCTAACCCTAACCCTAAACCTAACACTCAGCCTAACCCTAACCCTCACCTTAACCCTAACCCTAACTCTCACCCTAACAATAACCTTAACCCTCACCCTAAACCTCAACCTCACCCTAACCCTAACACTCACCCTAACCCTAACCCTGACCCTCACTCTAACCCTCACCGTCACCCTAAACCTCACCCTAACCCTATCCCTCACCCAACACCCTAACCTTCACTCAAACCCAAAACCTCATGCTCACACTGAACATCACCCTAACACTAACCCTAACCCAAATCCTCACTCTAAACCTCACCCTAACCCTCACCCTAAACTTAAAGCTAACCCTAAACTTAACCCTAACCCTCACTCTCACCCTTACCATAATCCTGTCCTAACCCTCACCCTCACCCTTATTCTCACCCTAACCCTAACCCTCACACTAACCCTAACCCTAACCCTCACCCTAACCCTCACCCTAATCCTAATCCTAATCCTAACCCTTACCTTTACCCTCAACCTAACCCTAACACTCAACCTAATCCTAAACCTAACCCTCACCCACACTTTAACCCACAACATCACCGAAAACCTCACCGCAACCCTTACCCTAACCCGCACCATAACCCTCACTCGAAACCGAACCCTCACCATCACCCTAACCCTCACCCTGACCCTAGACCTCACCCTAACTCTAACCCTAACAATAAGCCTAACCCTAACCCTAAACCTAAACTTCACCCTAACCCTAACCCTCAGCCTAACCCTCACCCTAACCCTAACGCTAACCCTAACCCTCCCACTTAATCTAACCCTAACCCTAACGCTAACCTTAACCCTCAGCCTCAGCCTAACCCTCACCTGCACCCTAATCCTCACCCTAACCCTAACGTTAACCCTCACCCTCAGCCTAACCCTCAGCCCAACTCTTTTCCTCACCCTAACACTAACATTAACCCTAACCTTCACCCAAATCGTAACCCTCACCCTAAACCTAACCATCACCCACCCCCTAACCCTCACGCTCACACTCACCCTCACCCTAAACCTAAACCTAACCCTAACCCTAACCCAAACACTCACCATAACCCTTACGCTCACCCTCAATCTAAACCTAACCATAACCATCACAGTAACCCTAACCCTCAAACTAACGCGAACCCTAACCCTAACCCGAACCCTAAACATTATCCTCACCCTAACCTTCACCCTCACCCTCACCCTAAACCTAACCCTAACCCTAACCCTGACCCTCACCCGCACACTAAACCTCACCCTCACTCTAATCATCACCCTAACCCTAACCCTCAACCTAATCCTCACCCTAACCCTAAACCTCAACCTAAACCTCACCCTCATCCTAATCCTCACCCTAACCCTAAACCTCAACCTAAACCTCACCCTCATCCTAATTCTCACCCTAACCCTAACCCTAAACCTTACCTAACCGAAAACCTCACCCTCACCCTCATCTTAACCCTAATCCTCATCCTCACCCTAGCCCTCACCCTAAACCTAACCCTAAACCTCACCGTCACCCTCACCCTCAGCCTAACCCTAACCCTAACACTAACACTAACACTAACACTAACCCAAACCTTAACCATAAACCTAACTCAAACCCTCACCCTAATCCTAACCATAACCCTAACCCTAACCCTAACTCACACCCTAACCCAAACCCTAATCCTAACACTCATCCTAACCTTAACCCTCAACCTAAACCTCACACAAACCATAACCCTCACCCTAACTCTTACTCTCACCCTAACACTAAGCCTAACATTAAACCAAAGCCTCACCCTCACCCTAACCCTAATTCTAACCCGAACCCTAAACCTAACCCTAAACCTAAACCTAACCCTAACCCTAAACCTAACCCTAACACTCATCCTCAGGCTAACCCTAAACCTAACAGTAACCCTAGCCCTCACCCTCATGCTAACCCGCACACTAACCCTAACACTCACCCTAACTCTGCCCTGAAACCTCACCCTCACCCTCAGCCTAAACTTAAGCCTAGCCCTACCCCTAACCCTCACCCTCACCCTAACCCTAACACTAACCCTCAGCCTGAACCTCAGGCTCACACTAACTATAAGTCTAACCCTCACCCTCACCCTCAACCTAACCCTAACCCTCGCACTCAACCAAGCCCTCACCTTAATACTCACGCTAACCCTAACCCTCACTCTCATCCTAACCCTCAGCCTAACCCTTACTTTCACCCTAACCCTAACCCTAAGCCAAACCCTAACCCTCACACTAACCCTAACCCTCAGTCTAAACCTAACCCTCACCCTCATACTAACCCTAACCCTAACCCTAACCCTCACCCTCACGTCAACCTCACCCTCATCCTCACCCTAACTCTAACCCTAAACTTTAAGCTAACACTAACCCTAACCCTAATGCTAACCCTAACCCTAATGCTAACCCTAACCCTCACCCTCACCCTAACCCTACCCCTCAGCCTAACCCTCACCCTCACCCTAACCCTAATCCTCACCCTTTCCCTCACCCTAACCAGAACACTCACCCTCACACTAGCCCTCAACCTAACCCTAACACTAACCCTAAAACTCACCCTAAAACTAATGCTAACCCTAACCCTCACCATCACCCTGTCACCCTAACCCTTAGCCTCAACCTAACCCTAAACCTCACCCTCACCCTCACCTTCACCCTAACCCCAACCCTAACAATAACCCTAACCCTAACCCTAACTCTAATATTAACCCTCATCTAACTCTAACCCTAAACCTAACCCTAACCCTAACCCTAAGCGTAACCTTAACCCTCACCCTCACCCTCATCCTAAACCTCACCTTAACCCTAACCCTTACCCTAACCCTAACCCACACCCTAAAACTAAACCTAACCCTAAACCTCACCCACAACTTAACGCTCACACTAACCCTAATCCTAAACCTAACCCTCACCAAAACGCTAACCTTAACCCTCATCCTAAACCTCACACTAACCCTAAGCTTAACCCTAACCCCAACCCTCACCCTAAACCTCATCCTAACCCTCACCCTCACCCTGAACCTCAACCTAACCCTTAATCTCAACTTAACCCTAAACCTAACCCTAACCCTAATCCTCACACTAACCCTAACCCTAAAAATAACCCTCACCTTACCCCTCACCCTAATCCTAACCTAACCCTAACCCTCACCCTAACACTAACCCTAACCCAAACCCAAATCCTCACCCTCACCCTAACCCTCACCATCAGACTAACACTCACCCTAACCCTAACCCTCACCCACACCCAAATCCTCTCCCACACCCTAACCCACACCCACACCTGAACCATCACCCTCACCCTAACCCTCACGGTCACCCTAAACATCACCCTAACACTAACTCTCACCCTAATACTCACCCTCACCCTAAACCTCAACCTAATCCTAACCCTTACCCTAACAATAACCCCAGCCGTAACCCTAAACCTAACCCTAACCCTCAATCTAACCCTAATCCTCACCTTAACCCTAAACCTAACCCTATACCTAACCCTCACCCTCACACTGACCCTAACCCTAACCCTAAAGGCAACAATAACCCTAACCCTAATCCTAAACCTAACCCTCACCCTAACCCAAAACCTAACCCTCACAATAACCCTAATCCTCAACCTAACACTAACCCTACCCCTCACCCTAACCCTCTCACTAACCCTAACGCTAACCTTAACCCTCACTCTAAACCTAACCCTCAACCTAACCCTAGCCCTCACCCTAACTCTAACCCTAACCCTCACCCTAATCTTCACTCTCATCCTAAACATCACTGTAACCCTAATCCTCACCCTAACCCTACACCTCAGCCTCACCCTCATCCTAACCCTAAACCTAACCCTCTCCCTCACCCTAACACTAACCCTAACCCTCACCCTCAAACTAACCCTAACACTAATCTTTACAGTAACCCTCACCCTCACACTCACCCTAACCCTAAGGCTAACCCCAACCCTCACCCTCACCCTCACCCTAACACTAACCCTCACTCTAACCCTTACCCTCAGCCAAACCCTAACCCTAACCCAAAAACTCACACTAACCCTAACTCTCACCCTGACCCTAATCCTCAGGATCACCCTAACATTCACCCTAAACCTAACCCTCACCCTCACCCTCACCCGAAACCTCACCCTAACCCTCACCCTCACCCTCAACCTAACCCTAAACCTCACCCTCACCATAACCCTCACTGTAACACCCTCACCCTCAGCCTAACCCTAACCGAAACCCTCACACTAACCCTAACCCCCACCCGAACCCGAACCCTAACCATAACACTCACCCTAACCCTAACCCTAACCCTCACCGTCACACTAACCCTAAACCTAAGCCTAACCCTAACCCTAACCCTTACCCTGACGTCACCCTAATCCTAACACTAACCCTCTCCCTCATGCTCACCCCAATCCTAACCCTAACCCTCACCTCACCATAACAAGAACTCTCACAATAAGCCTAACCCTCACCTGAACCTGAACCCTAACTCTAACTTTAACCCTCACCCTCACCCTCAGCCTAACCCTAACCCTAAACTTCACCCTCACCCTAACGCTAACTCTAACCCTAACCCTAACCCTATCTGTCACCCTCACACTCAACCTAACATAAACCATATCCATAAACCTCACCCTAACCCTAACCCTCACCCGAACCCTCACTCTAACCCTCACCCTCACCCTCAACCTAACCCTAAACCTCACCTTCACCCTAAACCTCACCCTAACCCTTAACCTCACCCTAACCCTAACCCTAATCCTAACCCTGACCCTCACTCTAACCCTCTCCCTCACCCTAAACCTAACCCTCAACCTAACCTACAGCCTTAACCTCACCCTCACCCTAACCCTCACCCTCACCCTAACCCTCACCCTTACCATTACTCTTACCCTAACCGTAACCTTAATCCTTACTCTAACCCTCACACTAACATTATCCCTCAACCTAAACCTAACACTAACCATAACACTAACCTTAACCCTCACCCTCACCTTCACCCTCAAAACAACCCTAACCATAACCCTAATCCTAACCCTAATCCACACCCTCAACCTAAACCTAACCATAATCAGAACCCTCACCCTCACTCGAGCCATCACCTTAACCCTAATCCTAACCCTAACCCTCACCCTCACCCTTACCCTAACTCTAACACTAACCGTAACCCTCATGATCACCATAAACCTAACCCTAACCCTGACCCTCACCCTCACTCTAACCCTAACCCTACCCCTAACCCTCACCCTAAACTCACCTTAACCCTACCGCTAACTCTAACATTCACACTCACCCTAAACCTCACCCTAAACTTTACCCTAACACAAACACTAATCCTTACACTAACCCTAAACTTAAAACTAACCCTCACCCTAACCCTCAACCTAACCCTAACCCTAACCCTAAACCTCCCCCTAACTCTAACTCTCACCCTAACCCTAACCCTAAACCTCACCCTCACCCTCACCCTCACCCTAACCCTAACCCTCATTCTAACACTAACCCTAACCCTAACCATGACCTTAAACCTAACCCTCACCCTAGCCCTAACGCGAACCCTAACCCTCACCCTCAGCCTAACCCTCACCCTAACCCTCACTCTCACTCTCACCGTCATCCTTACCCTAAGCTTAACCCTTACCTAAACCTATCCCTCTCCCTCACCCTCACCCTCACCCTAACCCTCACTCTCAGCCTAACCCTCACCCTAACCCTTTTCCTCAACCTAAACCTAACCCTAAGCATAACCCTAACCCTCACACAAACCGTAACCCTCACCCTAACCCTAACCCTCACCTACATCCTAACCGTCACCCTCACCTTCACCCTCACCCTCACGCTAACCCTAAACCTTACCCTAACCCTTACCCTAACCCTAACCGTAACCCTAACAATAACCCTAACCCTAAACCTAACCCTAACCCTCACCCTAAACCTAACCCTAACCCTAACCCTACACCTCACCCTAACCCTCACCCTAACCCTTAATCTCACCCTAACCCTAACCCTAACCCGCACCCTCAACCTAACTCTAACCCTAACCCTAACCCTTACCCTAACCCTAACCCTCAACTTAACCCCAACTCTAACCCTCACCCTGAAGCTAACCCTATCCCTAAAACCTCACCCTCACCCTTAGCCTAACCCTAACCCTAACTCTAATCCTAACCCTAACCCTCACCTTCACGCTAGCCATCACCCTAACCCTAATACTAACCCTAACCCTCATCCAAATCCTAACTAGAACCGTTATCCTAAACCTCACCCTAACCGTCCCCCTAACTCTCTCACCCTAACCTTAACCCTAATTCTAACCCTCATCCTAACACTAACCCTCACCCTAAACCTCACCCACACCATAATCCTCACCCTAACACTTACTCTCATCTTAACCCTAACCCTAACACTAAACCAAACACTCACCCTCACCCTCACCCTAACCCTAACGCTAACCCTAAACTTAACCCTCACCCGCCCTCTACCCTAACCCTAACCCTAACCCTGACCCTCACCCTCACCCTAACCCTAAAACTCAACCATACCCTCACCCTAACCCTAAGCCTAAGACTAAACCAATCACCCTCACCCTCACCCTAACCTTCACACTCACGCTCAACCTCAACCTAAGCCTAACCCTAAACCTAACCCTCACCTTCAACCTCACCCTAACTCTAAACCTAACCCTAAACCTAACCCTCACCCTCAACCTCACCCTAACCTTAACCCTATCCCTAAACCTCACCCTCACCCTGACCCAAAACCTAACCCACACCCAAACCCTTGCCCTCACCCTAACCCTCAACATAACCTAACTGTTATATTAACCCTAACCCTCATCCTAATCCTGTCCCTACCCCTCAGCCTAACCCTTATCCTAACCCTAACCCTAAACCTCACCCTAACCCTAACCATAAACATAACCCTAATTCTCACAATAAACCTAACCCTCACCCTAACCCTCACCCTACTCCTCAGCCTAAAGCTCACCCTAACCCTAACCCTAACCCTATCCCTCACCCTAACATTCACCCTCACCTTAGCCCTCACCCTAACCCTAACTCTAACCCTAAACCGCACCCCAAAATTAATGCTAACCCTAAACCTCACCCTCACCCTAACCCTCACACTTACCCTTAACCTTAAGCTAAACCTATACTTCACCCTCACCCTAAACCTAACTCTAACCCTTACCCTCACCCTAACTCTCACCCTAACCCTAACACTAACCCTCACAATCACCCTTACCCTAAACCTAAGCATAACCCTAACCCTAACCCTTACCCTGACCTCACCCTAATCCTAACCCTAACCCTCTCCCTCAACCTCACCCTAATCCTAAACCTAACCCTAACCCTAACTCTATCCCTAACCCTCAACTCACCCTAACTCTAACCCTCACCCTAACCCTCACCCTCACCCTAAACCTAAACCTAACCCTAACCCTCACCCTCACCCTAAACTTACAATAATCCTTAACCTCACCCTCAACCTAACCCTAACCATAACCCTCACACTAACCCTAAGCCCCATCTTAACCTGAACCCTAACCATAACACTCACCCTAACCCTAACCCTCACCCTCACCCTTACCCTAAACCTAAGCCTAACCCGAACCCTAACCCTAACCCTAACCCTCACCCTCACCGGAAACCTAACCCTAACCCTAACCCTCCCCCTCCACCTCCTCATCACCCTAACCCTAACCCTATCCCTAACCCTCACCCAAACCCTAACCCTCACCCTCACCCTCACCCTAAACCTAACCCTAAAAATAACCCCAACCGTAACCCTAACACTAAACCTAATCCTAAACCTCACGCTAACCCTAACCCTAACATTAACACTAAACCTCACCCTAACCCTAACGCAAACCCTTATCCTAACCCTACCCCAAAACCTAACCCTAACGCTCACCCTCACCCTAGCCTTCACCCTCACCCTAACCCTAACCTTAACACTAAACCTCACCCTCACCCTAACCTTAATGATAACCCTAACCCTCACCCTCAGCCTAACCCTCACCCTAACCCTTACCCTCACCCAAAACCTGACCCTCACCCTCACCCTAACCCTCACCCTAATCCTAACCCTCACCCTCACGTTAACCCGATCACTCCTCCTAAACCTAAACCTCACCCTCACCCTCACCCTAACTCTAACCCTCCCCGTCACCCTTAACTTCACCATCAGCCTAACCCTAACCCTTACCCTAATGCTAACCCTAACCCTCACCCTCATCCTAAATCTAACCATAACCCTAACCCTAACCCTTACCCTCACCCTCACTGTAACCCTAATACTTACCCTAAGCCTCACCCTAAACATCACCTTCACCATAATCCGCAAACTAACCATAACCCTAACCCTTACCTAACCGAAACCCTCACCCTCACACTCACCCTCAATCTAACCCTCACCCTCACACTAGCGCTCACCCTAACTCTCACCCTAACCCTCACCCTCACTCTCACGTTCAGCCTAACCCTAACCCTAACCCTAACTCTAACCCTCACCCTAACACTAACCCTAAACTTAACACTAACCCTAAACCTCACCCTCACCCTCACCCTCTGTCTAACTCTAACCCTAAACATTATCATAATCCTAACCCTCACCCTCACCCTCTCCCTCAACCTAAACCTAACCCTAACCCTCACCCTCACCCTCACCCTCACCCTAACCCTAACCCTAAAAATAACCCTCACCGTAACCCTAACCCTAACCCTAAACCTCACCCTAACCCTAACACAAACCCTTATCCTCACCCTATCCCTAAACCTAATCCTAATGCTCACCCTCACCGTAGCCCTCACCCTCACCCTTACCTTAACCCTAACCCTGAACCTCACCCTCACCCTAAACTTAATGCTAACCCTAACTCTCACCCTCAGCCTAACCCTCACCCTAACCCTTACCCTCACACAAAACTTAACCCTCACCCTCACCCTAACCCTCACCCTAACCCTAAACCTCACCCTCACCCTAACCCTAACCCTAACCCTAACCCTAACCCTCAAGCTCACCCTCTCCCACACCCTAACCCTAACCCTAACCCTCACCCTAACCCTCACACTAAAACCAAACCTCAGCCTAAACCTAACCCTCACCCTCATCCTAACCCTAATACTAACCCTAACCCTCAACCTCACCCTCACCCTCACCCTATCTCTAAACCTAACCCTCATGCTAACCCTGACCCTAACCCTAATGCTAACGCTAACCCTCACCCTCACCCTAACGCTCACCCTAACCTTAACCCTCACCCTAACCCTAACCCTAACCCTAAAGCTAACCCTCACACTAAACCTAAACCTCACCCTAAACCTAAATCTATCCCTCAGCCTAACCCTCACCTATTCCTAAACTTAATACTCACCATATCCCTCACCCTAGCCCTCACCCTAACCCTCACCCTAACCTTAAACCTCACTCTAATCCTAACCCTCACCCTAACCCTAAACCTAACCCTCACCCTAGCCCTCACTCTAAACCTAACACTAACCCTAACCCTCACCCTAGCGCTAACCCTAACTCAAACCCTAACCCTCACCCTCACCCTCACCATCACCTTAACATTCAATTAACCCTAACCCTCACCCACACCCTAACCCTCACCCTCACCAAAACACTCACCCTCACCATCACCCGCACCCTAACACTTTTGGTCAACCCTAAGACTCACACAAACGCTAACCATCACCCTAACCCGAACCCTATCCCACACCCTAACCCTAACCCACACCCGAACCATCACCCTCAACCTAACCCTCATCATCACCCTAAACATCACCCTAACCCTAACCCTCACCCTAATGCTAACCCTAACCCAAACTCAAACCCTCACACTCACCGTAACCCTCACCGTGAACCTAACTCGCCCTAACCCTATCATCCATAACCTAGCCGTCACCCTCACCAAAACCCTCACCCTAACCCTCACCCTCACCCTAAATATCACCCTAACCCTAACGCTTAACCTAACCCTAACCGTAACCCTCACCCTAAACCTAACATTAACCCTAAACTTAACAATAACCCTAACCCTAACCCTCATCCTAACCCTAACCCTCACCCTAACCCATTTCCTCAACCTAACCCTAAGTCTAACTTTAACAATCACACAAACCCTAACTGACACCGTAACCCTCACACAAACCCTCACCATCACCCTAACCCTCACCCTCACCCTAAAAATCACCCTCACCCCAAACCTCACCCTAACCCTAACCCTTACCTAACTGAAACACTCCCCCTTCCCCTTCCCCTCCCCCTAAACCTCACTCTAACCCTTACTGACACCCTAACCCTAACCCTAATCCTAACCCTCACACTAACCCTAACCCTCACCCACACCCTAACCCTAACTCTAACCCTAAACCTAAACCTAACCCTAACTCTCACCCTAAACCTCACCCACAACCTCAACCTCACCCGAAGCCTAACTGTAACCCTAAACCTAAACCTAAACCTCACCCTGACCCTCACCCTAACCCTAACCCTAACCCTCACACTAACCCTAACCCTATCCCTAACACTCACTTTAACCCTAACACTCACCCTAACCCTCATCATAACCCTAACGCTAACGCCAACACTCACCCTCACCCTAACTGTCACCCTAACCCTTTTCCTCACCCTAACCCTAACCGTAACCCTAACCCTCACACAAACCCTAACCCTCATAATAACTCTAAACCTATCCCTGATCCTAACCCTCACTCTACCCTAACTCTAACCCGAACCCTCACCCTAACCCTAACCCTAACACTAACCCTAACTCTCACACTAAACCTAACCCTCACCCTCACCCTAACCCTAACCCTAACCCACACCCCCACCCTCACCTCCCTAACGCTCAGCCTAATCTTGACCCTAACTATTATCTTAACCCTAACCCTCAACCTAACAATCACCCTATACCTAACCCTAACCCTAACACTCACCCACAACCTCACACTCATCCTAAACCTAACCCTAACAATAACCCTAACCCTAACCCTATACCTAACACTTACCCTCACCTTAACCCTAACCCTAGCCCTACTCCCAAACCTAACCCTAATTCTAAACCTCACCCTTAACCTAACCCTTACCCTAACCGTCACCCTCACCCTAGCCCTCACCCTAATACTCACGCTAACCCTTACCCTCACTCTCACACTAACCCTCATCCTAACCCTTAACCTCAACCTAACCCTAATCCTAAACTTAATCCTAACCCTCACACTAAACCTAACCCTCAGCCTAAACCAAACCCTCACTCTCATCCTAACCCTAACCCTAACCCTAACCCTCACCCTCACCCTCACCCTAGCTATAACCCTAATCCTCACGCTAACCCTAAGCCTAACCCTAATGCTAGCCCTAACCCTCACCCTCATCTTAACCCTCACCCTAACCCTAACCCTAACCCTCACACTGAACCTAACCCTCACCCTAGCCCTAACCCTACCCCTTAGCCTAAAACACACCCTAAACGTAAACCTGAACCTATCCCTCACCCTAGCCCTCACACTCACCCTCACCCTAGACCTCACATTAACCCTAAACATAAACCTAAACCTCACCCTCAAACTAATGCTAACCCTCACACTAACCCTAACCCTCACTCTAATCCTATCCCTACCCCTCAGCCTCACCCTCATCCTAACCCTAACCCTAACCCTAACCCTCACACTCACCCTAACCCTAACCCTCACCCTCACCCCAACCCTAACTCTAACCCTCACCCTAACCCTCACCCTAACCCTAACGCTAACTCTAACACTGACCCTCACCCTAAACCTCACCCTAAACTTTACCTTCACCCAAACCCTAACCCAAACCCTAACTGTAATACTCACGCTAAACCTATCTCTAACCCTAACCCTAACCCTAACCCTAAAGCTCAACCAAACCCTAATCCTAATCCTAAATCTCACCCTAATGCTAACCGTAACCCAAATCCTCACCCTCACCCTAACCCTCACCGTCACCCAAAACCTGACCCTATCCCTAAACCTCCACACCCTAACCCTCACCATAACCCTAACGCTAACACCAAACCTCACCCTCACCCTAACCGTCACCCTAAACCTTTTCCTCACAATACCCTAACCCTAACCCTCACACAAATCCTAATCCTCACCTTAACTCTAAGCCTATCCCTGAACCTAACCCTCACCCTACCCTAACCTTAGCCCTAACCCTCACCCTAACCCTAACCCTGTCACTCACCCTCACACTCACCCTAACCCGAACCCTAAACTGAACCCTCACCCTCACCCTAACCCTCACACTCACCGTCACCCTCACCTAACCCTCGACCTCAACCTAAGCCTCACCCTAACCCTAAACCTCACCCTTAGCCTAACCATCAACCTAACACTTACCCTCACCCTAACTCTAACCCTAATCCTAAACATAACCCTAACACTAACCCTCACCCTCACCCAAACACTAACCCTCACCCTCACCCTCACCCTAAACGTAAGCCTCACCCTCATCCTAACCCTCACCCTAACCCTTACCCTGACCCTAAATCTAAACCTAATCCTAATCCTAACCCTCACACTAACCCTAACCCTCACCATAACCCTAACCCTAACACTAACCCTAACCCTCACCCTCACCCTCAGACCAACACTAAACCTAATCCTAACCCTAACCCTCACCCTCAACCTCACCCTAAACCTAACCCTAACACTCATCCTCAACCTCACCTCAACCTCATTAATCATAACCCTAACAATAACCCTAACCCTAACCCTAACCTTAACCCACACCCTAACGGTAACCTAACCCTAACCCTAACACTCACCCTAACCCTATCCCTCACCCTCACCCTCAACCTAAGCCTAACCCTAACCCAAACCTAATGATAAACCTAAACCTGACCCTCAACCTCACCCTAACCCTAACCCTCACCCTAAACCATAAACCTAACCCTCACCCTCAGCCTCACCCTAACCCTCACGGTCACACTAACCCTGAACCTAACCCTAACCCTCACCCACACCCTAACCCTCACCCTCAACCTCACCCTCACCCTAATGCTAACCCTAAACCTAACCCTAACCTCACCCTTACCCTCAGACAAACCCTAACCCTAACCCTAATCCTAACCCTAACCCTAACCCTCAACCTAAACCTAACCCTAAACCTCACCCTCACACTCACCCTAACCCTAACAATAACCTTAACCCTAACCCTCACCCTCAACCAAATCATCACCCTAATTCTAGCCCTAACCTCACCCTCAGCTTCACCCTAACCCTAACCCTAAACCTAACCCTCACCCTCAACCTCACTCTCACCCTAACCCTAACCCTAACCCTCACCCTCACCTTTAACCTCACCCTCACACTCACCCTAACCCTAACCCTCATGCTAACAATAGCCCTAACCCTAATGCTAACCCTCACCCTCACCCTCACCCTCACCCTCACCCTCACCCTCACGCTAACACTACCCCTCAGCCTAAACCTCACCCTAACCCTAACCCTAACACTAATCCTCACCCTGTCCCTCACCCTAACCCTAACACTCATCCTCACCCTAGCCCTCACCCTAACCCTAACCCTAACCCTAAACCTCACCCTAAAACTAAACCTAACCCTCACCCTCACCCTAAACCTCACTCTTACCCTTACCCTCACCCTAACCCTCACCCTAAAGCTAACCCTCACCCTCACCCTAACCCTCATCGTAACCCTAAACCTAACCCTCACCCTAACCTTCACTCCAATCTTAACCCTAAACCTAACACTCAACCTCACCCTAACCCTCAACCAACACCTTACCCTCACCCTCACCCTAACGCTAACCCTAACCCGAACCCCCACACTAACCCCAACACTCACCCTAATCCTATCCCTACTCTTCAGCCTCACACTCATCCTAACCCTAACCCTAACCCAACACTCACCCTAACCTTAAACTTAACCCTAACCCTCACCCTCACCCTTAACCTCACCCCCACCCTCACCCTAACTCTAACCCTAATTATCATGCTAACAATAGCCCTAACCCTAATGCTAACCCTCACCTTCACCCTCACCCTCACCCTCAACCTCACCACCACACTCACCCTAAATCTAACCCTAACTATCATGCTAACAATAGACCTAACCCTAATGCTAACCCTAACCCTCACCCTCACCCTCACCCTCAACCTCACCTGTACCCTCACGCTAACACTACCCCTCAGCCTAAACCTCAAGCTAACCCTAACCCTAACACTAATCCTCACCCTGTCCCTCACCCTAACCCTAACCCTAACCATAAACCTCACCCTAAAACTAATGCTATCCCTAAACCTCACCCTCACACTAACCATCACCCTAACACTTACCCTTATGCTAAACCTAACCCTCACCCTCACCCTAAACCTCACTCTAAAAATTCCCCACACCCTAACCCTCACCCTAAAGCTAACCCTCACCATCACCCTAACCCTCATCGTAACCCTAACCCTAACCCTAAACCTAACCCTCACCCTAACCTTCACTCTAATCCTAACCCTAATCCTAACACTCAACCTCACCCTAACCCTCAACCAACCCCTTACCCTCACCCTCACCCTAGCGCTAACCCTAACCCTAATCCTCACACTAACCCCAACACTCACATTAATCCTATCAATACTCCTCAACCTCACCCTCATCCTAACCCTAACCCTAACCCAACACTCACCCTAAACCTAACCCTAACGCTCACCCTCACCCTCAACCTCACCCTCGGCCTAACCCTAACACTAAACCTAATCCTAACCCTAACCATCACCCTCACCCTCAGTCTAACTCTAACCCTAATCTTAACCCTAACCCTCACCCTCACCCTCACCTTAACCCTAACACTATCCCTAACGTTCACCCTAACCCTAACACTCACTCTAACCCTCACCCTCACCCACACCCTCAGCATAACCCTAACCCTCAACCTCACTCTAACCCTCACCCTAACCCTTTACCTCACCCTAACCCTAACCCTAATCATAACTCTAACCTTCATACTAACCTTAACCCTAACACTAACACTAAACCTAACCCTCACCCACAACCTAAACCTCACCCTAAGACCAACCCTAACCCTTACCCTAATCCTAACCCTAACCCCAACCCTCACCCTCACCCTCACCCTAAACCTAACCCTAACCCTCACCGTAACCCAAGCCCTCACCCTCACCCTCACCGTAATCCTAAACCTAACCCTAACCCTCACCTTTACCCTAACCCTCATCCTAACTGTTATCCT
Organism: Dipodomys merriami; assembly: GCF_024711535.1. Classification (NCBI taxonomy): domain Eukaryota; kingdom Metazoa; phylum Chordata; class Mammalia; order Rodentia; family Heteromyidae; genus Dipodomys; species Dipodomys merriami. The sequence continues at coordinate 2,440,058 of NW_027202904.1, read as the reverse complement.
CAACCTTTCCCTAACCTTTACCCTAAACCTAACCCTCACTCTAAACCTAACCCTTACCCTAACACTCACCCTAACCCTAAATCTAACTCTAACTTCACCTTCACCCTAAACTTCACCCTAACCCTTACCCTCACCCTAACCCTAACCCTAACCCTAATCCTAACCCTAAACCTAACCCTCAGCCTAGCCCTCACACTAACCCTAACCCTAACACTCACTCTAATGCTAAACCTAAAACAAACCCAAACCATCACCCTCACCCTAACCCTCACCATCATCCTAAACCTCACCCTAACCCTAACCCTCTCCCACACCCTAATCCTCACCCTCACCAAAACCCTCACCCTATCCCTAACCCTCACCCTCACCCTAAACATCAACCTAACCCTAATCCTAACAGTAACCCTCACCCTAACCCTAAGCCTAACAATAACCCTAAACCTAATAATAACCCTAACCCTAACCCTAACCCTCACCCTAACCCTAAACCTCACCCTAACCCTAAACTTAACCCTAACGCTAAACCTAACACTCACCCTCACCCTAACCCTCACCGTAATACTTTTCATCACCCTAAACCTAACCCTAAGTTTAACACTCACACAAAAACGCTAACCCTCACCCTAATCCTCACATACACCCTCACCCTCACCCTCATCCTCAGCCTGATCCTCACCCTAAACCTCACACTAAACCAAACACTCACCCTAACCCTAACCTTAATATTCACCCTAACCCTCTCCCACACCCTAATCCTCACCCTCACCAAAACCCTCACCCTATCCCTAACCCTCACCCTCACCCTAAACATCACCCTAACCCTAATCCTAACAGTAACCCTCACCCTAACCCTAAGCCTAACAATAACCCTAAACCTAATAATAACCCTAACCCTAACCCTAACCCTCACCCTAACCCTAAACCTCACCCTAACCCTAAACTTAACCCTAACGCTAAACCTAACACTCACCCTCACCCTAACCCTCACCGTAATACTTTTCATCACCCTAAACCTAACCCTAAGTTTAACACTCACACAAAAACGCTAACCCTCACCCTAATCCTCACATACACCCTAACCCTCACCCTCGTCCTCAGCCTTATCCTCACCCTAAACATCACCCTAAACCAAACACTCACCCTAACCCTAACCCTAACATTCACCCTAACCCTAACCCTCACCCTAACCCTCACCCTCACCCTAAACCTCACTGAAACCCGAACCCTTACCTAACGGAAACCCTCACCCTCACCCTCACCCTAAACCTCATCCTAACTCTTTCCTTCACACTAACCATAACCCTAACCCTCACCCTCACACTTACCTTAATCCTAACCCTAACCATAACACTCAACCTCACCCTCACCCTCACCCTAACCCTAACCCTAACAATAACCCTAATCTTCACCCTAAGCATAACCCTAAACCTCACCCTCACCCTAACCCTAAACCTAACCCTAACAATCACCCTCACCCTAAACTTCACCCTAATACTCACGCCAACCCTAACCCTCACTCTCACACTAACCCTCATTCTAAACCTTACCCTCACCCTAACCCTAACCCCAAAGCTAACCCTAACCCTCACACTAAATCTAACCCTCAGCCTAAACTTAACCCTAACCCTCATCCTAAAACTAAACCTATCCCTCACACTAACCCTAATCCTCACCCTAATCCTATACCTATCCCTCAGCCTCACCATCATCCTAACCTTAACCCTAACCCTTACCATAACCCTACTTCTAAACCTAACTCTAACACTCACCCTCACCCTTTCCCTCACCCTAACCCTAATGCTAACCCTAACCATAACCCTAACCCTAAACCTAAACCTAAACATCACCCTAACCCTAAGCATAAACCTCACCATCAATCTTACCCTAATCCTAACAATAAAAATAACCCTAATCCTAACCCTAACCCTCACCCTAACCTTCACCCTAAACCTAACAATAACCGTACCCCTAACCCTAAACCTAACCCTAACCCTCACGCTAACCCTCACCCTAACTCTAACCCTAACCCTAAACCTCACCCTCACCATAAACCTAAACCTAACCCAAAAACGTCATCCTCACCCTCACCCTCACCCTCAAACTTACCTCACCCCACCCTAGCCCTCCCCGTCACCCTAAACCTCACCCTATCCCTAAGATAAACATACACCTTAACCCTCACCCTCACCCAAACCTCTCCCTCAACCTAACCCTCACCCTCACCCTAAACATCACCCTAACCCTAACCCTAAACCTAACGTTTATCCTCACCCTAAACCTAACCCTTACCCTAACCCTAAAACTCAGTCTAAACCTAACCCTCAGACTAACCCTAACCCTACACCTCACCCTCACCCTCACCCTAACCCTAACCCTTACACTAACCCTAACCCTCACCCTAAGCCTAACCCTAAACCTAATCCTAATCCTCACCCTCACCCTAACCCTAACCCTCACCATCACACTAGCCCTCACCCTAACACTCACTATAAAAGTAACCCTCACTTTCACCCTGACCCTCACCCTAACCCTAAACCTCACCCTCACCCTAATCGGCACCCTAACACTTACCCTCACCCTAATCCTAAACCTAATACTAACCCTAAGCATTATCGTAACCCAAACCCTCACCCACACACTTACCGTAAACCTAACTCTAACCCTAACCCTCACCCTCACCTTAACCCTAAGCCTAACAATAACCCTAAATCTATCCCTAACCTTAACCCTAATCCTAACCCTCACCCTCACCATAACCCTAACCCTAACCCTAACCCTCACCCTCACCCTAGCCCTCACCCTAACACTCACTCTAACCTTAACCCTCATTCTCACCCTAAACCTCATCCTAACCCTTAATCGCAACCAAACCCTAATCCTAAACCAAACCCTAACCCTCACACTAAACCTAACCCTCAGCCTAAACCTAACCCTCACCCTCATCCTAACCCTAACGCTAACCCTCACCCTCAACTTCAAACTCACCCTCACCCTAACTCTAACCCTAATCCTCATGCTAATCCTAACCCTAATGCTAACCGTAACCCTCACCCTAACCCTAACCCTCACCCTAACCCTAACCCACACCCTCACACTAACCCTAACCCTAAACCTAACCCTCACACTAAAACTAACCCATACCCTAACCCTAACCCTACGCCTCAGCTTAACCCTCACCCTCACCCTAACCCTAACCCTAACCCTCACCCTATCCCTCAATCAAAACCTAAGAGTCACCCTCACCCTAGCCCCCACCCTAACCCTTACCCTCACCCTAACCCTAAACCTAATACTAACCCTAACCCTTACACTCACCCTAACCCTAACCCTAACTGTCACACTAACCCTAACCCTCAACCTAACCCTTATCCTCACCCGAAACCTCAACCTAACTCTTACCGTCACCCTAACCCTAACCCTAACCCTAACACGCACACTAACCCTAACCCTCACCCTAACCCTAACCCTCACCCTCACCCTAACCCTCAGCCTAATCTAAACCCTAACCATTATCTTAATGCAAACCCTCACCCTTCACACTCACCCTAAACCTAACCCTAACCCTAACACTCACTCCCACCCTCACCCTCACCCAAACAATAACCCTAACAATAACCCTAAACCTAATCCTAAACCTAACCCTAACCCTCACCCTAACCCTAACCCTAACTCTAATCCTCACCCAAACCCTAACTCTAAACCTCACACTCACCCTACCCCTAACCCTAACCCTCACCCACACCCTAGCCCTCACCCTAATATTCACGCTAACCCTTACCCTGACACTCACACTAAAATTCATCGTAACCCTTAACCTCACCCTAACCCTAAACCTAAACCTAACCCTAACCCTCACACTAAACCTAACCCTCAGCCTAAACCTAACCCTATACCTCATCCTAATCCTAACCCTAACCCTAACCCTCACCCTCACCCTCGACTTCACCCTCACCCTCACCCTAACTCTAAACCTAGCCCTCACGTTAACCCTAATTCTAACCCTAATGCTAACCCTAACCCTCACCCTCACCCTAACACTCACCCTTAGTTAACGCTCACCCTAACCCTAACCCTAAACATCACACTAAACCTAACATTCACCCTAACTCTAACTCTACTCCTCAGCCTAAAACTCACCCTAAACCTAAACCTAATACTCAACCTATCCCTCACACTAACCCTAGCACTCACCCTCACCCTAGACCTCACATTTACCCTAATCATAACCCTAAACCTCATCCTAAAATTAATGCTACCCTAACCCTCACCCTCACCCTAAACCTCACCCAAACCCTATCGCTAATTCTAGTCCTAACCCTAACCATTATCTTAACCCTTACCCTCACCTTCACACTCACCCTAAACCTAAGCCTAACCCTAACCCTCACCCTCACCCTCACCCTCACCCTAACCCTAACCCTAAAAATAATTGTAACACTCACCCTAAACCTAACCGTAACCCTCAGCCTCACCCTAACACTAACCCTAACCCTAACCTTCATCCTAACCCTCACACTAACCCTAACCCTCACCCTAACCCTAACCCTCACACAAACCCTAACGCTAACGCTAACCCTCACACTAAACCTAAACCTCACACTAACCCTAAACCTTCCCCTCAGCCTAAACCTCACCCTAACCCTTACCCTAACACTAATCCTTCCCATATCCCTCACCCTAACCCTAACACTCAACCTCACCCTAGCCCTCACCATCACCCTAACCCTAACCCTAAACCTCACCCTAAAACTAATGCTAACCCTAACCCTCACCCTCACCCTAACCTTCATCCTAACCCTTACCCTTATGCTAACACTAACCCTCATCCTCACCCTAGCCCTCAGCCTAACCCTAATCCTAACCATAAATCTCACACAAACCTTAACCCTAACCCTCATCCTAAAACTCACCCTAACCCTAAGCCTAACCCTAAACCTAACCCTCACCCTAACCCTCACCCTAAATCTAAACCTTACCCTAACACTAACCCTAAACCTCACCCTCACCCTAACCCTAACCCTAACCCTAATCCTAACACTAACCCTAACCCTAAACCTAACCCTCACCCTAACCCTCAGCCTCACCCTAACCCTAACCCTAACCCTCACCCTAACGCTAACCCTAACCCAAACAAAAACCCAAACCCTCACCCTCATGCTAACCCTCACCGTCATCCTAACCCTCACCCTAACCCTAACCCTCACCCACACCCTAACCCTCAACCTCACCAAAAGCCTCAACCTCACCATAAACCTCAACCTCACCCTAAACACCCTAACCCTAACGCTTAAACTAACAATAACAGTAACCCTCACCCTAACCCTAAACCTAACAATAACCCTAACCCTAACCATAACACTCACCCTAACCCTAAACCTCACCCTAACCCTTTTCTTCAACCTAACCTTAACCCTAACTTTAACACTCACACAAACCCTAACTCTCACCCTAACCCTCAGACACCGAAAATTCACCCTCACCTTAACCCTCAACCTCACCCTAAACATCACCCTAACCCTAACACTCACCCTAAAACTAACCATAACACTCGCCCTAATCCTAACCCTCACCCTAAACCTCAACCTCACCCTAAACCTCACCCTTACCTAACTGAAACCCACACCCTCACCCTCACTCTCCCCATAACCCTTAACGTCACCCTAAACCAAACCCTAACCCTAACCCTAACCCTCACACTAACCCTAACCCTCAACCTAACCCTAAACCTAAACCTAACCCTCACCCTCATCCTCACCCTCACCCTAACCCTCAGCCTAATCTTAACCCTAACCATTATCTTAACCCTAACAGTCACCCTAACCCTCACCCAAAACATCACCTTAACCCTAACCCTAACCCTAACCCTAACTCTCACCCTAACCCTCACCCTCACCCTCACCCTCAATCTCACCCGAAGCCTAACCCTAACCCTAATCCTAAACCTTAACCTCACCCTGACCATCACCCTTACCCTAACCCAAACCCTAACCCTAACCCTCAAACTAACCCTCACCCTAACCCTATCCCTCACCCTAACCCTCACCATAACCCTAACGCTAACCCCAACCCTCACCCTCACCCTAACCCTCACCCAAACCCTTTTCCTCACCCTAACCCTTTCACAAACCCTAACCTTCACCCTAACCCTAAACCTATCCCTCACCCTAACTCTCACTCTACCCCTAACCCTCACCCTAACCCTAACCCGGACACTCACCCTAAACCTCACCCTCAGCCGAACTCTCAACCTCACCGTTACCCTCAACCTCACCCTCACCCTCACCCTAACCCAAAACCTTACCCTCACACTAACAGTCTCCCTAACCCATAACCTCACCCTAACCCTAATCCTAACCCTAACCCTCACACTAACCCTCACCTTCACACTAAACCTAACCCTCACTTCACCCTCACCCTCACCATAACCCTAAGTCTCACCCTCACCCTAACCCTCACGCTAACCCTTTACCTCACCCTAACCCTAACACTAATCCTAGCTCTAACCTTCATACTAACCCTAAACCTAAACCTAACCCTAACCCTCACACTCAACCTCACCCTAACCCTAACCCTAACAAGAACCCTAACCCTAACCCTAACCTTAACCCTCACCCTAACTCTAACCCTAACCCTAAACCTCACCATAACCCTAACCCTAACACTCACCCTCACCCTAGCCCTCATCCTAAACCTTACCCTCAACCTAACCCTAACCCAAACCCTGACCCTAACCCTCACCCTAACCCTAGCCCTCACCCTCACCCTCACCCTAATCATAAACCAAACCCTAACCCTCAACCTCACCTTAACCCTCATCCTAACGCTTATCCTCACCCTAACCCTAAGCCTTACCCTAACCCTAACCCTCACTCTAAACCTAACCCTCAGCCTAAACCTAACCCTACCCCTCAGCCTCACCCTCAACCTAAACCTAACCCTAACCCTCACCCTAAACCTAACCCTAACACTAACCCTCATCCTCAGCCTAGCCCTCACCCTAACCCTAATCCTAACCATAACCCTCACACAAACCTTAACCCTGACCCTCATCCTAAAACTCACCCTAACCCTAAGCCTAACCCTAAACCTAACCCTCACCCTAAACCTCACCCTAAATCTAACTCTCACCCTAACCCTAACCCTCACATTCACCCTCACCCTAGCCCTAACCCTAACCCTAACCTTTACCCGAACCCTTACCTTAACCCTAACGCTAAGTCTAACCCGCACCTTCACCCTAAATCTCACCCTAAACCTTACCCTCACCCTAACCCTAATCCTAAACCTAACCCTAATCCTAATACTAGCCCTAACCGTAAACCTAACCCTCACCCTAACCCTCACTCTCACCCTATCCCTAACCCTAACCCTTACACTAACACTAACCCTAACCCAAACCCAAACGCTCACCCTCATGCTAACCCTCACAGTCATCCTAACCCTCACCCTAATCCTAACCCTCACCCACACCCTAACCCTCAACCTCACCAAAACCCTCACCCTCACCGTAAACCTCACCCTCACCCTAAACATCACCCTAACCCTTTTCTTCACCCTAACTTTAACACTCACACAAACACTAACCCTCACCCTAACCCTCACACACCCGAAAACTCACCCTCACCCTAAACCTCACCCTCACCCTAAACATCACCCTAACCCTAACACTCACCCTAACCCTAACCCCAATCCTCGCCCTAATCCTAACCCTCACCCTAAACCTCAACCTCACCCTAAACCTCACCCTTACCTAACCGAAACAGTCACCCTCACCCTCACTCTCCCCATAAACCTCACTCTAACACTTAACTTCACCCTAAACAAAACCCTAACCCTAACCCTAAACCTATCCCTCACCCTCATCCTCACCCTCACCCTAACCCTCAGCCTAATCTTAACCCTAACCATTATCTTAACCCTAACCCTCACCCTCACAGTCACCCTATACCTAACCCTAACCCTATCAATAACCCTAACCCTAAACTTAATCCTAATCCTAATCCTAACACTAATGCTAACCCTAACCCAAATCCTCACCCTCACCCTCACCCTAAACATCACCCTAACCCTAACCCTAACCCTAACTCTCACCCTAACCCAAATCCTCACCCACACCCTCACACTCAACCTCACGCGAAGCCTAACCCTAAACCTAATCCTAAACCTAAACCTCACCCTGACCATCACCCTAAACCTAACCCAAACCCTAACCCTCACCATAACCCTAACGCTAAACCCAACCTTCACCCTCACACTAACCCTCACCCAAACCCTTTTCCTCACCCTAACCCTAACACTAACCGTCACACAAACCCTAAGCCTCACCCTAAACCTAACCCTAACTCTCACCCTCACCCTCACCCTCACCCTCACCCTCAACCTCACCCGAAGCCTAACCCTAAACCTAATCCTAAACCTAAACCTCACCCTGACGATCACCCTAACCCTAACCCTAACCCTTACCCTCACCTGAACCCTAAACCTAACCCTCACCCTAACCCTAACCCTAACCCTAACCCTAACCCGAACTGTAACCCTCACCCTCACCCTCAACCTCACCCTCACGCTAACCGTAACAATAACCCTAACCCTAACCCTAAACTTAACACTCACCGTACCCATAACCCTAACCGTAACCCTCAGACTAAACCGAGCCCTCACCCTCACCCTAACACTAATCCTAACCCTAACCTTAACCCTCACCATAACCCTAACCTTCATACTAACCCTAACCCTGAACCTAACCCTAACCCTAACATTCACCCTCACCCTAACCCTAAACCTAACAAGAACCCTAACCCTAACCCTAAACCTAAACCTAAACCTCACCCTAATCCTAACCCTAACCCTCACCCTCACCCTAACCCTCATCCTAAACCTTATCCTCACCCTAAACCTAACCCTTACCCTCACCCTAACCTTCACTCTAAACCTAACCCTAAGTCTAACCCTAATTCTACCCCTCACCGTCACCCTAACCCTAACCCTCACCCTAAACCTAATCCTAACCCTTACCCTAACCCTCACCCTGACCCTCACCCTAACCCTAACCCTAACCCTAAACTTAACCCTCACCCTAACTCTAACCCTAACCCTAACACTAACCCAAACACTCACCCTAACCCTAGCCCTCACACACAACGTTACCTTATTCATAACACTAACCCTCACCCTCACCCTAAAGCTCATCCTAACCCTTATCCTCACCCTAACCCTAACCCTCACCCTCACCCTAATCCTAACTCTAAACCTAACCCTCAGCCTAATCCTAACCCTACCCCTCATCCTCACAGTCACCCAAACCCTAACCCTAACCCTTACCCTAAACCTAACCCTAGCCCTAACTCTCATCTTCACCCTAGCCCTCACCCTAACCCCAATCCTAACCCTAAACCTCACCTTAACCCCACCTCTAACCCTAAACCTAACCCTCAGCCTCACCCTCACCCTAACCCTAACCCTAACCCTAACAATAACCCCAACCCTAAAATTAACCTAAACCTCACCCTAACACTAACCCTCAACCTCACCCTAACCCTAACCCTAAACCTAACAATAACCCTAATCCTAAACCTAAACCAAACCCTAACCCTCTCCCTAACACTAACCCTAATCCTAACCCTTACCCTAACCATTATCTAAACCCTAACCCTTAGCCTCACAATCAACCTAATCCTAATCCTCACACATACCCTCACCTTCAACGTCACCCTCACCTTGAACCTAACCTTAACAATAACCATAAACCTAACCCTAAACATAACCCTAATCCTAACCCTAAACCTAACCCCAAACCTAATCCTAAACCTAACCTAACCCTGACCCTCATCCTATCCCTCACCCTAACTCTAAGCCTCACCCAGACCCTAACCCTAACCCTAACACTAAACCTAACCCTAACCTTCACACTCACCCTAAATCTAATCCTAACCCAAACCCTCACCCTAACCCTAACCCTAACCCTAACAATAACCCTAACCCTAACCCTAAGCCTCACCCTCCCCCTTACCCTAACCCTAACCCTAACCCTCACGCTCACCATAACCCTAACCCTAATCCTAAACCTAACCCTAATCCTCACCCTCACCCTAACCCTCACCCCAACCCTAAACCTCACCCCAAACCTAACCCTAAACCTAAACCTAACACTAACCCTCACATTCACCCTAAATCAAACCCTAACCCAAACCCTCACCTTCACCCTCAACCTAACCCTAACCCTAACAATAACAATAACCCTAACCCTCACCCTGACCCTAGCCCTAACCCTAACCCTCACCCTCACCCTCAACCTCACCCTCACCCTCACACTAACTCTAATCCTAGCACTCACGCTAACCCCTAACCTAACCCAAATGCTAACCCTATCCCTCATCATCACCCTCACCCTCACTCTCAACCTCACACTCACCCTCACCCTAACACTATCCCTCAGCCTAAACCTCACCCTAACTCTAACCCTAACACTAATCCTCACCCTATCCCTTACTCTAACCCTAACACTCACCCTCATCCTAACCCTCAACCTAAACCTAACCCTAAAACTAATCCTCACCCTATCCTTCACCCTAACCCTCAAACTCACCCTAAATCTAACCCTAACCCAAACCCTCACGCTCACCCTCACCATAACAATAACCCTAACCCTAACCCTCACTCTAATGCTAACCCGAAACCAAACCCAAACCATCACCCTCACCCTAACCCTCACCATCATCCTAACCCTCACCCTAAACCTAACCCTCTCCCACACCCTAATTCTCACCCTCACCAAAATCCTCACACTCACCCTAACCCTCACCTTCACCCTAAACATCACCCTAACCCTAAGCCTAAGCATAATCCTCACCCTAACCCTAAGCCTAACAATAACCCGAAACCTAAAGATAACCCTAACCCTAACCCAAACACTCACCCTAAACGTAACCCTCACCCTAACCCTCAACCTAACCCTAAAGCTAAACCTAACACTCACCCTCACCCTAACCCTAACCCTAACACTTTTCATCACCCTAAACCTAACCCTAAGTTTAACACACACACAAACACTAACCCTCACCCTAACCCTCACTCTAACCCTCACCCACACCCGAAACCTCAACCTCATCCTCAGCCTCATCCTCACCCTAAACATCACCCTAAACCTAACACTCACCCTAACCCTCACCCTAAACATTCACCCTAACCCTAACCCTCACCCTAACCCTCACCCTCACCCTAAACCTCATTGAAACTCTAACCCTTACCTAACCGAAAACCTCACCCTCACCCTCACCCTAACTCTAAACCTAACCCTAACACTCACCCTCACCCTAACCCTAAACAAAACCCTAACCCTCACCCTAACCCTAACGCTAACTCTAACACTCACCCTCACCTAAACCTCAACCTAATCTTTACCCTCAACCTAACCCTAACCCTAACCCTAATCCTCACACTAAACCTAACCCTCACCCATACCCTATCCCTTACCCTAAACAAAACACTTACTCTCACCCTAACCCTCACCCTAACACTTTCACTCACCCTAACCCTAACCCTAACACTCACACAAACCCTAACCCTCACCCTAACCCTAACACCCTTCCACACCCAAATCCTGACCCACACCCAAACCATTACCCTCACCCTAACCCTAACTCTGACCCTTACCTAACCGAAATCCTCACCCTCACCCTCACCCTCATCCTAACCCTTACCCTGACGCTAACCTTAAACCTAAACCACAAACTAACACTAACCCTCACCCTAAACCTTACCCTAACCCTAACCCTCAACCTAATCCTAACCCAATCATAACAATAACCCTAAACCTAACCCTAAACCTAAACCTAACACTCACACTAACCTTCAACCTCACCCTATCCCTACCTCTAACCCTAAAACTAACCCTCAGCCTCACCCTCACCCTCACCCTAACCCTAACCCTAACAATAAACCTAACCCTAACCCTAAACCTAAACATCACCCTAACCCTAACCCGAAACCTCACTCTCAATCTCACCTTAACCCTAACAATAACAATAACCCTCACCCTAACCCTCACCCTAACCCTAACAATAACCCTAATCCTAACCTTAAACCTAACCCTAATTCTGACCCTAACCTTAACCCTAAACCTAACCCGTAAAATAACCAATATTTGAAACCTAACCCTCACCCTCACAATCACCCTAAAACTAACCCTAACAGTAACCCTCACCCTCAACTTCACCCTCACCCTAAACCTAACCCTAAAAATAACCCTAACCCTAACCCTAAACGTAACCCTAACCCTCACCATCACCCTAACCCTAACCCTAATCCTAAACCTAACACTAACCCTCAAACTCACCCTATCCCTCACCCTAACACTAATCCTCACCCAAACCCTAACCCTAACCCTCACACTCACCCTAAATCTAACCCTAACCCAAAACCTCACCCTCACCCACAACCTCACCCTCACCCTCACCCTAACCCTAACCCTAACCTTAACCCTAAAAATAACCCTAACCCTCACGCTCACCCTAACCCTAACCCTATCCCTAACCCTCACCCTCACCCTAACCCTAACCCTAATACTAAACCTAACCCTAACCCTCACCCTCACCCTAACCCTCACCCTAACCCTAACCCTCACGCCACCCCTAACCCTAACACTAACCCTATACCTAACCCTAACTCTCACACTCACCCTAAATCTAACCCTAACTCTAACCCTAACCCTAACCATCACCCTCACCCTAACCCTAACCCTCACCATCACCATCACCCTAACCCTAACCCTAACCCTCACCGTCACCCTCACCCTCACCCTCACCCTAACTCTAACCCTAACCCTCATGCTAACCCTAACCCTAACCCTAATGCTAACCCTAACCCTCACCCTCACTCTCACCCTCAACCTCATCCTCACCCTCACCCTAACACTAACCCTCAGCATAAACTCACCCTATCCCTAAAAGTAATCCTCACCCTATCCCTCACCCTGACCCTAACACTCACCCTCATCCTAACCCTCACCCTAACACTTACTCTTACGCTAAACCTAACCCTCACCCTCATATTAAACTTCACTCTAACCCATACCTCACCCTAAACCTTACCCTCACCCTAACCCTCAACCTCACCCTAACCCTCACCCTCACCCTAACCCTAAACCTAAACCTAACCCTCACCATAACCTTCACTCTAATCCTAACCCTAAACCTAACCCTCACCCTCCCCCTAACCCTCAACCAAACCCTTACCCTCACCCTCACCCTAATGCCAACCCTAACCCTTACCCTCACACTAACCCCAACCCTCACCTTAATCCTGTCCCTAACCCTCAGCCTCACCCTCAATCTCACCCTAACCCTAACACTCACCTTAACCATAATACTAACCCTAATACTCACCCTATCCCTAACTCTCACCATCACCCTCAACCTCACCCTCGGCCTAACCCTAACACTAACCATAATCCTAACCTTAACCCTTACCCTCAACCTCACCCTAACTCTAACCCTCACCCTCACCCTCACCCTAACCCTAACCCTTTCCCTAACGCTCACCCTAACCCTATCATTCACCCTAACCCTCACCCTCACCCACACTCTAACCATAACCCTAACCCTCACCCTCACACTAACCCTCACCGTAACCCTAACCCTAACCCTCACCCAAACCCTAACCCTAATCCTAAACCTAAACTTAAACCTCACCCTCACCCTCACCCTAAACCAAACCCTCACCCTCACCCTCACCCTCATCTTCATCCTAACCCTAACCCTAAAAATAACCAAAACCCTAACCCTAACCTTAACATTCAACCTAAATCTAACCCTAACACTAACCCTAACACACACCCTAATCCTAGCCCTCACCCACACCCTCACCCTAATCCTAAACCTAACCCTAACCCTCACCTTCACCTTAACCCTCATCCTAACCCTTAGCCTCACCCTAACGCTAACCCTTACCCTAAATCTAACCCTCACTCTAAACTGAACCCTCAGCCTATCCCTCACCCTAACCCTAAATCTAACTCCAACCCTCACCTTCACCCTAAACCTCACCCTAACCCTTACCCTCACCCTAACCCTAACCCTAACCCTAATCCTCACACTAATCCTAACCCTAAACCTTACCCTCAGCCTAACCCTCACCCTGACCCTAACCCTTACCCTCACTCTAACACTAACCCTAAACCAAACCCAAACCATCACCTTAACCCTAACCCTCACCATCATCCCAACCCTCACCCTAACCCTAACCCTCAGCCATACCCTAATCCTCACCCTCACCAAAATCCTCACCCTCACCCTAACCCTCACCCTCACCCTAAACATCACCCTAAACCTAACCCTTAACCTAACCCTAACCGTAACTCTCACTCTAATTTTAAGTGTAACAATAACCCTCAACCTAACCCTAACGCTAAACCTAACACTCACCCTCACCCTAACCCTCACCCTAACATTTTTCATCACCCTAAACCTAACAATAAGTTTAAAACTCACACAAACGCTAACCCACACCCTAACCCTCACCAATACCCGAACACTCACCCTAACCCTAACCTTCACCCTCACCCTAAACATCACCCTAAACCTAACACTCACCCTAACCCTAACCCTAACATTCACCCTAACCGTAACCCTCACCCTAACCCTCATCCTAACCCTAAACCTCACCGAAACCCTAACCCTTACCTAACCGAAACCCTCACCCTAACCCTAACCCTAAACCTCACCCTCACACTCACCTAAAACCTAAACCTAACCATAACACTCAACCTCACCCTCACCCTCACCCTAACCCTAACCCTAACAATAACCCAAACCCTAACCCTAAACCTAAACCAAACCCTCACCCTCATCCTAACACTAACTCTAACCCTAACCCTCACCCTCACCCTCAACCTAACCCTAACCCTAACCCTAACCCTAAACCTAACCCTAACCCTCACACTCACCCTAAATCTAACCCTAACACAAACCCTCACACTCACCCTCACCCTCACTCTAAACCTAACACTAACAATAACCATAACCCTAAACCTAAACCTAACACTCAACCTCACCCTCACTCAAACCCTATCACTCACCCTAACAGTCACCGTCACCCACACCCTCACCATAACCCTAACCCTCACGCTCACTCTAACACTCACCCTAACCTTTTACCTCAACCTAACCCTAACCCTAATCCTAACTCTAACCTTCATACTAACCCTAACCTAAAGCTAAACCTAACCCTAACACTAACCCTTACCCTCACCCACAACCTCAACCTCACCCTCAGACCAAACCTAACCCTAACCCTAACCCTAACCCTAACCCTAACCTTAACCCTCACCCTCATCCTAACCCTAACCCTAACAATAACCAAAACCCTAACCCTAACCTTAACCCTCAACCTAACTCTAACCCTAACCCTAAACCTAACACTCACCCTAACCCTAGCAATCACCCTCACCCTCACCCTCACCCTAACCGTAAACCTAACCCTAACCCTCACCTTCACCTTAACCCTCATCCTAACACTTATCCTCACCCTAACCCTAACCCTTACCCTAAACCTAATCCTCAATATAAACCTAACCCTCAGCCTAACCCTCACCCTAACCCTAAAGCTAACTCCAACCCTCACCTTCACCCTAAACCTCACCCTAACCCTTACCGTCACATGCACCCTAACCCTAACCCTAAACCTAATCCTCACACTAATCCTAACCCTAAACCTTATCCTCAGCCTAACCCTCACCCTAACCCTAAACCTAACCCTCACTCTAACGCTAACCCTAAACCAAACCCAAATCATCACCCTCACCCTAACCCTCACCATCATCATAACTCTCACCCTAACCCTAACCCTCACCCACACACTAATCCTCATCCTCACCCAAACCCTCACCCTCACACTAACCCTCACCCTCACCCTAAACATCACCCTAACCCTAAACCTAAACCTAACCTTTATCGTCAACCTAACCCTAACCCTTACCGTAACCCTAATATTCAGTCTAAACCTAACCCTCAGGCTAACCCTAACCCTACCCCTCACCCTCACCCTCACCCTAACCCTAACCCTAACCCTAATCTTAAACCTCACACTCACTCTAACCCTAACCCTAACCCTCACCATCACACTAGCCCTCACCCTAACACTCACTATAACCCTAACCCTCACTTTCACCCTAACACTCACCCTCACCTTAACCCTTACCCTCACCCTAACACTAAACCTAATCCTAACCCTAACCCTTACACTAACCCTAACCCTCACCCTAACCCTAACCATAACCCTAACACTCACCCTCACCCTCACCCTGATCCTCAGCCTAATCCTAACCCTAAGCATTATCCTAACCCTAACCTTCACACTCACACTCACCCTAAATCTAACTCTAACCCTAACCCTCACCCTCACCCTAACCCTAACCAAAACCTTAGCCCTCACCTAACACTCACCATAACCCTAATGCTAACTCTACCACTCACCCTCACCCTAAACCTCACCCTAAACTTTACCCTCACCCTCTACCTAACCCTAACCCTAAACCTAATCCTCACACTAAACCTACCCTCACCATCACCCTAACCCTCACCCTATCACTTTCACTCACCCTAACCCTAACCCTAACACTCACACAAACCCTAACCCTCACCCTAACCCTAACCCTCTTCCACACACTAACCCTCACCCATACCCGAACCATTACCTTAACCCAAACCCTCAAGCTCACCCTAAATATCACCCTAACCCTAACACTCACCCTAACCCTAAACCTAACCCTAATCCTTACCTAAGCGAAACCCTCACCCTAAACCTCACCCTCACCCTAACCCTAACCCTAAGCCTAAAAATAACCCTAACCCTAAACATAAACATAAACCTAACCCTCACACTAACCCTAACCCTCACCCTAACTCTAACTCTAACCCTAACCCTCAGCCTCACCCTCACCCTAAACCAAAACCTAACCCTAACAATAACCAAAACCTTAAACCTAAACCTAAACCTCACCCTAACCCTAACCCTAAACTGCACTCTCAATCTCACCCTAACCCTAACAATAACAATAACCCTAACCCTAACCCTAACCCTAAACTTAACCCTAACCTTCACCCTGACCCTAACCCTTACCCTCACCCTCACCCTCAACCTCACCCTCACCCTCACCCTAAGTCTAATCCTAACATTCACGCTAACCCTAACCCTAACCCTAATGCTAACACTAACCCTCACCCTCACCCTAACCCTCACCCTCAACCTCACCCTCACCCTCACCCTAACAATACTCCCCAGCCTAAACCTCACCCTAACCCTAACCCTAACACTAATACTCACGCTATCCCTCACCCTAACCCTAACACTCACCCTCACACTAACCCTAACCCTAACACTAATCCTCACCCTATCCCTCACCCTAAACCTCACACTCACCCTAAATCTAACTCTAACCCAAACCCTCATCCGCAACATCACCATTACCCTAACCCTAATCCTAACAATAACCCTAACCTTAACTGTAAACCTAACCCTAACGCTCACCCTAACCCTAACCCTAACCCTAACCCTTACCCTAATCCTAAACCTAACCCTAACCCTCACCCTCACCCTAACCCTCACCCTAACCGTAACTCTCACCCCAACCCAAACCCTAACATTAACCTTAACCCTAACCCTCACACTCACCCTAAATCTAACCCTAACCCAAACCCTCACCCTCACCCTAAACCTAACATTAACAATAACCCTAACCCTAACCCTAAACCTAACCCTAACACTCACCCTCACCCTCACCCTAACCCTAACCCTAACCCTCACCCT
This sequence comes from Dipodomys merriami, assembly GCF_024711535.1. Taxonomy (NCBI): domain Eukaryota; kingdom Metazoa; phylum Chordata; class Mammalia; order Rodentia; family Heteromyidae; genus Dipodomys; species Dipodomys merriami. Next base: position 2,422,256 of record NW_027202904.1, on the reverse strand, counting down.
CACCCTCAACCTCACCCTCACCCTCACCCTAACTCTAACCCTAACCCTCACGCGAACCCTAACCCTAACCCTAAAGCTAACCCTAACCCTCACCCTCACTCTCACCCTAAACCTCACCCTCACCCTCACCCTAACACTACCCCTCAGCCTAAACCTCACCCTAACACTAACCCTAACCCTAATCCTCACCCTATTCCTCACCCTAACCCTAACACTCACCCTCATCCTAACCCTCAACCTAACCCTAACTCTAACCCTAAACCTCACCCTAGAACTAATGCTAACCCTAACATTCACCCTCACGCTAAACCTCACCCTAACACTTACCCTTACGCTAAATCTAACCCTTACCCTCACCCTAAACCTCACTCTAACCCATACCCTCACCCTAACCCTCACCTTAAACCTAAACCTCACCCTAACCATAACCTTCACCGTAACCCTAACCCTAACCCTAAACCTAACCCTCACCCTAATCCTAACCGTAAACCTAACCCTCACCCTCACCTTAACCTTCAACCAAACCCTTACCCTCACCCTCATCCTAATGCTAAACCTAACCCTAACCCTCACACTAACCCCAACCCTCATGCTAATCCTATCACTACCCCTCAGCCTCACCCTCATCCTCACCCTAACCCTAACCCTAACCCTCACCCTAACCATAACCTTAAACCTAACCCTCACCCTAACCCTCACCCTAACCCTCATCATCACACTCAACCTCACCCTCGGCCTAACCCTAACACTAACCCTAATCCTAACCCTAATCCTCACCCTCACCCTAACCCTAATCCTATCCCTAACACTCACCCTAACCCTATCACTCACCCTAACCCTCACCGTCACCCACACCCTCACCATAACCCTAAGCCTCACCCTCACTCTAACCCTCACCCTAACCCTTTTCGTCACCCTAACCCTAAACCTTATCCTAACTCTAACTTTCATACTAACCCTAACCCTCACCCTAACGCTAACCCTAACCCTAACACTAACCCTAACCCTCACCCACAACCTCAACCTCACCCTCAGACCAACCCTAACCCTAACCCTAATCCTAACCCTAACCTTAACCCTCACCCTCACCCTAAACCTAAACCTAACCCTCACCCTCACCCTAACCCTCACCCACACGCTAATCCTCACCCTCACCAAAACCCTCACCCTCACCCTAACCCTCACCCTCACCCTAAACATCACCCTAACCCTTAACCTAACCCTAACCATAACCCTCACCCTAACCCTAAGAGTAACAATAAACCTCAATCTAACCCTAACGCTAAACCTAACACTCACCCTCACCCTAACACTCACCCTAACACTTTTCATCACCTTAAACCTAACAATAAGTTTAACACTCATACAAACGCTAACCCTCACCCTAACCCTCACCCTAACCCTCAACCACACCCTCACCCTCACCCTAACCCTCACCCTCACCCTAAACATCACCCTAAACTTAACACTCACCCTAACCCTAAACCTAACCATCATCCTAACCCTAACCCTCACCCTCACCCTAAACCTCAACGAAACCCTAACCTTGACCTAACCGAAACCCTCATCCTCACCCTCACCCTAAACCTCATCCTAACCCTTTCCCTCACCCTAAGCCTAACCATAACACTCACCCTCACACTGACCTAAAACCTAACCCTAACCATAACACTCACCCTCACCCTCACCCTCACCCTAACCCTAACCCTAACAATAACCCAAACCCTAACCCTAAACATAACCCTAACACTCACCCTCATCCTAACCCTCAACTTAACCCTAATACTCACCCTAACCCTAACCCTAAACCTCACCTTCACCCTAACCCTAACCCTAACCTGCACCCTCACCCTAGACTTCACCCTAATATCCACGCTAACCCTAACCCTCACTCTCACCCTAACCTTCACCCTCACCCTAACTTTAACCGTAACCCTCATACTAACCCTAACCCTAACCCTAATGCTAGCCCTAAAACTCACCCTCACCCTAACCCTCACCCTCAGCTAACCATCACCCTAACCCTAACCCTAAACCTCACATTAAACCCAACCCCCACACAAACCCTAACCCTATCCTTCAGCCTCAAACTCACCCTAAACCTAACCCTAACCCTAATCCTCACCCTATTCCTCACCCTAACCCTAACACTCACCCTCACCTTAGCCCTCACATTAACAGTAACCATAACGCTAAACCTCACCCTAAAACTAATGCTAACCCTAAACCTCACCCTCATTCTAACCCTCACACTAACACTTACCCTCATCCTAACACTAACCCTAACCCTAACAGTAACCCTAAACCTCACCCTAATCTTATCCCTAACTCTCAGCCTCACCCTCATCCTAACCCGAACCCTAACCCTCACCCTAACCATAACCCTAACTCTAACCCTAACCATCACGCTAAACCTAACCCTCACCCTCACACTCAACCTCACCCTCAGCCTAACCCTAGCCCTAATCCTAACCCTAAACTTCACCCTCACCCTCACCCTAACTCTAACCATAACCATAACCCTCACCCTCACCCTAACCCTAACCCTAATCCTTACCTAACCCAAAACCTCACCTTCACCCTCACCCTCAAATTTACCCTCACCCTCACCCTAGCCCTCACCATCATCCTAACCCTCACCCTACCCCTAAACCTAACCCACACTCGAACCCTCACCCCTCACCCGAAAACTCACCCTCACACTAACCCTCACCCTCACTCTAAACATCACCCTAACCCTAACACTAAACCTAACCTTTATAGTCACCCTAACCCAAAACCTTACCCTAAGCCTAACCCTCAGGCTAAACATAACCCTCAGCCTAACCCTAACCCTACCCCTCACCCTCACCCTTACCCTAACCCTGACCCTTACACTAACCCTAACCATCACCCTAATCCTAACTATAACACTAATCCTAACCCTCAACATCACCCTAACCCTAAACCTAACCCTCACCATCACACTAGCCCTCACCCTAACACTCAATATAACCCTAACCCTCACTTTCACCCTAACCCTCACCCTAAACCTAACCCTCACCCTCACCCTCACCCTCACCCTAACCCTCACCCTAACCCTCACCCTCTCCCTAACCCGCACCCTAAACTTTACCCTCACCCTCACCCTAAACCTAATCCTAACCCTAACCCTTACACTAACCCTAAACCTCACCCTAACCTTAACCCTAATCCTAATCCTAACCCTCACCCTCACCCTCACTCTAATCCTCAGCCTAATCCTAACAATAAATATTATTTATTTATTTATTATAACCCTAACCGTCACACTCACACTCAACCTAAACCTAACTCTAACCCTAACCCTAACCCTCACCCTCACCCTAACCCTAACCCTAACAATAACCCTAAAACTACCCCTAAACCTAACCCTAACCCGAAACCTCATCCTATCCCTAACCCTAACAATAACCCTAAAACTTACCCTAAACCTAACCCTAACCCTAAAACTCACCCTAACCCTAATCTTAACCCTCACCCTTACCATAACCCTAAACCTAACCCTAACCCTCACCATCACCCTAGCCCTCACCCTAACACTCACTCTAACCCTAACCCTCACTCTCACCTTAACCCTCATCCTAACCCTTACACTCAACCTAACCATAATCCTAAACCAAACCCTAACCCTCACACTAAACCTAACCCTCAGCCTAAACCTAACCCTCACCCTCATCCTAACCCTAACCCTAACACTCACCCTCACTTTCAAACTCACCCTCACCCTAACTCTAACCCTAACTCTCACGCTAACCGTAAACCTAATGCAAACCCTAACCCTCATCCTAACCTTCACCTTACCCCTAACCCTCACCCTAACCCTAACCCCAAACCTAACCCTCACACTAAACCTAACCCTCATCTTATTCCTATGCCTACCCCTCAGCCTCACCCTCATCCTAACCCTACCCCTAACCCTCACCCTAACCCTAACCCTCACACCCACCCTAAACCTAACCCTCACCCTCACCCTCAACCTCACCCTCAGCCTAACCTTAACCCTAACTCTAATCCTATCCCTAACCCATACCCTCACCTTCACTCTAACTCTAAACCTAACCCTAACCCTCACCCTTATCCTTACCCTAACACTAACCTTTACCTAACCCAAACCCACACCCTCACCCTCAACCTCACCCTCAAACTTACCCTCACCCCCAACCTAGACCTCACCGGCACCCAAAATCTCACCCTAACCCTAACCCTCACCCACACCCGAACCCTCACCTTCACCCGAAAACTCACCCTCACCCTCACTGTAAACCACCCTAACCTTAACCCTAAACCTAACCCTTATCCTCACCCTAACCCTAACCCTTATCCTAACCCTAACCCTCAGTCTAAACCTAACCCTCAGCCTAACCCTAACCCTACCCCTCAACCTCACCCTCACCCTAACCGGAACCCTTATACTAACCCTAACCCTCACCCTAAGCCTAACCCTAACCCTAATCCTAACCCTCACGCTCACCCTAACCCTAAGCCTAACCCTCACCATCACACTAGCCCTCACCCTAACACTCTCTATAACCCTAACCCTCACTTTCACCCTAATCCTCACCCTAATCCTAAACCTCACCCTCACTCACACCCTAACCCTCAGCCTAATCTAAACCCTTACAATTATTTTAATCCTCTCACCCTCACACTCACCCTAAACCTAACCCTAACCCTAATCCTCACCCTCACCCTAACCCTAACCCTCAGCCTAAACCTAACCCTCAACCTCATCCTAATCCTAACCCTAACCCTAACCCTCACCCTAACTCTAACTCTAACCCTCAGCCTAACCCTAATTCAAACCCTAATTCTAACCCTAACCCTCACCCTCACCCTAACACTCACCCTTAGCTAACCCTCACCCAAACCCTAACCCTAACCATCACACTAAACCTAACCCTCACCCTAACCCTAACCCTACCCATCAGCGTAAAACTCACCCTAAACCTAAACCTAAACCTAATACTCAACCTATCCCTCACACTAACCCTAACACTCACCCTCACCCTAGACCTCACATTCACCCTAAACATAACCCTAAAACTCATCCTAAAATTAATGCTAACCTTAACCCTCACACTCACCCTAAATCTCACCCAAAAAGCTAACCCTAATCCTAATCCTAACCCTAAAAATTATCTTAACCCTAAACCTCACCCTCACACTCACCCTAAACCTACCCCTAACCCTAAACCTCACCCTCACCCTCACCCTCACCCTAACCCTAACCCTAACAATAATTGTAACCCTAACCCTATACCTAACCCCAACCCTGATCCTCACCCTAACCCTAACGCTAACCCTAACCTTCATGTTAACCCTCACCCTAACCCTAACCCTAAACCTCAACCTCAACCTAACCCTCACCCTAACCTTAACCTTCACCCCAACCCTAACTCTAACCCTAACCCTAACCCTCACACTAAACCTAAACCTCACAATAACCCTAACAGTTCCCCTCAGAATAAAACTCACCCTAACCCTTACCCTAACACTAATCCTTCCCATATCCCTCACCCTAACACTAACACTCAACCTCATCTAGCCCTCACCCTCACCCTAACCCTAACCCTAAACCTCACCCTAAAACTAATGCTAACCCTAACCCTCACCCTAACCTTCTCCCTAACCCTTACCCTTATTCTAAAACTAACCCTCACCCTCACCCTAATCCTTACTCTAACCCTTACCCCACCCTAAGCCTCACCCTAACTGTAACCCTCACCCTCACAATAACCCTCACCATAAACCTAACCCTAACCCTAAAACGAACCCTCACCCTAAACTTCACTCAAATCCTAACCCTAAGCCTAACCATCATCCTCACCCTAACCCTCACCCAAACCTCACCCTCTCACTCACACTAACCCTAAACCTCACTCTAATCCTATCCCTACACCTTAGCCTCACCCTCATCCTAACCCTAACACTAACACTCACCCTAAGCCTAACCCTAACCCTAACCCTCACCTTCAACCTCACCCTCAGCCTAACCCTAACCATCACCCTAATCCTAACCCTAACCCTCACCCTCACCCTCACCCTAACTCTAAACCTAACCCTAATCCTAACCCTCACCCTCACCATCAACCTAACCCTAACCAAATCCCTAATACTCCCCCTAACCTTAACATTCACCCTAACCCTCAACCTCTCCCTCACCATAACCCTAAAACTCACCCTCACTCTAACTCTCACCCTAACCCTTTACCTCACTGTAACCCTAACCCTAATCCAAACTCTAACGTTCATACTAACTCTAACCCTCACCCTCACCCTAACCCAAACCCTAACACTAACCCTAAACCTCACCCACAACCTCACCCTCACCCTCACCCTCAGACCAACCCTAACCCTAATCCTAACCCTAACTGTCACCCTCACCATCACCCTAAAGCTAACCCTATCTCTCACCCTCACCCTAACCCTAACACTAACAATAACCCTAAGCCTAACCCTAACCTTAACCCTCACCCTACCTCTAACCCTAACCCTAACCCTAACCCTCACTCTAACACTCAACCTAACTCTAAATCTCACCCTAAACCTCACCCTAACCCTAACCCTAACCCTAATATTCACACTAACCCTAGCCCTAAACCTCACTCTAACCCTCACCCTACCCCTAACCCTAATCCTAACTCTAATGCTAATCCCAATCCAAACCCAAACCCTCACCCTCACCCTAACCCTCACAGTCTTCCTAACCCTCACCCTAACCCTAACCCTCACACACTCCCTAACCCTCACCCTCAACAAAACCCTCACCCTCACCGTAAACTTCACCCTAAACCTAACCCTTAATCTAAACCTAACCGTAACCCTCACCCTCACCCTAACCCTAGCAATAACCCTAAACCTAACAATAACCCTAAACCTAACCCTAACCCTCACCATACCCTAACCCTCAGCCTAACCCTCAACCTAACCCTAATGCTAAACCTAACACTCATCCTCACCCTAACCCGCATCTTAACACTTTTCCTCACCCTAACCCTAACCCTAACTTTAACACTCACACAAACCCTCACCCTCAACCTAACCCTCACCCAAACCCTTACCATTACACTAAATCTAACCCTAACCCTGAAACTAACCCTAACCCTCTCCCTAATCCTATTCCTAACCCTCAGCTTAGGTCTTATTCTAACCCTAACCCTAACCCTAACCTCACCCTGACCCTCACCCTAACCCTAACTCTCATGCTCACACTCAACCTTACCTTCAGCCTACACCTAACCCTAACCCTAATCCTAACCCTAACCCTCACTCTCACCATCACCCTAACTCTAAACCTAACCATAAACCAAACCCTCACGCTCACCCTCACCCTAACCCTAACATATCGCTAAACCTCACCTTAACCCTAACCCTCACCCTAACCCTAACCCTCACCCTCACCATAACCCTCACCCTAACCATCACCCTAAATCTAACGCTAACTCTAAACCTCACCCTCACCCTAAACCTCACCCTAACCCTTACCCTCACCCTAAACCTAACCCTAACCCTAACCCTAATCCTCTCACTAACCCTAACCCTAACCCTCATCCTAAACCTCACCCTAACACTAAAGCTAACCCTAAACCTAACCCTCACCGAACCCTCACCCTTACCCTAATCCCAATCCTAACCATAACCCTCACCCTCACCCTAACCCGCATCCTAACCCTTATCCTCAACCTAACCCTAACCCTAACCCTCACTCTAAACCTAACCCTCAGCCTAACCCTATCCCTACCCCTGCCCCTCCCCCTAACCCTAAGCCTAACCCACACCCTTAACCTAACCCTAACCCTAACCCTCATCCTCACCCTAGCCCTCACCCTAACCCTAAACCTAATGATAACCCTCACCCAAACCTTAACCCTAACCCTCATCCTAAAACTCACCCTAACCCTAAGCCTAATCCTAAACCTAACCCTCACCCTAACCCTCACCCTAACTCTAAATCTCACCCTAACCCTATCCTTAATCCTCATCCTCACCCTAACCTAACCCTAACCCTCACCCAAAACCTCACCCTGACCCTAACACTAACTCTAACCCTCAACTTCACCCTAAACTTCACCCTAACCCTTACCCTCACCCTAACCCTAACCTTAACCCTAACCCTAATCCTAATCCTAATCCTAACACTAACCCTAACCCTAAACCTAACCCTCACCCTAACGCTAACCCTAAACCTAATCGTCACCCTAACGCTAACCCTCACTGTCATCCTAACCCTCAACCTAACCCTAACCCTCACCCACCCCCTAACCCTCTTCCTCACCAAAACCCTCACCCTCACCGTAAACCTCACCCTCACCCTAAACATCACCCTAAACGTAACACTTAACACTAACCGTAAACCTCACCCTAACCCTAAACCTAACAATATCCCTAACCATAACCATAACACTCACCATAACACTAACCCTCACCCTAACCCTTTTCCTCACCCTAACCGTAACCCTAACTTTAACACTCACACAAACCCTAACCCTCACCCTAACCCTCACACAAACCCGACAACTCACCCACACCCTAACCCTCACCCTCAACCTAAACATCACCCTAAACCTAACACTCACCCTAACCCTAACCCTAACCCTCACCGTAATCCTAACCCTCACTCTAACCCTCAACCTCACCCTAAACCTCACCCTAACCCTAACTCTTACCTAACCGAATCCCTCACCCTCACCTTCACCCTCCCCATAAACCTCACCCTAACCCTTAACGTCACCCTAACCCTAACCCTCCCCATAAACCTCACCCTAACCCTTAACGTCACCCTAACCTAAACCCTAACCCTAACCCTACACTAACCCTAACCCTCAATCTAACCCTAAACCTAACCCTAACCCTCACCCTCACCCTAACCCTCAGCGTAATCTTAATCCTAACCATTATCTTAACCCTAACCCTCACCCTCACAGTCACCCTATACCTAACACTAACCCTAACACTCACCCACAAACTCACCCTCACCCTAACTCTAACCCTAACAAGAACCCTAACCCCAATCCTAATCCTAACACTAATCCTCACCCTATCCCTCACCCTAACCCTCACACTCACCCTAAATCTAACTCTAACCCAAACCCTCATCCTCAACATCACCATTACCCTAACCCTAATCCTAACAATAACCCTAACCTTAACTGTAAACCTAACCCTAACCCTCACCCTAACCCTAAACCTAACCCTAACCCTAACCCTTACTCTAATCCTAAACCTAACCCTAACCCTCACCCTCACCCTAACCGTAACTCTCACCCCAACCCAAACCCTAACATTAACCTTAACCCTAACCCTCACACTCACCCTAAATCTAACCCTAACCCAAACCCTCACCCTCACCCTAAACCTAACATTAACAATAACCCTAACCCTAACCCTAAACCTAACCCTAACACTCACCCTCACCCTCACCCTAACCCTAACCCTAACTCTCACCCTCACCCTCAACCTCACCCTCACCCTCACCCTAACTCTAACCCTAACCCTCACGCGAACCCTAACCCTAACCCTAAAGCTAACCCTAATCCTCACCTTCACTCTCACCCTAAACCTCACCCTCACCCTCACCCTAACACTACCCCTCAGCCTAAACCTCACCCTAACACTAACCCTAACCCTAATCCTCACCCTATTCCTCACCCTAACCCTAACACTCACCCTCATCCTAGCCCTCAACCTAACCCTAACTCTAACCCTAAACCTCACCCTAGAACTAATGCTAACCCTAACATTCACCCTCACGCTAAACCTCACCCTAACACTTACCCTTACGCTAAATCTAACCCTTACCCTCACCCTAAACCTCACTCTAACCCATACCCTCACCCTAACCCTCACCTTAAACCTAACCCTCACCCTCACCGTAACCCTCACCGTAACCCGAACCCTAACCCTAAACCTAACCCTCACCCTAATCCTAACCGTAAACCTAACCCTCACCCTCACCTTAACCTTCAACCAAACCCTTACCCTCACCCTCATCCTAATGCTAAACCTAACCCTAACCCTCACACTAACCCCAACCCTCATGCTAATCCTATCACTACCCCTCAGCCTCACCCTCATCCTCACCCTAACCCTAACCCTAACCCTCACCCTAACCATAATCTTAAACCTAACCCTCACCCTAACCCTCATCATCACACTCAACCTCACCCTCGGCCTAACCCTAACACTAACCCTAATCCTAACCCTAATCCTCACCCTCACCCTAACCCTAATCCTATCCCTAACACTCACCCTAACCCTATCACTCACCCTAACCCTCACCGTCACCCACACCCTCACCATAACCCTAAGCCTCACCCTCACTCTAACCCTCACCCTAACCCTTTTCGTCACCCTAACCCTAAACCTTATCCTAACTCTAACTTTCATACTAACCCTAACCCTCACCCTAACGCTAACCCTAACCCTAACACTAACCCTAACCCTCACCCACAACCTCAACCTCACCCTCAGACCAACCCTAACCCTAACCCTAATCCTAACCCTAACCTTAACCCTCACCCTCACCCTAAACCTAAACCTAACCCTCACCCTCACCCTAACCCTCACCCACACGCTAATCCTCACCCTCACCAAAACCCTCACCCTCACCCTAACCCTCACCCTCACCCTAAACATCACCCTAACCCTTAACCTAACCCTAACCGTAACCCTCACCCTAACCCTAAGAGTAACAATAAACCTCAATCTAACCCTAACGCTAAACCTAACACTCACCCTCACCCTAACACTAACCCTAACACTTTTCATCACCTTAAACCTAACAATAAGTTTAACACTCATACAAACGCTAACCCTCACCCTAACCCTCAACCACACCCTCACCCTCACCCTAACCCTCACCCTCACCCTAAACATCACCCTAAACATCACCCTAAACCTAACACTCACCCTAACCCTAAACCTAACCATCACCCTAACCCTAACCCTCACCCTCACCCTAAACCTCAACGAAACCCTAACCTTGACCTAACCGAAACCCTCATCCTCACCCTCACCCTAAACCTCATCCTAACCCTTTCCCTCACCCTAAGCCTAAGCATAACACTCACCCTCACACTGACCTAAAACCTAACCCAAACCATAACACTCACCCTCACCCTCACCCTCACCCTCACCCTAACCCTAACCCTAACAATAACTCAAACCCTAACCCTAAACATAATCCTAATCCTCACCCTCATCCTAACCCTCAACTTAACCCTAATACTCACCCTAACCCTAACCCTAAACCTCACCTTCACCCTAACCCTAACCCTAACCTGCACCCTCACCCTAGACTTCACCCTAATATCCACGCTAACCCTAACCCTCGCTCTCACCCTAACCCTCACCCACACCCTCACCCTAACTTTAACCGTAACCCTCATACTAACCCTAACCCTAACCCTAATGCTAGCCCTAAAACTCACCCTCACCCTAACCCTCACCCTCAGCTAACCATCACCCTAACCCTAACCCTAAACCTCACATTAAACCCAACCCCCACACAAACCCTAACCCTATCCTTCAGCCTCAAACTCACCCTAAACCTAACCCTAACCCTAATCCTCACCCTATCCCTCACCCTAACCCTAACACTCACCCTCACCTTAGCCCTCACATTAACAGTAACCATAACGCTAAACCTCACCCTAAAACTAATGCTAACCCTAAACCTCACCCTCATTCTAACCCTCACACTAACACTTACCCTCATCCTAACACTAACCCTAACCCTAACAGTAACCCTAAACCTCACCCTAATCTTATCCCTAACTCTCAGCCTCACCCTCATCCTAACCTGAACCCTAACCCTCACCCTAACCATAACCCTAACTCTAACCCTAACCATCACGCTAAATCTAACCCTCACCCTCACACTCAACCTCACCCTCAGCCTAACCCTAACCCTAATCCTAACCCTAAACTTCACCCTCACCCTCACCCTAACTCTAACCATAACCATAACCCTCACCCTCACCCTAACCCTAACCCTAATCCTTACCTAACCCAAAACCTCACCCTCACCCTCACCCTCAAATTTACCCTCACCCTCACCCTAGCCCTCACCATCATCCTAACCCTCACCCTACCCCTAAACCTAACCCACACTCGAACCCTCACCCCTCACCCGAAAACTCACCCTCACACTAACCCTCACCCTCACTCTAAACATCACCCTAACCCTAACACTAAACCTAACCTTTATAGTCACCCTAACCCAAAACCTTACCCTAAGCCTAACCCTCAGGCTAAACATAACCCTCAGCCTAACCCTAACCCTACCCCTCACCCTCACCCTTACCCTAACCCTGACCCTTACACTAACCCTAACCATCACCCTAATCCTAACTATAACACTAATCCTAACCCTCAACATCACCCTAACCCTAAACCTAACCCTCACCATCACACTAGCCCTCACCCTAACACTCAATATAACCCTAACCCTCACTTTCACCCTAACCCTCACTCTAAACCTAACCCTCACCCTCACCCTAACCCTCACCCTAACCCTCACCCTCACCCTAACCAGCACCCTAAACTTAACCCTCACCCTCACCCTAAACCTAATCCTAACCCTAACCCTTACACTAACCCTAAACCTCACCCTAACAATAACCCTAACCCTGACCCTCACCCTCACCCTCACTCTAATCCTCAGCCTAATCCTAACAATAAATATTATTTATTTATTTATTATAACCCTAACCGTCACACTCACACTCAACCTAAACCTAACTCTAACCCTAACCCTAACCCTCACCCTCACCCTAACCCTAACCCTAACAATAACCCTAAAACTACCCCTAAACCTAACCCTAACCCGAAACCTCATCCTATCCCTAACCCTAACAATAACCCTAAAACTTACCCTAAACCTAACCCTAACCCTAAAACTCACCCTAACCCTAATCTTAACCCTCACCCTTACCATAACCCTAAACCTAATCCTAACCCTCACTATCACCCTAGCCCTCACCCTAACACTCACTCTAACCCTAACCCTCACTCTCACCCTAACCCCCATCCTAACCCTTACCCTCAACCTAACCCTAATCCTAAACCAAACCCTAACCCTCACACTAAACCTAACCCTCAGCCTAAACCTAACCCTCACCCTCATCCTAACCCTAACCCTAACACTCACCCTCACTTTCAAACTCACCCTCACCCTAACTCTAACCCTAACTCTCACGCTAACCGTAAACCTAATGCAAACCCTAACCCTCATCCAAACCTTCACCTTACCCCTAACCCTCACGCTAACCCTAACCCCAAACCTAACCCTCACACTAAACCTAACCCTCATCTTATTCCTATGCCTACCCCTCAGCCTCACCCTCATCCTAACCCTACCCCTAACCCTCACCCTAACCCTAACCCTCACACCCACCCTAAACCTAACCCTCACCCTCACCCTCAACCTCACCCTCAGCCTAACCTTAACCCTAACTCTAATCCTATCCCTAACCCATACCCTCACCTTCACTCTAACTCTAAACCTAACCCTAACCCTCACCCTTATCCTTACCCTAACCCTAACCTTTACCTAACCCAAACCCTCACCCTCACCCTCAACCTCACCCTCAAACTTACCCTCACCCCCAACCTAGACCTCACCGGCACCCAAAATCTCACCCTAACCCTAACCCTCACCCACACCCGAACCCTCACCTTCACCCGAAATCTCACCCGAACCCTCACTGTAAACCACCCTAACCCTAACCCTAAACCTAACCCTTATCCTCACCCTAACCCTATCCCTTACCCTAACCCTAACCCTCAGTCTAAACCTAACCCTCAGCCTAACCCTAACCCTACGCCTCACCCTCACCCTCACCCTAACCGTAACCCTTATACTAACCCTAACCCTCACCCTAAGCCTAACCCTAACCCTAATCCTAACCCTCACCCTCACCCTAACCCTAAGCCTAACCCTCACCATCACACTAGCCCTCACCCTAACACTCTCTATAACCCTAACCCTCACTTTCACCCTAATCCTCACCCTAATCCTAAACCTCACCCTCACTCACACCCTAACCCTCAGCCTAATCTAAACCCTTACAATTATTTTAATCCTCTCACCCTCACACTCACCCTAAACCTAACCCTAACCCTAATCCTCACCCTCACCCTAACCCTAACCCTCAGCCTAAACCTAACCCTCAACCTCATCCTAATCCTAACCCTAACCCTAACCCTCACCCTCACCCTCACCCTAACTCTAACTCTAACCCTCAGCCTAACCCTAATTCTAACCCTAATTCTAACCCTAACCCTCACCCTCACCCTAACACTCACCCTTAGCTAACCCTCACCCTAACCCTAACCCTAACCATCACACTAAACCTAACCCTCACCCTAACCCTAACCCTACCCATCAGTGTAAAACTCACCCTAAACCTAAACCTAAACCTAATACTCAACCTATCCCTCACACTAACCCTAACACTCACCCTCACCCTAGACCTCACATTTACCCTAAACATAACCCTAAAACTCATCCTAAAATTAATGCTAACCTTAACCCTCTCACTCACACTAATCCTCACCCAAAAAGCAAACCCTAATCCTAATCCTAACCCTAACCATTATCTTAACCCTATACCTCACCCTCAAACTCACCCTAAACCTGCCCCTAACCCTAAACCTCACCCTCACCCTCACCCTCACCCTAACCCTAACCCTAACAATAATCGTAACCCTAACCCTATACCTAACCCCAACCCTCACCCTCACCCTAACCCTAACGCTAACCCTAACCTTCATGTTAACCCTCACCCTAACCCTAACCCTAAACCTCAACCTCAACCTAACCCTCACCCTAACCTTAACCTTCACCCCAACCCTAACTCTAACCCTAACCCTAACCCTCACACTAAACCTAAACCTCACAATAACCCTAACAGTTCCCCTCAGCCTTAAAATCACCCTAACCCTTACCCTAACACTAATCCTTCCCTATCCCTCACCCTAACACTAACACTCAACCTCATCTAGCCCTCGCCCTCACCCTAACTCTAACCCTAAACCTCACCCTAAAACTAATGCTAACCCTAAC
Organism: Dipodomys merriami; assembly: GCF_024711535.1. NCBI lineage: Eukaryota > Metazoa > Chordata > Mammalia > Rodentia > Heteromyidae > Dipodomys > Dipodomys merriami. The sequence continues at coordinate 2,407,168 of NW_027202904.1, read as the reverse complement.
CCTCACCCTAACCTTCCCCCTAACCCTTACCCTTATTCTAAAACTAACCCTCACCCTCACCCTAATCCTTACTCTAACCCTTACCCCACCCTAAGCCTCACCCTAACTGTAACCCTCACCCTCACAATAACCCTCACCATAAACCTAACCCTAACCCTAAAACGAACCCTCACCCTAAACTTCACTCAAATCCTAACCCTAAGCCTAACCATCATCCTCACCCTAACCCTCACCCAAACCTCACCCTCTCACTCACACTAACCCTAAACCTCACTCTAATCCTATCCCTACACCTTAGCCTCACCCTCATCCTAACCCTAACACTAACACTCACCCTAAGCCTAACCCTAACCCTAACCCTCACCCTCAACCTCACCCTCAGCCTAAACCTAACCATCACCCTAATCCTAACCCTAACCCTCACCCTGACCCTCACCCTAACTCTAAACCTAACCCTAATCCTAACCCTCACCCTCACCATCAACCTAACCCTAACCAAATCCCTAATACTCCCCCTAACCTTAACATTCAGCCTAACCCTCAACCTCTCCCTCACCATAACCCTAAAACTCACCCTCACTCTAACTCTCACCCTAACCCTTTTCCTCACCGTAACCCTAACCCTAATCCAAACTCTAACGTTCATACTAACTCTAACCCTCACCCTCACCCTAACCCAAACCCTAACACTAACCCTAAACCTCACCCACAACCTCACCCTCACCCTCACCCTCAGACCAACCCTAACCCTAATCCTAACCCTAACTGTCACCCTCACCATCACCCTAAAGCTAACCCTATCTCTCACCCTCACCCTAACCCTAACACTAACAATAACCCTAAGCCTAACCCTAACCTTAACCCTCACCCTACCTCTAACCCTAACCCTACCCTAACCCTCACTCTAACACTCAACCTAACTCTAAATCTCACCCTAAACCTCACCCTAACCCTAACCCTAACCCTAATATTCACACTAACCCTAGCCCTAAACCTCACTCTAACCCTCACCCTACCCCTAACCCTAATCCTAACTCTAATGCTAATCCCAATCCAAACCCAAACCCTCACCCTCACCCTAACCCTCACAGTCTTCCTAACCCTCACCCTAACCCTAACCCTCACACACTCCCTAACCCTCACCCTCAACAAAACCCTCACCCTCACCGTAAACTTCACCCTAAACCTAACCCTTAATCTAAACCTAACCGTAACCCTCACCCTCACCCTAACCCTAGCAATAACCCTAAACCTAACAATAACCCTAAACCTAACCCTAACCCTCACCATACCCTAACCCTCAGCCTAACCCTCAACCTAACCCTAATGCTAAACCTAACACTCATCCTCACCCTAACCCGCATCTTAACACTTTTCCTCACCCTAACCCTAACCCTAACTTTAACACTCACACAAACCCTCACCCTCAACCTAACCCTCACCCAAACCCTTACCATTACACTAAATCTAACCCTAACCCTGAAACTAACCCTAACCCTCTCCCTAATCCTATTCCTAACCCTCAGCTTAGGTCTTATTCTAACCCTAACCCTAACCCTAACCTCACCCTGACCCTCACCCTAACCCTAACTCTCATGCTCACACTCAACCTTACCTTCAGCCTACACCTAACCCTAACCCTAATCCTAACCCTAACCCTCACTCTCACCATCACCCTAACTCTAAACCTAACCATAAACCAAACCCTCACGCTCACCCTCACCCTAACCCTAACATATCGCTAAACCTCACCTTAACCCTAACCCTCACCCTAACCCTAACCCTCACCCTCACCATAACCCTCACCCTAACCATCACCCTAAATCTAACGCTAACTCTAAACCTCACCCTCACCCTAAACCTCACCCTAACCCTTACCCTCACCCTAAACCTAACCCTAACCCTAACCCTAATCCTCTCACTAACCCTAACCCTAACCCTCATCCTAAACCTCACCCTAACACTAAAGCTAACCCTAAACCTAACCCTCACCGAACCCTCACCCTAACTTTGAATCTCACCCTAACCCTAAACCTAACCGTCATCCTCACCCTAACCCTAACCCTAACCCTAAAAAGAACCCTAAACCTAACCCTTACCATAACCCTCACCCCAAATCTAAACCTAAACCTCACCCTAACCCTCACTCTAACCCTAGCCCTCACCCTCACCCTTAACCTAATCCCAATCCTAACCATAACCCTCACCCTCACCCTAACCCTCATCCTAACCCTTATTCTCAACCTAACCCTAACCCTAACCCTCACTCTAAACCTAACCCTCAGCCTAACCCTATCCCTACCCCTGCCCCTCCCCCTCCCCCTCACCCTAAGCCTAACCCTCACCCTTAACCTAACCCTAACACTAACCCTCATCCTCACCCTAGCCCTCACCCTAACCCTAAACCTAATGATAACCCTCACCCAAACCTTAACCCTAACCCTCATCCTAAAACTCACCCTAACCCTAAGCCTAATCCTAAACCTAACCCTCACCCTAACCCTCACCCTAACTCTAAATCTCACCCTAACCCTATCCTTAATCCTCATCCTCACCCTAACCCTAACCCTAACCCTCACCCAAAACCTCACCCTGACCCTAACACTAACTCTAACCCTCAACTTCACCCTAAACTTCACCCTAACCCTTACCCTCACCCTAACCCTAACCTTAACCCTAACCCTAATCCTAATCCTAACACTAACCCTAACCCTAAACCCAACCCTCACCCTAACCCTAACCCTAAACCTAACCGTCACCCTAACGCTAACCCTCACTGTCATCCTAACCCTCAACCTAACCCTAACCCTCACCCACCCCCTAACCCTCTTCCTCACCAAAACCCTCACCCTCATCGTAAACCTCACCCTCACCCTAAACATCACCCTAACCGTAACACTTAACACTAACCGTAAACCTCACCCTAACCCTAAACCTAACAATAACCCTAAACCTAACAATAACCCTAACCATAACCATAACACTCACCCTAACACTAACTCTCACCCTAATCCTTTTCCTCACCCTAACCGTAACCCTAACTTTAACACTCACACAAACCCTAACCCTCACCCTAACCCTCACACAAACCCGACAACTCACCCACACCCTAACCCTCACCCTCAACCTAAACATCACCCTAAACCTAACACTCACCCTAACCCTAACCCTAACCCTCACCGTAATCCTAACCCTCACTCTAACCTTCAACCTCACCCTAAACCTCACCCTAACCCTAACCCTTACCTAACCGAATCCCTCACCCTCACCTTCACCCTCCCCATAAACCTCACCCTAACCCTTAACGTCACCCTAACCCTAACCCTCCCCATAAACCTCACCCTAACCCTTAACGTCACCCTAACCTAAACCCTAACCCTAACCCTACACTAACCCTAACCCTCAATCTAACACTAACCCTAACCCTAACCCTCACCCTCACCCTAACCCTCAGCGTAATCTTAATCCTAACCATTATCTTAACCCTAACCCTCACCCTCACAGTCACCCAATACCTAACACTAACCCTAACAGTCACCCACAAACTCACCCTCACCCTAACTCTAACCCTAACAAGAACCCTAACCCCAATCCTAATCCTAATCCTAATGCTAAACCTAATGTTTACAAACAAGACCACACTAAAGCTACCAGCACAACTATGTTTATTGCAGCATTATTTACCATAGCTAAGATATGGAACCAACCCAGATGCCCCTCAGTAGATGAATGGATCAAGAAATTGTGGTATATATACACAATGGAATTCTATGCCTCCATCAGAAAGAATGACATTGCCCCATTTGTTAGGAAATGGAAAGGTTTGGAAAAAATTATATTAAGTGAAGTAAGCCAGGCCCAAAGAAACATAGGTCCCATGGTTTCCCTTATTTGCAATATCTAGTATAGGTATGAGTCAAGCGGAAAAGGTCAGATAATGTGATGTTAGGAAAATGAACCCTTAAATATGTGTATTTTAATGTTTTCGTTTCTTTCATGCATGTGTTTCTAATGCATTTATAAGATTATTTCTTTGTTGCTTTGTATGTCCCTCCCCGACAGTGTAACCCCCGCTTTCACTATATTTGATGTCAGTATAACATGTGGAGGAGATGGGGACAAACAAGTCGTTTAACGATTCAGGTGGACCTGTTGCAACAATGAGAAGTACAAAATGTCATGTCAAAACCAGCTTTACAATGTCGTTTTGGGGGGGGAGGGGGGTATGATTGGGTGGGGGGAGGGGGGAGGCTGGGAAGGGAGGTGAAGGGTAAACAAAGGAGGAGGCTGCAATGCTTGGTAAGAAATGTATGCATTATCCTGCCCATGTAATTGTAACCCCTCTGTATAGTATGTTATAAAAAAAAAAAAAAAACCTAACCCAAATCCTCAGCCTCACCCTAACTCTCACTGTCACCCTAAACCTCACCCTATCCCTAACCTTCACGCACACCCTAAGCCTTACCCTCACCCGAAACCTCACCCTCACCCTAAACCTAACCATAACCCTCACCCAAATACAAACCCTAACCCTAAACCGAAACCTCACACTCACCCTAACCCTAACCCTAACCCTCACCCAAACCCTAAAGCTAACTCTAACCCTCACACTGACCCTAAACCTCACCGGAACCCTTACCTTCACCCTCACCGTCACCCTAACCCTAACCCTAACCCTAATCTTCACAATAGCCCTAACCCTAAACTTAACCCTAGTCCTAACTCTCACCTTAATCCTAACCCTCACCGGAACCCTCACCCTCACCCTAACCCTCACTCTCACACTTACCTCAACCTAACCGTAACCCTCACCCTAACCCTGACCCGAAACCTCACCCTAATCCTAAACCTCACCCTCAGCCTCACTCTCACCCTAATCCTCACACTTACCCTAACCCTCACCCACACCCGAACCCTCACCCTCTCCCGAACTATCACCCTCAACCTCACCCTACACATCACCCTAACCCTAACCCTCAACCTAACCTTAACCCTAACCCTCACCGTAACCCTCTCCCTTACCCTCACCTCACCCTCAACCGAAGCCTAACCCTAGCCCTAACCCTAATCCTAAACCTAAACCTGACCCTCACGCTCACCCTCACCCTAACCCTAAACCTCACCCTAACCCTTATCATAACCCTAACCCTCACCTTCAGCCTCAACCTAACACTCACCATCACCCTTACCCTCAACCTAACCCTAACCCTCACCCACACCCTCACCCAGACCCTCACAGGACACCACACCCTCACCCTAAACCTCACACTCACCCTTACTTCACCCTAACCCTAACCCTCAACCTCAACCTAATCATCACCCTAATCCTAACCCCAACTCTCACCCTCAACTTCACCCTAACCCTAACCCTAAACCTAACCCTCACCCTCAACCTCACCCTCACTGTAACGCTAACCCTAACCCTAACCCTAACCTCAGCCTCATCCTCAGACAAACCCTAACACTAACCCCAATCCTAACACTAACCCTACCCTCACTCTCACCTTAAACCTAAGCATAACCCTCACACTCACCCTCACCCTCACCCTAACCCTAACAATAACCCTAAACCTAACCCTCACCATCACCCTAATCCTCACACTAATCTTAACTCTAACCGTAATTTTAACCCTAAGCTCACCATCAACTTAACCCTATCCTTAACCCTAAACCTAACCCTCACCCTCACCCTAACATTAACCCTAACCCTAACCCTCACCCTAACCCTAATCCTCACCCTAGGCCTCATCCTTTCCGTCACCCTCACCCGAACCCTATCCCTCACCCTCAACCTAACCCTCACCCAAACTCTGACACTAACCCTAACCCTCACCCTAAATCTAATCCTAAACCGAACACTAACACTTACCCACAACCTCACCCTCACCCTCAGACCAACCCTAACCCTAACCCTAATCCTAACCCTAAAACTCACCCTAACCCTGAACCTTTCCCTCACTCTCAATCTCACCCTAAACCTCAACTTCAGCCTAACCCTCAACATAACCCTTAACCTCACCCTAAACCTAAACCTAATCCTAACCCTAACACTTACACTAACCCTCACCCTCACCCTCACCCTCACCCTAACCCTAACCCTAACTCTCACCCTCACCCTAACCCTCAGCCTAATCCTATCCCTAAATATTATCTTAACCCTAAGCCTCACGCTCACACTCACCCTAAACCTAACTCTAACCCTAAACCTCACCCTCACCCTCACCCTCACCCTAACCCTGACCCTAACCCTAACCCTAACCCTCAACCTAACCCTAACCCTAAACGTAACCCTCACCCTCACCTTCACCCTCAGACTAACTCTAACCCTAATCTGAATCCTAGCCCTCACCCTCACACTCACCCTAACCATACCCCTAACCGTAAACCGCACCGTCACCCTCACCCTCACCATAACCCTCAATCTCACCCTCACCCTCACACTAACGGTAACCCTAACCCTAACCCTCACCCTAACCCTAACCCTCACCCTAACCCTTACCCTAACCCTCACCCACAAACTATCCCTAACCCTAACCCTATAACTCACCCTAACCCTCACCCTAACCATAATGCTAACTGTAACCCTCACCCTAAACCTCACCCTAACTCTTACCCTCACTGTAAACCTAACGGTAACCCTAACCCTCACCCTAATCCTCACCCTAAACCTAATTCTAACCCTAACCCTCACCCTCACTCTAACCCTCACCCTAAACTTAACCCTAACCATAACCCTCACCCTCACCCTCACCTAAAACTAACCCTAACCCTCATCCTAACCCTTAACCTAACCCTAACCGTATCCATAACCCTCACTCTCACAATATCCCAAACCCTCACCTTAACCCTAACCCTACCCCTCAACCCAATGCTCATCCTAACCCTAACCCTAACCCTAACCCTCACCCTAACCCTAACCCTAAACCTAACCCTCACCTTCACCCTAACCCTCACCCTCATCCTCACCCTCACCATCAGCCTAACCCTAACCCTAATTCTAATCCTAACCCTCACCTGCATCCTAATTCTATCACTACCCCTAACCCTAACCTTAACCCTCTCCCTCATCCTCACCCTAACGCTAACCCTAAACCTCACCCTAACCCTAACATTTACCCAAACCCTCACCCTAACCCTAAGCCTAACCTCACCCTAAACCTCACCCTAACCCTAACCCTCACCCTCACACTAACCCTAACCCTCAGCCTATTCCTATCCCTAAATATTATCTTAACCCTAAGCCTTACCCTCACAATCACCATAAACCTAACTCTAACCCTAAACCTCACCCTCACCCTCACCATAAACCTGACCCTAAACCTAACCCTAACCCTCACCCTAAACCTAAACCTAACCCTCAGCCTCACCCGAACCCTAACCCTAAACCTAACCCTCACCCTCACACTAGCCCTTATCCTAACACTCACTCTAACCCTAACCCTCACTCTCACTCTAACCCTCACCCTAACCCTTACCCTCACCCTAACCCTATCTTTAAAGCAAACCCAACCCTCAGCATAAACCTAAGCCACACTCTCATCCTAACCCTAAGCCTAAGCCTAATCCTCACCCTCCCCCTAAACTTCACCTTCACCCTCACCATAACTCTAACCCTAATCCTCAAGCTAAACCTAACACTAACCCTAATGCTAACCCTAACCCTCACCCTGACCTTAACCCTCACCCTAATCCTAACACTCACCCTAACCCTAACCCTCACCCTAACCATAAACCTAACCCTCACCCTAACCATAAACCTAACCCTCACAATAAACATCAACCTCACCCTAAACCTAAACCTACCTCTCAACCTAACCCTCAACCTAACCCTAACCCTAATCCTCACCATATCCCTCAAACTAACCCTAACACTCATCCTCACCCTTATCCTAACCCTAACCTTAAACCTCACCTAAAAGTAATGCTAACCCTAACACTCATCCTCACCCTAACCCTCACCCTAACCCTAACCCTAATCCTAACACTAAAACTCACCCTAAACCTCACCCTCACCCTCAATGTCAACCTCACCCTAAACCTCACCCTCACCCTAACCCTCAACATAACCCTTAACCTCATCCTAACCGTAAACCTAATCCTAACCCTAACCCTTACACTAACCCTAGCCCTCACCCTGACCCTAACCCTAACCCTAATTCTCACCCTCACCCGAACCCTCAGCCTAATCCTAACCCTAACCATTATCATAAACCTAAGCCTCACCCTCACACTCACCCTAAACCTAACTCTAACCCTAACCCTCTCCCTCACCCTCACCCTAAACTTGACCCTAACCCTAACCCTAACCCTCACCCTAACCCTAAACCTAACCCTTACACTCACCCTAACCCTAACTCTCACCCTCACACTAGCCCTCACCCTAACACTCACTCTAACCCTAACCCTCACTCTTACACTAACCCTCAGCCTAACACTTACCCTCACCCTAACCCTATCTCTAAACCAAACCCTAACCCTCACACTAAACCCAACCTCAGCCTAAACCAAACCCTCACCCTCATCCTAACCCTAAGCCTAAGCCTAACCCTCACCCTCACCCTCACCCTCAACCTCACCCTCACCCTAACTCTAAACCTAACCCTCACGCTAACCCTAACCCTAACCCCAATGCTAACCCTAACCCTCACCCTAACCCACACCCTAACCCTAACCCTCACAATAACCCTAACCATAACCATAAACCTAACCCTCACACTAAACCTCAACTCACCCTAAACCAAAACCTACCCCTCAGCCTAACCCTCACCCTAACCCTAACCCTAATCCTCACCATATCCCTCACCCTATCCCTAACACCAACCCTCACCCTAACCTTAAACCTCACGCTAAATGTAATGCTAACCCTAAACCTCATCCTACCCTAACCCTCAACCTAACCCTACCTCTAATCCTAACACTCACCCTAACCTTAAACCTATCCCTCAACCTAGCCCTTACACTAACCCTAACACTAACCCTAACCCTCACCCTAACGCTCACCCTAACCCAAATCCAAACCCTCACCCTAACCCTCACCGTCATCCTAACACTCACCTTACCCTAACCCCCACCCACACCCTAACCCTCACCCTCACCAAAACACTCACCCTCACCCTGACCCTCACCTTAACACTTTACCTCACCCTAACCCTAACAATAACACTCACACAAACCCTAACCCTCACCCTAACCCTAACCCTCTCCGAAACTCTACCCCTCACCCACACCCGAACTATCACCCTCATCCTAACCCTCACCCTCACCCTAAACATCACCCTAACCCTAACACTCACCCTAACACTCACCCTCACCCAAAACCTCACCCTAACCCTTACCATCACCCTCACCCTCACCATAACCCTCATGCTAACCCTTACCCTCACCCTTACCCTACTCCTAAACCTACCCCTACCCCTACGCCTACCCCTAACCCTAAACCTCACCCTCCCCCTCCCTCTAACCCTAATCCTAACAATAACCCAAACAGTATACCTAAACCTAACACTCACCCTAACCATAAACCTAAACCTCACCCTCAATTGCACCCAAACCTAACAATAACCCTAACCCTAACCCTAACCCTCACCCTAACCCTAAACCTAACAATAACCCTAAACCTAAAAATAACCCTAACCCTATCCCTAAACCTCACCCTAACCCTAAACCTCAGCCTAATCTAAACCCTTACCATTATCTTAACCCTAACCCTCACCCTCACACTCACCCTAAACATAACCCTAACCCTAACACTCACCCACACCCTCACCCTCACCCTCACCCTAACCCTAACAATAATCCTAACCCTAACCCTAAACCTAACCCTAACCCTCACCCTTACCCCTAACCCTAACCCTCACCCTCAACCTAGCCGTCACCCTAAATACTCACTCTAACCCTTACCCTCACTCTCACACTAACCCTCATCCTAACACTTAACCTCACCCTAACCCTAACCCTAAATTTAAACCTAACCCTCACACTGAACCTAAACCTCAACCCTAACCAAACGCTCACCCACATCTTAAAAACTAACCCTAACCCTAACCCTCACCCTCACCCTCAAACTCACCCTCAACCTCACCCTACCTCTAACCCTAATCCTCACGCTAACCCTAACCCTAACCCTAATGCTAACCCTAACCCTCACCCTCACCCTAACCCTCACCCTTAGCTAACCCTCATCCTAACCCTAAGCCTAACCATCACACTAAACCTAACCCTCAGCCTAACCCTAACCCTACCCTTCAGCCTAAAAATCAACTTAAACATAAACCTCGACCTAATCCTCACCCTATCCCTCACCCTAACCCTAACACTCACCCTCACCCTAGACCTCACATTTACCCTAAACATAACCCTAAACCTCACCCTAAAACTAATGCTAATCCTAACCCTCACCCTCACCCTAAACCTAACCATCACCCTAACCCTACCACTCACCATAACCCTTACCCTCACCATAACCTTAAAACTAATCCTAACCCTAACCATTACACTAACCCTAACCGTCACCCTAACCCTATGCCTAACCCTAACCCTCACACTCACCCTCACGGTAATGCTCAGCCTAATACTAAACCAAACATTATCGTAACCCTAACACTAACCCTTACACTCACCCTAAACCTAACTCTATCCCTAACCCTCAACCTAAATCTAACCCTAACCCTAACCCTAAAACTAAACCTAAACCTAACCCTCACCCTAACCGTAATCCTTAACCTCACCCTCACCCTAACCCTAACCCTAACCCTAACCCTCACCCTCACACTAGCCCTCACCATAACACTCACTCAAAGCATAACCCTCCCTCTCACCCTAACCCTTACACTCACCCTAATCCTAACCCTAAACCAAACCCTAACCCTCACACTAAACCCAACCATCAGCCTAAACCTAACCCTCACCCTCATCCTAACCCTAACCCTAACCCTCAACCTCACCCTCAACCTCAAACTCACCCTCACCCTAATTCTAACACTAACCCTCACACTAACACTAACACTAACCCTAATGCTAACGCTAACCCTCACCCTCACCCTAACCCTCACCCTTACCCTAACCCTAACCCTAACCCTCACCCTAACCCTAAACCTAACCCTCACACTAAACCTAAACCTCACCCTAACCCTAAACCTATCCCTCAGCCTAACTCTCACCCAAACCCTAACCTTAATCCTCACCATATCCCTAACCCTAACCCTAACACTCACCCTCACCATAACCCTAACTCTATCCTTAAACCTCACCCTAAAAGTAATGCTAACCCTAAACCTCATCCTCACCCTAACCCTCACCTTAACCCTAACCCTAATCCTAACCCTCACCCTAACCCTAAACCTAAACCTAACCCTAGCCCTCACTCTAACACTAACACTAACCCTCACCATAAACCTAATGCTAACCCTAACACAAACCCAAACCCTCACCCTAAACCTCACTGTCATCCTAACACTCACTTAACACTAATCTTAACCCACACCCTAACCCTCACATTCATCAAAACACTCACGCTCACCCTAACCCTCACCCTAACACTTTTCCTCATCCTAACCCTAACCCTAACACTCACACAAACCCTAACCCTCACCCTAATCCTAAGCCTCTCCTACACGTTAACCCTCACTCACACCCGAAACATCAGCCTCACTCTAACCCTCACCCTCACCCTAAACATCACCCTAACCCTAACACTCACCCTAACCCTATATCTAAACGTCACCCTAACACTAACCCTCACCCTAAACCTCACCCTCACCCTAACGATAACCCTAAACTTTACCTAACCAAAACCCTCACCCTCAACCTCACCCTCACCCTAAACCCCACCCTAACCCTTACATTCACCTAACCCTGACCCTAAACATCACACTAACCCTAACCTTGACCCTAACCCTAACCCTAACCCTAACCCTAAATCTAACCCTACCCTCACCCACACCCTAACCCTAAACCTAACCCTAATCCTCACCCTCACCCTCACCCTCACACTAACTCTAACCCTAACAATATCCCTAACCCTAACCCTAAACATAACCTTAACCCTCACCCTCACCCTAACCCTAACACTAACCCAAATCCTTAACCTAACCCTAACCCTGAACCTCACCTTAACCCTCACCCTAACCCTAAAACTCACTCCAACTTTAACCCTAACCCTAACCTAAACCTAACCCTAACCCTAACCCTCACCATCATCCTACACCTCACCCTAACCCTTATCCTCACCCTAACACTAACCTTAAAACTCACACTAACCCTAACCCTCACCCGAAACCTAACCATAACCCTAACCCTCACCCTCACCCTAACCTTAACCCGAACCCTAACCCTCACCCTCACCCTCAAGCTCACCCTCATCCTCACCCTAACTCTAACCCTTACCCTCACCGCTAACCCTAACCCTGACCCTAATGCTAACCCTAACCCTCACCCTCACCCTTACCTTCAAACTCAACCTCACCCGCACCCTAACCCTCATGCTATTCTTAACCCTAACCATTATCTTAACCCTAACCCTCACACTCACACTCACCTTAAACCTAACCCTCACCCTAACACTCAACCTCACCCTTACCCTCACCTTAACCCTAACCCTAACAATAAACGTAACACTAACCCTAACTCTAACCATAACCATCATTATCATCCTAAACCTCACCCTAAACCTAACACTCACACACACCCTAATCCTCACCCTCACCAAAACCCTCACCCTCACCCTCACCCTAACCCTCACCCTCACCCTAATCACCACCCTAACCCTAACCCTTAACCTAAACCTAACCGTAACCCACACCCTAACCCTAACCCTAACAATAACCCTAAACCTATCAATAACCGTAACCCTAACCCTCACCCTAACCCTAACCCTCACCCTCACCCTAAACTTAACCCTAACCCTCACCCTCACCCTTAACCTCACCCTCAGCCTAACCCTAACACTAAACCTAACCCTAATCCTAAACCTAACCCTCACCCTCACCCTCACCCAAACTCTAATCCTAACCATAACCCTCACCCTCACCCTAACCCTAACCCTAAACCTCACCCTCACCCTAACCCTGCCGATAACTCTAACATGAACCCTCAACCTAAACCTCACCTTAAACTTTACCCTCAACCTAAACCTAACCCTAATCCTAACCCTAAACCTTACCCCAACTCTTACCCTCACCCAAACACTCACCCTAACCCTAACACTCACCGTCACCCTAAACCTCACCCTATCCTTAACCCTCACCCACACCCTAACCCTCACCCTCACCTGAAAACTCACTCTCAACCTAACCCTCACCCTAAAACTAACCCTAAACTTCACACTAACCGTAACCCTCACCCTAAACTTAACACTAACCCTAACCCTCACCCTAACTTTAACACTCACAAAAACACTAACCCTCATCCTAACCCTCCCACACACCTGAATCGTCACCCTCACCCAAGCCCTCACTCTCACCCTAAACATCACCCTAAACCTAACACTCACCCTAACCCTAACCCTAACTTTAACACTCACACAAACCCTAACCCTCACCCTAACCCTCACCTCACCTTAAACCTCACCATAACCCTACCCCTTACCTAAACGAAACCCTTACTCGCACCCTCACCCTCACCCTAAACCTCACCCTAACCCTTAATCTCACCCTAACCCTAACCCTAAACCTAACCCTCACCCTCACCCTCAACCTCACCCTCACCCTAACTCTAACTCTAATCCTAACCCTCATGCTAACCCTAACCCTAACCCTAATGCTAACCCTAACCCTCATCCTCACCCTTAGCTAACCATCACCCTAACCCTAACCCTAACCCTCACATTAAACCCAACACTCACCCTAACCCTAACCCTAACCCTCAGCCTAAAACTCACCCTAAACCTAACCCTAATCCTAATCCTCACCCTATCCCTCACCCTAACCCTAACACTCACACTCACCCTAGCCCTCACATTAACCCTAACCATAACCCTAAACCTCACCCTAAAATGAATGCTAATCCTAACACTCACCCTCACCCTAACCCTCACCCAAACCGTTACCCTCAACTTAACCCTAACCCTCACAATAACCCTAACCCTCACCCTAATCCTATCCCTACCCCTGAGCCTCACAATCATACCAACCCTAACCCTAACCCTAACCCTCACCCTAAACCTAACCCTCACTCTCACCCTCACCCTAAACCTAACCCTAACCCACACCCTCTCCCTAAACCTAACCCTAACCCTCACCTTCACCCTCAACCTCACCCTCAGCCTAAACCTAACACTAAACTTCAGCCTAACCCTAACCCTAACCCTAACCCTCACCCTAAACTTCACCATAACCCTAACCCTTATCTAAATGAAACCCTCACTCTCACCCTCACCCTCAACCTAAACCTCACCCTAACCCTTTCCCTCACCCTCACCCTAACCCTAACCCTCACACTAACCCTAACGCTCACCCTCACCCTAACCCTTACTCTTACCCTCACCCACACCCTAACCCTAACTCTCAGCCTAATCTTAACCCTAACCATTATCTTAACCCTAACCCTCACCCTCACCCTCACCCGCACCCTAACCCTAATCCTAACAATAACCCTAACCCTAAACCTAAAGCTAACCCTTACCTTTACCATAACCCTAAACCTAACCATAATCCTCACACTAATCCAAACCCTAAACCTCACACTTACCCCAACCCTAACCCTCACACTCACCCTCAACCTCACCCTCAGCCTAAACCTAACCCTAAACCTAAACTGAATCCTAAACCTAACCCTCACCCTCAACCACACCCAAACTTTAACCCTAACCCTAAACCTCACCCTCACCCTCACCCTAACCCTAACCCTCACCCTCACCCTAACCTTTAGGATAACTCTAAGATGAACCTTCACCCTAAAACTCACCTTAAACTTTACCCTCAACCTAAACTTAACCCTAATCCGAACCCTAAACCTTACCATAACTCTAACCCTCACCCAAACACTCACCCTCCCCTAACCCTCACCATCACCCTAAACCTCACCCTATCCCTAAACTTCACCCACACCCTAACCCTCACCCTCATCTGAAACCTCACCCTCACCCTCACCCTCACCCTCATCCTAAACATCACCCTAACACTAACCCTAACCGTAACACTAACCCTAATCGTAACCCTAACCCTAACCCTAACCCTCACCCTACCCCTAATCCTAACCCTCACCCTCACCCTAACATTAACCCGAACTCTAACGCTCACCCTCACACTAGCCCTCACCCTAACATTCACTCTAACCGTAACCCTCAATCTCACTTTAACCCTCATCCTAACCCTTACCCTCACCATAACCTAAACCAAACCCTAACCCTCACACTAAACCCAACCCTCAGCTTAAACCTAACCCTCACCCTCATCCTAACCCCTACCTAAACCCTAAACCTAACCCTCACCCACAACCTCACCCTCACCCTCACTCTAACACTAACCCTAACCTGCATGTTAACCCTAGCCGTAAACCTAATCCTCAACCTCACTCAAGCCCTCACCCTAAACCTAACCCTAACCCTAACCCTTACCCTAGCCCTCACCCTAACCCTAACCATCACTCTCACCCTAACCCTCACCATAACCCTTACCCTCAACCTAATCCTAACCCTAAAATTTACACTGACCCTAACCCTCATCCTAACCCTAAACCTAACTCTAATCCTAAACCTTACCCTCTCCCTCACCCTAACCCTAACAATAACCCTAAGCCTAACCCTAACCATAACCCTAAACCTAATCCTAACCCTCACCTTCACCCTCATCCTAACTCTAACCCTAACACTCACGCTAACCCTAACCCGAAACCTAATGCTAACCCTAAACCTCACCCTCACCCTAACCCTCAACCTAAACCTAAACTTCACCCTAACAGTAAACCTAACTCTCACACTAAACCTAAACCTCACCCTAACCCTAAAACTACACCACAGCCTAACTCTCACCCTAACTCTAACCCTAATCCTCAAAATATCCCTCACCCTAACCCAAACACTCACCCTCACCCTAAACCTAACCCTAACAATAACCCTAACCCCAACCCTAAACTTAACCCTAACTCTCAACCTCACCCTAACCCTAACCCTAACCCTCACCCTCACCATCACCCTCAACCTCACCTTCACCCTCACCCTAACTCTAACCCTACCCTCACCCTAACCCTATCCGTATCCCTAATGCAACCCTAAACTTCACCCTCACCCTCACCCTTAAACTTAACCTCACCCTCACCTTCACCTCACCCTAATTATCACCCTAACCCTAACCCTTAACCTAACCCGAACCCTAACCTGCACACTAACCCTAACCCTCACCCTAAACCTCACCCTAAACCTAACCCTTACCTAACCGAAACCCTCACCCTCACCCTCACACTAATCCTCCGCCTAATCTTAACCCTAACCATTATCTTAACCATAACCCTCACCCTCATGCTAACCTTAAGCATAACCCTAACCCTAACACTCAACATCACCCTAACCCTCACCCTAACCCTAACCCTCAACCAAACCATAATGCTCACCCTCGCCAAAACCCTCACCCTTACCCTAGCCCTCACCCTCACCCTAAACCTAACTCTTAACCTAACCCTAACTGTAACCCTTACCCTAACCCTAACCCTAACAATAACCCTAAACCTAACAATAACCCTAACACTAACCCTCACCCTAACCCTAACCCTTGCCCTAACCCTCAACCGAACCCTAACCCTAACCCTATACTTCACCCTCAACCTAAACCTAACCCTCACCCTAAACCTCACCCTAACCCTAACCCTTACCAAAACGAAACCCTCACTGTCAACCTCACCCTCACCCTAACTCTTACCCTCAACCTAACCCTAACTAGTCCTAACCCTCACTCTAACCCTAACGCTCACCCTCACCCTAACCCTTACCCTTACCCTCACCCACACCCTAACTCTAACACTCAGCCTAATCTTAACCCTAACCATTATCTTAACGCTAACCCTCACCCTCACACTCACCTTAAACTTAACCCTAACCCTAACACTCAACCTCAACCTGACCCTAACCATAACCCCACCTCTAACACTCACCCTCACACTAGCCCTCACCATAACTCTCACTCTAACCCTAAACCTCAATCTCACTTTAAACCTCATCCTGACCCTTACCCTCACCATAATGCTAACCCTAAACCAAACAGTAACCCTCAAACTAACCCCAACCCTCACCCTCATCCTAACACTAACCCTAAACCTAAACCTAACCCTCACCCTCAACCTCACCCTCACCCTCACCCTAACTCTAACCATAACCTGAACGCTAACCCTAAACTTAACCCTAATGCTAACCCTAAACCTCAACCTCACCCTAGCCCTCACCCTAACCCTAACCCTAACCCTAACCCTCACCCTAACCCTAAACCTTACCCTAGCCCTCACCCTAACCCTAACTCTCACCCTCAGCCTAACCCTCACCCTAACCCTAACCCTCACCCTAACCCTCACCCCAACCATAAGGCTAAACCTAATACTCAACTTCACCCTAACCCTCACCCTAACACTTTACCTCACCCTAACCCTAACACTAACACTCACAAAAAACCTAACCCTCACCCTAACCCTCCCCCACACCCAAATCCTCACCCTCACCCAAACCCTCACTCTCACCCTAAACGTCACCCTAAACCTAACAGTCACCCTAACCCTAACCCTAACTTTAACACTCACACATACCCTAACCTTCACCCTCACCCTAACCCTCACCATAACTCTTACCCTCACCCTAAACCTAAAATTAATCCTAACCCTAACATTTACACTGACCCTAACCCTCATCCTAACCCTAACCCTAACCCTAACCCTCACCCTCACCCTCACCCTAACCCTCAGCCTAATCCTAACCCTAACCCATATCAATCTCTAACCCTCACCCTCACACTCACCCTAAACGTATCTCTAACCCTAAACCTCACCCTCTCCCTCACCCTCACCCTAAAAATAACCTTAAACCTAACCCTAACCCTAATCCTAATACTAACCCTCACCCTCACCCTCACACTAACCCTAACGCTAAACCTAAAAATAACCCTAACCCTAAACCTAAATCTCAACCTAACCCTAACCCTAACCCTCACCCTCACTCTCACCCTAACCATAACCCTAACACTAACAATAACCCTAACCCTAAAACTAATCTTACCCCTAACCCTCACCCTAAACCTCACCGACATCCTAAACCTCACCCTAACCCTTACCTTCACCCTAACCCTAACCTTAAACCACACACTAACCCTAACCCTCACCCTATACCTAACCCTAACCCTAACCCTCACCCTCACCCTCACCCTAACCCTAACCCTAACCTTAACCCTAACAATAACCCTAACCCTAAACCTAAACCTAAACCTCATCCTAACCCTAACCCTAAGCCTCACCCTCAATTTCACCCTAACCCTAACACTAACCCTAACAATAACCCTAACCCTAAACCTAAACCTAATCTTTACCCACACCCTAACCCTAATCCTAATCCTCACCCTCACCCTCACCCTCACACGAACCCTAACACTAACAATAACCCTAAACCTAACTCCAAACCTAACCCTAACCCTCACCCTCACCCTAACTCTAACAATAACCCTAATCCTCACCCTAACCCTCACCCTCAAGCTCACCCTCACCCTCACCCTAACTGTAACCCTAACCCTCATGCTAACCCTAAACCTGACCCTAATGCTAACCCTAACCCTCACCCTCAGCCTCACCCTTCCCCTCAACCTCAACCTCACCCGCACCCTAACCCTCATGTTAATCTTAACCCTAACCATTATATTAACCCTAACCCTCACACTCACACTCACCTTAAACCTAACCCTAACCCTAACACTCAACCTCACCCTTACCCTCACCCTAACCCTAACCCTAACAATAACCCTAAACCTAACCCTAAGACACACCCTAACCCTCACTATCATCCTAACCCTCACCCTAAACCTAACACCTACACACACCCTAACCCTCACCCTCACCAAAACCCTCACCCTCACCCTAACCCTCACCCTCACCTTAATCATTACTCTAACCCTAACACTTAACTTAAACCTAATCGTAACCCTCACCCTAACCCTCACCCCAACCATAACGCTAAACCTAACACTCACCCTCACGCTCACCCTCACCCTAACACTTTACCTCACCCTAACCCTCAAGCTAACTTTAACACTCACAAAAAACCTAACCCTCACTCTAACCCTCCCCCATACCCGAATCCTCACCCTCACCCAAACCCTCACTCTCACCCTAAACATCACCCTAAACCTAACATTCACCCTAACCCTAACCCTAACTTTAACACTCACACAAACCCTAACCCTCACCCTAACCCTCACCTCACCCTAAACCTCACCCTAACCCTTACCCTCACCCTAACCCTAACCTTAAACCTCACACTAACCCTAACCCTCACCCTAAACCTAACCCTAACCCTAAACCTCACCCTCACCCTCACTCTAACCCTAACTGAAACCTAACAATAACCCTAACCCTAAACCTAAAAATAAACCTCATCCTAACCCTAACCCTAACCCTCACCCTCAATCTCACCCTAACACTAACCCTACCCCTAACAATAACCTTAAACCTAACCGTAGCCCTAACCTTAACCCTAAACCTAACCCTAACCCTCACTCTCACCCTAACCCTATAGCTAACCCTAATCCTCACCCTCACCCTTACCCTCACCCTAACTCTAACCCTAACAATATCCCTAACCCTAACCCTAAACCTAACCCTAACCCTCACCGTCACCCTAACCCTAACCCTAACCCTAATCCTAAACCTAACCCTAACCCTCAACCTCACCCTAACCCTCACCCTAACCCTAAACCTAACCCCAACTCTAACTCTAACCCTAACCTAACTCTAACCCTTAGCCTCACCCTAACCCTAAAGCTAACCCTAATCCTCACCCTCACCCTCACCCTCACCCTAACTCTAACCCTAACAATATCCCTAACCCTAACCCTCACCGTCACCCTAACCCTCACCGTCACCCTAACCCTAACCCTAACCCTAATCCTAAACCTAACCCTAACCCTCAACCTCGCCCTAACCCTCACCCTAACCCTAAACCTCACCCCAACCCTAACTCTAACCCTAAACTTACTCTAACCCTCAGCCTCACCCTAACCCTAAAGCTAACCCTAATCCTCACCCTCACCCTCACCCTCACGATAACCTTAAAACTTACAATAACCCTAACCCTAATCTTAAACCTAACCCTAACCCTCACACTCACCCTCACCCCAACCTTAACCGTAACCCCAACCCTCACCCTAACCCTCACCTCACCCTAAACCTCACCCTAACCCTAACCCTTACCTAACCGAAACCCTCACTCTCACCCTCACCCTCACCCAAAACCTCACCCTAACCATTACAAGCACCATAACCCTAACCCTCACACTAACCCTAACCCTCACCCTAACCCTAACCCTAACGCTTACCCTCATCCTCAACCTCACCCTAACTCTCAGCCTAATCTTAAACCTCACCATTATCTCAACCATCTCACTCTCACACTCACCTTCAAACTAACCGTAACCCTAACACTCAGCCTCACCCTCAACCTCACCCTAACCCTAACCCTAACAATAACCCTAAACCTAACCATAAACCTAACCCTAACCCTCAACCTCACCCTAACCCTCACCCTAACCCTAACCCTCACCCACACCCTAACCCTCACCCTCACCAAAACCCTCACGCTCACCCTAACCCTAAACCTCACCCTAATCATCACCCTAAACCTAACTCTTAACCTAACCCTAACTGTAACCCTCACCCTAACCCTAAACCTAACAATAACCCTAAACCTAACAATAACTCTAACCCTCACCCTCACCCTAAGCCTAAACCTCGCCATAACCCTAACCCTAACCCTAAATTTCACCCTAACCATAACCCTAACCCTAACCCTCACCCTAAACCTCACACTAACCCTAACCCTTACCTAAACAAAACCCTCACTCTCACCCTCACCCTCACCCTAAATCTCACCCTAATCTAAACCCTAACCCTAATTCTAACCCTATCCTCACCCTCATCTTCACCCTAAACCTAACCCTAAACCTAACCCTCACCCTCAACCTCACCCTCACCCTAACCCTATCCCTAACCCTAACGCTCACCCTAACAGTAACCCTTACCTTAGCCCTCACCTTTACCCTCACCCTAACACTATCCCTCACCCTCACCCTAACCCTCACTCTAACCATGAGCCTCACACTAACCCTTACCCTCAACCTCACCCTGACCCTCAGACAAAACCTAACCCTTACCCTCACCCTCATCCTAATCCTAAACTTCATCCTCACCCTAGCCCTCATCATAACCCTTACCCTCACCCTAACCATAACCCTAAACCTAACCCGAACCCGAACCCTCACCCTAACCCTAACCCTAACCCTAACCCGAACCCTCACCCTAACTCTAACCCTAACAATAACCCTCACACTTACCCTAAACCTAAACCTAACCCTCACCCTCACCCTAACCCTAAAACTAACCCTAACCCTCACCCTCACCCTCAACCTCACCCTCACCCTCACCCTAACTCTAACCCTATCCCTCACGCTAACACTAACCCTAACCCTAATGTAACCCTAAAATTCACCCTCACCCTCACCCTTACCCTCAACCTCACCCTCACCTTCACCCTCACCCTAATCATCACCCTAACCCTAACCCTTAACCTAACCCTAACCATAACCTGCACACTAACCCTAACCCTCACCCTAAACCTAACCCTTACCTAACCAAAACCCTCACCCTCACCCTCACACTAACCCTCGGCCTAATCTTAACCCTAACAATTATCTTAAACATAACCCTAACCCTCACACTCACCTTAAACCTAACCCTAACCCTAACACTCAACCTCAACCTAACCCTCAATGTAACTTTAACCCTCACCCACACCCTAATCCTCACCCTCACCCTCACCCTCACCCTCACCCTCACCCTAATTATCACCCTAAACCTAACCCTTAACCTAACCCTGACTGTAACCCTCACCCTAACCCTAACCCTAACAATAACCCTAAACCTAACAATAACCCTAAACCTAACACTCACCCTAACCCAAACCCTCACCCTAACCCTCAATCTAACCTAACTCTAACCCTAAACTTCACCCTAACCCTAACCGTAACCCTAAACCTCACCCTAAACCTCACCCTATCCCTAACCCTTACCTAAATGAAACCCTCATTCTCACCCTCACCCTCACCCTAAAACCTCACCCTAAACCTTACCCTCACCCTCACCCTAACCCTAACCCTCACAGTAAACCTAATGCTCACCCTCACCCTAACCCTAACCCTTACCCTCACCCACACCCTAACCCTAACCCTCAGCCTAATCTTAACCCTAACAATTATCTTAACCCTAACCCTCACCCTCACACTCACCTTAAACCTAACCCTAACCCTAACACTCAACCTCACCCTCACCCTCACCCTAACCGTAACCTGAACTCTAACCCTCACCCTCACACTAGCCCTCACCATAACACTAACTCTAACCCTAAACCTCACTCTCACTTTAACCCTCATCCTAACCCTAACCCTCACCATAACCCTAACCCTAAACCAAACCCTAACCCTCACACTAAACCCAAACCTCAGCCTAAACCTAACCCTCGCCCTCATCCTAACGCTAACCCTAACCCTAATCCAAACCCTAACCCTCAATCTCTCCCTCACCTTCACACTAACTCTAACCCTAACCTGCATGCTAACCCTAAAACTAACCCTAATGCTAACCCTAAACCTCAACCTCACCCTAGCCCTCACCCTAACCCTAACCCTAACCCTAAACCTCACCCTAACCCTAACCCTTACCCTAGCCGACACCCTAACCCTAACCCTCACCCTCAGCCTAACACTCACCATAACCCTTGCCCTCAACCTAACCCTAAACCTAATCCTAACCCTAACATTTACACTGACCCTAACCCTCATTCTAACCCTAACCCTAATTGTAACTCTCACCTTCAACCTCACCCTAACCCTCAGCCTAATCCTAACCCTAACCAGTATCATATCTCTAACCCTACCCTCACACTCACCCTAAACCTAACTCTAATCCTAAACCTCACCATCTCCCTCACACTAACCCTAACAATAACCCTAAACCTAACCCTAACCCTAACCCTAATCCTAACCCTCACCCTCACCCTCACCCTAATTCTAACCCTAACCCTCATGCCTCACCTAACGCTAACCCTAACGCTAACCCTAACCTCACCCTCACCCACAGACAAACCCTAACCCTAACCCTAATCCTAACACTAACCCTAACCCTCACCCTCACCCTAAACCTAAACCTAAACCTCACCCTCACCCTCACCCTCACCCTAAACCTAACAATAACCCTAACCCTAACCCTCACCCTCAACCTAATCCTCACCCTAATCTTAAACCTAACCCTAATTCTAACCCTAACCTCACCCTCAACTTCACCCTAACCCTAACCCTAAACCTAAACCTCACCCTCAAACTCAACCTCATCCTAACCCTAACCCTAACCCTAACCCTAACCCTAACACTAACCCTTACCTTAGCCCTCACCTTTACCCTCACCCTAACACTATCCCTCACCCTCACCCGAACCCTCACTCTAACCATAACCCTCACACTAACCCTAACCCAAATCCTAACACTCACACTAACCCTAACCCTCACCCTAAACCATATCCTAACTCGAACACTAACCCTTACCCTCAACCTCACCCTGACCCTCAGACAAAACCTAACCCTAACCCGAAATCTAACCCTAAACCTCACCCAAACCCTCACACTTACCCTCACCCTCACTCTGACCGTAAACCTCATCCTCACCCTAACCCTCAACATAAACCTTACCCTCACCCTAACCTGAACCCTAAACCTAACCCTAACCCTCACCCTCACCCTAAAACTAACCCTAACCCTAACCCTCACCCTCACCGTAACCCTAACCCTAACAATAACCCTAACACTAAACCTAACAATAACCCTAACACTCACCCTCACCCTAAACCTAACCCTAACTCTAACCCTCACCCTCACCCTCAACCTCACCCTCACCCTCACTCTAACTCTAACCCTATCCCTCATGCTAACCCTGTCCCTAACCGAAATGTAACCCTAACCCTCAACCTCACCCTCACCCTCACCCTTACCCTCACCCTCACCCTCACATTCACCCTCACCATAATCATCACCCTAAACCTAACCCTTAAACTAACCCTCACCCTAACCTGCACACTAATCCTAACCCTCACCCTAAACCTCACCCTAAACCTAACCCTTACCTAACCAAAACCCTCACCCTTACCCTCACACTAACCCTGAGCCTAATCTTAACCCTAAACATTATCTTAATCATAACCCTCACCCTCACACTCACCTTAAACCTAACCATAACCCTAACACTCAACCTAAACCTAACCCTAACTGTAACCCTCACCCTAACCCTAACCATAACAATAACCCTAAACCTAACAATAACTCTAACCTTAACCCTCACCCTAACCCTAACCCTCGCCCTAACACTCAAGCTAACCCTAACCCTAACCCTAAACTTCACCCAAACCCTAACCGTATCCCTCACCCTAAACCTCACCCTAACCCTAACCCTTACCAAAACGAAACCCTCACTATCACCCTTACCCTCACCCTAAACCTCACCCTAACCCTTATCCTCAACCTAACCCTAACCCTAACCCTCACACTCACCCTAACACTAACCCTCACCCTAACCTTTACCCTTACCCTCACCCACACCCTAACCCTAACTCTCAGCCTAATCTTAACCCTAACCATTATCTTAACCCTTACACTCACCCTCACACTCACCTTAAACCTAACCCTAATCCTAACACTCAACCTCACCCTCACGCTCACCCTAACCCTAACCCTAACAATAACCCTAAGCCTAAACTTAAACCTAACCCTAACCCTAACCCTAACCCTAATCCTCACCCTAACCCTAACCCTAAACCTCACCCTTACCCTAACCCTAACCCTAATCCTCACCCTAGCCCTCACCCTAAAACTCACACTAACCCTAACCCTCACTCTCACTCTAACACTCATTCTAACCATTAACCTCACCCTAACCCTCACCATAAACCTTATCCTAAACCTGACACTAAAACTAACCCTCAGCTTAAACCTAACCCTCACCCTCATCCTAAACCTAACCCTAACCCTAACCCTCACCCTCACCTTCAACCTCACCCTCACCCTCACTCTAACTCTAATCCTAACCCTCACGCTAACCCTAACCCTAACCCTAAAGCTAACCCTAACACTCACCCTCACCCTAACCCTCACCCTAACCCTAACCCTAACCCTCACATTAAACCCAACCCTCACCTTAACCCTAACCCTAACCCTCAGCCTAAAACTCACCATAAACCTAACCCTAATCCTCATCCTCACCCTATCCCTCACCCTAATCCTAACACTCACACTCGCCCTAGACTTCACATTAACCCTAACCATAACCCTAAAACTCACCTTAAAACTAATGCTAACCCTAACCCTCACCCTCAACCTAACCCTCACCCAAACCCTTACCCTCAACCTAATCCTAACACTCACAATAACCCTAACCCTCAACCTAATCCTATCCCTACACCTGAGCCTCACAATCATCCTAACCCTAACCCTAACCCTAACCTTCACCCTAACCCTAACCCTCACCCTCACCCACAACCTAACCCAAACCCTAACCCTCACCCTAAACCTAAACCTAACCCTCACCCTCACACTCAAACTCACTCTCAGCCTAACCCTAACCCTAACCCTAACCCTAAAAATAACCCTAACCCTAACCCTTACCTAAACCTAACCCTAAACCTCACGCTCACCCTAAGCCTAAACCTAACCCTAACCCTCACCCTCACCCTAACCCTAACCCTAATCCTAAACCTAACCCTAACAATCAACCTCACACTAAGCCTCACCCTAACCCTAAACCTCACCCCAACCCTAACCCTAGCCCTAACCTAAACCTAATTCTAACCCTCACCCTCACCCTAACCCTAAACCTAACCCTAAACCTCACCCTCACCCTCACCCTCACGATAACCCTAACACTAACAATAACCCTAAACCTAACCCTAAACCTAACCCTAACCCTCACCCTCACCCTCCCCCTAACCTTAACCATTACTCTAACCCTCACCCTCACCCTCAAGCTCACCCTCACCCTCACCCTAACTCTAACCTTAACCCTCACGCTACCCCTAAACCTGACCGTAATGCTAACCCTAACCCTCACCCTCACCCTCACCCTTACACTCAACGACAACCTCACCCGCACCCTAACCCTCATGCCAATCTTAACCCTAACCATTATCTTAACCCTAACTCTCACTCTCACACTCACCTGAAACCTAACCCTAACCCTAACACTCAACCTCACCCTCACCCTCACGATAACACTTTACTTCACCCTAACCCTAACCCAAACTTTAACACTCACAAAAACCCTAACCCTCACGCTAAACCTCCCCCACACCCGAATCCTCAAGCTCACCCAAACCCTCACTCTCACCCGAAACATCACCCTAAAGCTAACACTCACTCTAACCCTAACCCTAACTTTTACACTCACACAAACCCTAACCCTCACCTGAAACCTCACCCTCACTCTAACCCTCACCCTCACCCTAAACATCAGCCTAACCCTAACCCTAACCCTAACAATAACCCTAATCCTAATCCTAATCCTAAACCTAACCCTCACCCTACCCGTAAACCTAACCCTCACCCTCACCCTAACCCGAAGCCGAACTCTAACACTCACGATCACACTAGCCCTCACCCTAACACTCACTCTAAGCCTAACCCTCACTCTCACTTTAACCCTCATCCTAACCATTGCCCTCAACATAAACCTAACCCTAAACCAAACCCTCACCCTCACACTAAACCCAACCGTCAGCCTAAACCTAACCCTCACCCTCATCCTACCCTAACCCTAAACCTAATCCTCAACCTCAACTTCACCCTCACCCTCACCCTAACTCTAACCCTAACCTGCACGCTAACACTAACCCTAACCCTAATGCTAACCCTAAACCTCAACCTCACCCTAGCCCTCACCCTAAACATAACCGTAACCCTAACCCTCACCCTAACCCTAACCCTTACCCTAGCCCTCACCCTAACCCTAACCCTCACCCTCACCCTCACCCTCACCATAACCCTTACCCTCACTCTAATCCTAAACCTAATCCTAACCCTCAAACTAAACCTAAACCTCACCCTCATCCTAACCCGAACCCTAACCCTAACCCTCACCCTCAACCTCACCCTAAACCTAACCCTCACCCCAACCCTAACCCTAACCCTAAACCTAACCCTAACCCTAACCCTCACCCTAACCCTAACCCTCACTATCACCCTAACCCTAACCCTCACCCTAACCCTCAACCTCACCCTCACCTTCACCCTAATTCCAACCCTAACACTCACGCTAACTCTAAACCTAACCCTAGTGCTATCCATAAACTTCACCCTCAGCCTCACTCTTACCCTCACCTTCACCCTCACCCTAATCATCACCCTAACCCTAACCCTTAAACTAACCCTAATACTAACCTTCACCCTAACCCTAACCCTAAACCTCACCCTAAACCTAACCCTTACCTAACTGAAACCCTCACCCTCACCATCACACAAACCCTCAGCCTAATCTTAACCCTAACCCTCACACTCACATTAACCTTAAACCTAACCCTAACTCTAACCCTCAACCTCACCCTTACACTTACCCTAACCCTAACCCTAACAATAACCCTAACCCTAATCTTAAACCTCACCCTAACCCTCATTATCATCCTATCCCTCACCCTGACCCTAACCCCCATCCACAACCTAACCCTCACCCTCACCAAAACCCTCACCCTCACCCTAAACCTCACCCTCACCCTAATCATCACCCTAACCCTAACCCTTAACCTAACCCTAACTGTAACCTTCGCCCTAACCCTAACAATAACCCTAAACCTAACAATAACCCTAACCGTAAACATCACCTTAACCCTAACCCTCACCCTAACCCTCAAACTAACTCTAACACTAAACCTAACACTCACCCTCACTGTAACTCCCACCCTAACATTTTTCCTCACCCTAACCCTAACCCTAACTTTAACACTCACACAAACCCTAACACTCACCCTAACCCTCACCCTCACCCGAAACATCACCCTAAACCTAACACTCACCCAAACCCTAACCCTATCCGTCACCCTAAACCTAACCCTAAACCTCACCCTAACCCTAAACCTCACCCTAACCCTAAACCTTACCTAACCGAAACCCTTACTCTAACCCTCACCATAAACCTCACCCTAACCCTTACCCTCACCCTAACCCTAATCCTAAACCTCACACTAACCCTAACCCTCACCCTCACCCTTAACCCTCACCCTTACCCTCACCCTCACCCTCACGCTAACCCTCAGCCTAATCTTAACCGTAACCATTGTCTTAACCCTAACTTTCACCCTTACATTCACCTTAAACCTAACCCTAACCCTAACACTCAACCTCACCCTCACCCTAACCCTAAACCTAATCCTAACAATAACCCTAACACTAACCCTAACCCTAATCCTCACCCTAACCCTAACCCTAAACCTCACCCTCACCCTCACCCTAACCCTAACGATAACCCTCAACCTCACCCTAGCCCTCACCCTAAAACTCACGCTAACCCTAAACCTCACTCTCACCCTAACACTCATTCTAAACCTTACCCTCACCCTAACCTTAACCCTAAACCTAACCCTAACCCTCACACTAAACCTAATCCTCAGCTTAAACCTAACCCTCACCCTCATCCTAAACCTAACCCTAAACCTAACCCTCACCATCACTCTAACTCTAATCCTAACCCTCACGCTAACCCTAACCCTAATCCTAATGCTAACCCTAACCTTCACCCTCATCCTAAACCTCACCATAAGCTAACCCTCACCCTAACCCTAACCCTAACCCTCACATTAACCCCAACCCTCACCCGAACCCTAACCCTAATCGTAATCCTCATGCTATCCCTCACCCTAACCGGAACACTCACACTCACCCAAGCCCTCTCAATAACCCTAACCATAACCCTAAAACTCACCCTAAAACTAATGCTAACCCTAACCCTCACCCTCACTGTAACCCACAACCAAACCCTTACCCTCAACCTAACCCTAACCCTCACAATAACCCTAACCCTCACACTAATCCTATCCCTACCTCTAATCCTCACTCTCATCCTAACCCTAATCCTAACCTTAAACCTCCCCCTAACCTTAACCCTCACCCTCACCCTAACCCTAACCCTCACCCTCACACTCACCCTCACCCTCACCCTAACCCTAACCCTCACCCTCAACCTAACCCTCACAATAACCCTTACCCTCACCCTAAACCTAATCCTAACCCTAATCCTTACACTAACCGTAAGCCTCATCCTAAACCTAACCCTAACCCTAACCCTAACCCTCACCCTCTCCCTAACCCTCAGCCTAATCCTAACCCTAACAATTATCATAACCTTAACCCTCACCCTCACACCCACCCTAAACCTAACTCTAACCCTAACCCTCACCCTCACCCTCACCTTAACCCTAACAATAACCCTATACCTAACCCTAAACCTAACCCTCACCCTAACCCCAATCCTAACCCTCACCCTCACCCTCACCCTAACTCTAACCCTAACCCTCATGCTAACCCTAACCCTAATGCTAACCCTAAAGCTCACCCTCACCCTAACCGTCACGGTAACCCTAACCCTAAAAATAACTCTAAACCACCCCCTAATCCTCACTATCATCCTAACCCTCACCCTAACCCTAACACTCCCGCATACCCTAACCCTCGCCCTCACCAAAACCCTCACCCTCACCCTAGCCCTCACCCTCACCCTAATCATCACCCTAACTCTAACCTTTAACCTAACCCTTACCGTAACCCGCACCCTAACCCTAACTGTAACAATAATCCTAACCCTATCAATAACCATAACCCTAACCCTCACCCTAAACCTAACATTCACCCTAACACTCAACCTAACCCTAACGCTAAACCTAACACTCATCCTCACCCTAACCCTCACCCTAAAACTTTAACTCTCCCTAACCGTAACCCTAACTTGAACACTCACAAAAACACTGAACGTAACCCTAACCCTCCCCCACACCCGAACATTCACCCTCACACAAACCCTCACCCTCACCCTAAACATCACCCTAAACCTAACACTCACCCTAACCCTAACCCTAACTTTAACACTCACACAAACCCTAACCCTCACCCTAACCATCACCTCACCCTAAACCTCACGCTAACCCTACCACTTCCCTAACCGAAACCCTCACTCTCACACTCACCCTCACCCTAAACCTCACTGTAACCCTTACCCTCACCCTAACCCTAACCCCAACCCTAACCCTCACACTAACCCTAAACCTCACCCTAACCCTACCCCTAACCCTTACCCTCACCCTGAACCTTACCCTGACCCTCAGGCTAATCTTAACCCTCACCATTATCTTAAACATAACCCTCACCCCCACAATCACCTCAAACCTAACGCTAACCCTAACACTCAACCTCACACTCACCCTCTCACTCACCCTAACCCTAACTCTAATAATAACCCTAACCCTAACTCTAACCCTAACCCTAACCCAAACCCATACCCTAACCCTAACCCTAATCCTCACCCTAACCCTAACTGTAAATCTCACCCTCACACTAACCCTAAACCTAACCCTAACCCTGACCCTGACCCTAGCCCTCACTTTAAAACTCACGCTAAACCTAACCCTCACTCTCACCTTAACACTCATTCTAACCCTTACCCTCTCCCTAACCTTAACCCTAAACCTAACCCTAACGTTCACACTAAACCTAACCCTCAGCCTAAACCTAATCCTCACCCTCATCCTAAATCTAACCCTCACCCTCACCCTAACCCTCACACTAAGCCTAAACCTAAGCCTAATGCTAACCTTAAACCTCACCCTCACCCTAACCCTCAACATAACCCTTACCCTCACACTAACCCTAAACCTAATCCTAACCCTAACCCTTACACTAACCCTATCCCTCACCTTAACCCTAACCCTAACACTCATCCATACCCACAAACTCACCATAACCCTCAGCCTAATCCTAACCCTAACCATTATGGTAACACTAACCCTCACCCTCACACTCACCCTAAGCCTAACTCTAACCCTAACCCTCACACTCACCTTAACACTAACCCGAACCCTAACAATAACCCTAAATCTAACCCTAATCCTAACACTCACCCTAACCCTAATCCTAACCCTCACCCTCACCCTCACCCTAACTCTAACCCTAACTGTCATGCTAACCCTAACCCTAATGCTAACCCTAAACCTCACCCTCACCCTAACCCTCACCCTAAATCTAACCCTCACCCTAACCCTAACCATAACAATAACCCTAAACCTAATCCTACCCCTAACAATAACCCTAAACCTAACCCTCAACCTAATCCTAACCCTCACCCTCAACATAACCTAAACCTAAACCTAAACCTAAACCTGAACCTAACCCTACACCTCACCCTCAAACTAGCCCTCACCCTAACAATCACTCTAACCCTAACCCTCACACTCACGCTAACCCTCACTCTCACCCTAACCCTCACCCTAACCCTAGCCCTCAACCTAACCCTAACCCTAAACCTCACCGTCATCCTACCACTCACCTAACCCTAACCCTCACCCACACCCTAACCCTCACCCTC
The DNA here is from genome assembly GCF_024711535.1 of Dipodomys merriami. Taxonomy (NCBI): domain Eukaryota; kingdom Metazoa; phylum Chordata; class Mammalia; order Rodentia; family Heteromyidae; genus Dipodomys; species Dipodomys merriami. The sequence goes on along the minus strand of NW_027202904.1, from coordinate 2,375,335 downwards.
ACCAAAGCACTCACCCTCACACTAACCCTCACCCTAACACTTTTCCTCACTCTAACCCTAACACTAACACAAACCATAACCCTCACCCTAAACCTAACCCTCTCCCACACCTTAACCCTCACCCACACCCGAACCATCACCCTCACCCTAACACTCAACTTCACCCTAAACATCACCCTAACCCTAACACTCACCCTAACCCTAAACCTAACCGTCACCCTAACCCAAACACACACCCTAACTATCACCTTCAGCCTAACCACAACCCTAACCCTAACCTAACCAAAACCTCACCCTCACCCTCACCCTGACCCTAAACCTCAACCTAACCTTTACCCTTACCCTAACCCTAACCCTAAACCTTAGACTAACCCTAACCCTAACCCTAACCCTAAACCTAACCCTCACACTAAACCTAAACCTCACCCTAACACTAAACCTACCCCTCAGCCTAACCCTCACCCTAACCCTAACCCTAATCCTCACCATATCCCTCACCGTATCTCTAACTCTCAACCTCACCCTAGCCCTCACCCTAACCCAAACCCTAAAATTAAACCTCACCCTAAAATAATGCTAACCCTAACCCTCATCCTCACCCTAACCCTAACCCTAATCCTAACCCTGACCCTAACCCTAAACCTAAACCTCACTCTAGCCCTCACTCTAACCCTAACCCTCACCCTAAAGCTAACCCTAACCCAAACCCAAACCCTCACCCTAACCCTTACCGTCATCCTAACACTCACCTAAACCTATCCCTCACCCACACCCTAACCCTCACCCTCACCAATACATTCACCCTCACACTAACCTTCACCCTAACACTTTTCCTCACCCTAACCCTTACACTAACACTCACACAAACCCTAACCCTCACCGTAAACCTAACCCTCCCCCACACGTTAACCCTCACCTAGACCCGAACCATCACCCTCACCCTAACACTCAACCTCACCCTAAACATCACCCTAAACCTAAAACTCACCCTAACCCTAAACCTAACCCTAATGTAACCAAAACCCTCAGCCTCACCCTCAGCCTAACCCTAAACCTAAACCTAAATCTCACCATAACCCTAACCCTAAATTTCACCAGCAATATTACCCTAACCCTAACCCTAAGCCTAACAATAACCTTAACGCTAAACCTAACCCTAAACCTCACACTAACCCTAACACTAACCCTCACCCTCACCCTCAACCTAAGCCTAACTCTAACCCGAAACCTAATCCTAAACCTAAAACTGACGCTCACCCTCAACCTAACCCTAACCCTAACCCTCACCGTAAACCTCACCCTATCCCTAACCATAACCCTAACAATCACCCTCTGCCTCAACCTAACCCTCACCGTAACCCTAACCCTAAACCTAACCATAACCCTCACCCACACCCTAACCCTCACCCTCACCGGAAACCTCACCCTCACCCTAAACCTCACTCTCACCCTTACCTCACCCTAACACTAACCCTCACCCTAACTCTAACCTTAAACTTCACCCTAATCCTAACCCTCACCCTAACCCTCACCCTCACCCTAATCCTCACCCTAATCCTAAACCTAACCCTAATCCTAATCCTAACCCTCATCCTCAACTTCACCCTAACCCTAATCTAAACCCAACCCTCATCATCAACCTAAACATCACCCACAGACAAATCCTAACCCTAACCCTAATCCTAACACTAACCCTAACCCTCACCCTCACCCTAAACCTAAACCTAACCCTCACCCTCACCCTAAGCCTAACCCTAACCCTCACCCTAAGACTAACCCTTACCCTAGCCCTCACCCTTACCTTCACCTTTATACTAACCCTATCCCTCACCCTAAACCTAATCCTAACCCTAACACGAACCCTTACCCTCAACCACATACTCACCCTACGACAAACCCTAACCTGAACCCGAAACCTAACCCTAAAACTAACCCTCACCCTCACCCTCACCCTAACGCTAACCCGCATCCTCACCCTAACCCTCAATATAAGCCTAACCCTCACCCTAACCCTAAACCTAATCCTAACCCTAACCCTTACACTAACCCTAACCCTCACCCTCACCCTCACCCTAACCCTAAACCTAACAATAACCCTAAACCTAACCCTAACCCTAACCCTAAATCTAATCCTCACCATATCCCTCACCCTAACCCTAACACTCACCCTCACCCTAACCCTAACCCTAACTTTAAACCTCAACCTTAAAGTAATTCTAATGCTAAACCTCATCCTCACCCTAATCCTAACCCTCACCCTAACCCTAAACCTAACCCTCACCCTAGCCCTCACTCTAACCCTAACATTAACCCTCACCCTAACGCTAACTCTAACCAAAAACCAAACCCTCACCGTCATCCTAACACTCACATAACCCTAACCCTCACCCACACCCTAACCCTCAGCCTCACCAAAACACTCACCCTCACACTAACCCTCACCCTAACACTTTTCCTCACCCAAACCCTACCCTAACACTCACGCAAATCCTAATCCTCACCCTAAACCTAACCCTCTCCCAAACCCTAACCCTCACCCACACCCGAACCAACACCCTCACCCTACCCCTCACCCTCACCCTAACCCTAAAACTAACCATCACCCTAACCCTAACCCTCACCCTACCCTTCACCCTCATCCTAAACATAACCCTAAACCTTACCTAACTGAAACCCTCAAGCTCAACCTCACCCTCACCCTAAACCTCACCCTAACCCTTATCCTCACTCTAAACCTAACCCTAAACCTCACACTAACCCTAACACTCAGCCTAAACCTAACAAAACCCTCACCCTAACCCTCACCCTAACCCTCACCCTAATCCTAACCCTAAACCTAACAATAACCCTACCCCTACCCCTAACCCTAACCCTAATCCTAACCCTTACTCTAACCATAATCTTAACCCTAACCCTCACCCTCACAATCACCCTCAACCTCACCCGAAACATAACCCTCACCCTCACCGTCACCCTCACCCTAACAGTAACCTTAACAATAACCATAACCCTAACCCTAAACCTAACCCTAACCCTCACACTCACCCTAACTCTAACCCTCACCCTTACCCTCACCCTCAACCTAAACCTCACACTAACCCTTACCCTCACCCTATCCCTAAACGTCACACTAACCCTAACCCTCAACCTAAACCTAACCCTAACCCTAACACTAACCCTCACCCTCACCCTAACCCTAACCCTAAATATAACCCTAACCCTAAACCTATACCTAAACCTAAACCTCATCCTAACCCTAAACCTAAACCTCACCCTCAATCTCACCCTAACCCTAAACCTAACCCTAAAAATAACCATAACCCTAAACCTAAGCCTAACCCTAACCCTCACCCTAACACTAACCCTAAACCTAACAATAACCCTACACTTAACCCTAAACCTAACCCTAACCCTCACCGTAAACCTAACCCTAATCCTAACCGTTACCCTAACCATTATCTTAACACTAACCCTCACAATCACCCTCACCCTCACCCTAACCCTCACCCTCACCCTCACCCTCACCCTCACCCTAACCCTAAAAAGATCCCTAACCCTAACCCTAAACCTAACCCTAACCCTCACCCTCACCCTCAACCTCACCCTAACCCTAACGCTTACACTAACCCTAACCCTAACCCTAAACCTAATCCTAACCCTCACACTCATCCTAACCCTAACCATAACCCTAACCCTCACTCTCACCCTCAACCTCACCCTCAACCTCACCCTAACTCCAACCGTAACCCTCAGGCTAACCCTAACCCTAACCCTAATGCTAAACCTAACCCTCAGCCTCACCCTCACCCTTACCCTCAATCTCACTCTCACCCTCACCCTCACCCTAATCATCACTCTAACCCTAACTCTTAACCTAACCCTAACCCTAAACTTCACCCTAACCCTAAGCCTCACCCTAAACCTCACCCTCACACTCACCCTCATTTTAATCTTAACCCTAACCATTATCTTAACCCTAACACTCACCCTCACACTCACCTTAAACCTAAACCCAACCCTAACACTCAACCTCACTCTTACCCTCACCCTAACCCTAACCCTAACAATAACCCTAACTCTAACCCTAACCCACACCATAAACCTCATTATCATCCTAACCCTCACCCTAACCCTAACACTCACACACACCCTAAACCTCACCCTCACCAAAACCCTCACCCTCAACCTAACCCTCACCCTCACCCTAATCAGAACACTAACCCTAACCCTTAACCTAACCCTAACCGTAACCCTCACCCTAACCCTCACCCTAACAATAACCCTAAAACTATCAATAACCCTAACCCTAACCCTCACCCTCACCCTAACCCTCACCCTAATATTTTACCTCACCCTAACCCTAACCCTAACTTTAACACTCACACAAACCCTCAACCTAACCCTAACCCTCCCCCACAACCAAAACCTCACCTTAACCCAAACCTTCACCCTCACCCTAAACATCACCATAAACATAACACTCACCCTAACCCTAACCCTAACTTTAACATTCACACAAACCTAATTATCAAGCTAACCCTCACCTCACCCTAAACATCACCCTAACCCTACCAGTTACCTAACCGAAACCCTCACTCTCACCCTCACCCTCACCCTAAACCTCACCCTAACCCTTACCCTCACCCTAACCCTAACCCTAACCCTCACCTTCACACTAACCCTAACCCTCACCCTAACCCTAACCCTAACCCTTACCATCAACCTCACCGTCACCGGAACCCTCAGCCTAATCTTAAACTCACCATTATCTTAACCCTCACCTCACCCTAAACCTCACCCTAACCCTACCACTTACCTAACCGAAACCCTCACTCTCACCCTCACACTCACCCTTAACCTAACCCTAACCCTAATCCTCACCCTAACCCTAAACCTAACCCTAACCCTCACCCTCACCCTAGCACTCACCTTAAAACTCAAGCTAAACCTAACCCTCACTCTCACCCTAACACTCATTCGAACCCTTACCCTTACCCTAACCCTAACCCTAAACCTAACCCTAACGTTCACACAAAACCTAACCCTCAGCCTAAACCTAACCCTAACCCTAACCCTCACCCTCATATTCAACCTCACCCTCATCCTCACTCTAACTCTAACCCTAACCCTCATGCTAACACTAACCCTAAGCCTAATGCTAACCCTAACCCTCACCCTCACCCTAACTCTCACCATAACCCTTACCCTCACCCTAACCCTAACCCTAATCCTAACCCTAACCCTTACACTAACCCTAACCCTCACCCTAACCCTAACCCTAACCCTAACCCTAACCCTCACACATACCCTCAACCTCACCCTAACCCTCAGCCTAATCCTAACCCTAACCATTATCTTAACCCTAAACCTCACCCTCACATTCACCTTAAACTTAACCCTAACCCTAAACCTCACCCTCACCCTCACCCTAAACCTAACAATAATCCTAAATCTAACCCTAACACTAACCCTAACCCTAACCCTCACTCTAACCCTAATCCTAACCCTCATCCTCATCCTCACCCTAACCCTAACCCTCACCCTCACACTAGCCCTCACCCTAACAATCACTCTAACCCTAACCCTCATTCTCACCCTAACCCTAACCCTAACTTTCACCCTAGCCCTATCCCTATACCTAACCCTCACACTAAATCTAAACCTCACCCTAACACTAAACCTACCCCTCAGCCTAACCCTCACCGTAACCCTAACCCTAATCCTCACCATATCCCTCACCCTATCCCTCACACTCACCCTCACCCTAGCCCTCAGCCTAACCCAAACCCTAACCTTAAACCTCAACCTAAGAGTATGGTAACCCTAACCCTCATCCTCACCATAACCCTCACCCTAACCTAACCCTAATCCTAACCCTCAACTTAACCCTAAATCGAACCCTCACACTAGCCCTCACTCTAACCCTAACACTAACCCTAACCCTCACCCTAACGCTAAGCCTAACCCAAACCCAAACCCTCACCCTAACCCTCACCATCATCCTACCTGTCCCCTAACCCTAATCCTCACCCACACCCTAACCCTCACCCTCACCAAAACACTCACCCTCACCGAAACTCTCACCGTAATACTTGTCATCATCCTAACCCTAACCCTAACACTCACACAAACCCTAACCCTTACCCTAAAGCTAAACCTCTCCCACACGTTAACCCTCACTCACACCCAAACCATCACCCGCACCCTAACACTCAACCTCACCCTAAACATCACCCTAACCTTAACACTCACCCTAACCCTAAACCTAACTGTCACCCTAACCCAAACCTTCACCCTAACCCTCACCCTCACCCTAACCCTAACCCTAACCCTTACGTAACCGAAACCTCACCCTCACCATCACTCTCACCCTAAACCTCACCCTAACCCTTGCCCTCACCCTAACCCTAACCCTAAACCTAACCCTAATGTTCACACTAAACCTAACCCTCAGCCTAAACCTAACACTCACCCTCATCCTAAACCTAACCCTAACCCTAACCCTCACACTCACCCTCAGCCTCATCCTCACCCTCAATCTAACTCTAACCCTCATGCTAACCCTAATCCAAAGCCTAATGCTAACCCTAACCCTTTCCATCACCCTAACCCTTACCATAACCCTTACCCTCACCCTAAACCTAAACCTAATCATAACCCTAATCCTTACGCTATCCCTCACCCTAACACTAACCCTAACCCTAACACTAACCCTCACCCATACCCACAACCTTACCCTAATCCTATCCCTAAACATAATTGTAACCCTAACCCTCACCCTCACACTCACCCTAAACCTAACTCTAACCCTAACTCTCCCCCTCCCCTTCCCCATAACCCTAAACCTAACAATAACCCTAAACCTAACCCTAACACTAACCCTAAACCTAACCCTCACCCTAACCCTAATCCTAACCCTCACCCTCACCCTATCCCTAACCCTACCCCTATCCCTCACCCTCACACTAGCCCTCACCCTAACACTCCCTCTAACCCTAACCCTCACTCTCACCCTAACCCTCACCTTAACCCTAAGCTCACATTAACCCTAACCCTAACACTAAACCTAACACTCACACTAAACTTAAACCTCACCCTAAACCTAAACCTACCCCTCAGCCTAACCCTCACCCTAACCCTAACCCTAATCCTCACCATCCCTCACCCTATCCCTAATGCTAACCCTCACCCTAGCCCTCACCCTAACCCAATCCTTAACCTTAAACCTCACCCTAAAATTAATGCTAACCCTAACCCTCATCCCCACCCTAACCTTCACCCTAACCCTAAACCTAATCTTAACCCTCACCCTAGCCCTTAACTTAACTCTTCCCTAGCCCTCACTGTAACCATAACACTAACCCTAACCCTCACCCTAACGCTAACCCTAACCCAAACCCTAACCCTCACCCTAACCCGCACCGTCATCCTAACACTCACCTAACTCTAACCCTCACCCACACCCTAACGCTCACCCTCACCAAAACACTCATCCTCACACTAACAATCACCGTAACACTTTTCCTTACCCTAACCCTAATCCTAACACTCACACAAACCCTAACCCTCACCCTAAACCTAACCCTCTCCCACACCTTAACCCTCACGCACACTCGAACCATCACCCTCACCCTAACACTCAACCTCACCCTAAACATCACCCTAACCCTAACACTTACCCTAACCCTAAACCTAACCCTTACCTAATGGAAATCCTCACCCTCACGCTCACCCTAAACCTCACCCTAACCCTAACCCTCACCCTTAACCTCACCCAAACCTAAACCTAACCCTAACAAAAACCTAACCCTAAACCTAAATCTAAACCTCATCCTAACCCTAACCCTAAAACTCACCCTCAATCTCACCCTAACCCTAACCCTAAGCCTAACAATAACCCTAACCCTAACCATAACCCTCATGCTAACCCTAACCCTAAACCTAAAAATAACCCTACCCCAACCCTAAACCTAACCCTAACCCTCACCCTAACACTAACCCTAATCCTAAACCTTACCTTAACCATTATCTTAACCCTAACCCTCAACCTCACAATCACCCTAAACCTAACCCTAAATCTAACCCTCACCCTCACCCTAACCCTAACCCTAACAATAACCCTAATCCTAACCCTAAAACTAACAGTAACCCTCACCCTCACCCTAACCCTAACCCTAATCCTAAACCTAACCCTAACCTTCACCCTAACCCTAACCCTCACCTCAAACCTAATCCTAAACCTAACCCTAAACCTAACCTTAACCCCCACCCTCACCCTAACCCTAACCCGCACACTCACCCCCACCCTCACCCTAACCCTAATCCTAACCCTAACCCTAACCCTCACCCTCATCCTCAACCTCACCCTCACCCTCACGCTAACTCTAACCCTAACCCTAACGCTAACCCTAACCCTAACCCTAATGCTAACCCTGACCCTCAACCTCACCCTCACCCTTACACTCAACCTCAACCTCACCCTCACCCTCACCCTAATCATCACCCTAACCCTAACCCTTAACCTAACGCTAACCATAACCTTCACCCTAACACTAACCTTCACCCTAAACCTAACCCTTTCCTCACCGAAACCTCACTGTCACCCTCACACTAACCCTCAGCCTAATCTTAACCCTAACCATTATCTTAACCCTAACCCTCACCATCACACTCACCTTAAACCTAACCCTAACCCTAACACTCAACATCACCCTTACCCTCACCCTAACCCAAACCCTAACAATAACCCTAACCATAACCCTAACCCTCACCCTAACCCTCACTATCATCCTAACCCTCACCCTGATCCTAACTCTCCCCCCACCCTAACCCTCACCCTCACCAAAACCCTCACCTCACCCTAACCCTCACCCTCACCCAGATTATCACCCTAACCCTAACCCTTCACCTAACCCTAAACCTAATCCTCACCCTAACCATAAACCTAAACCTCACACTAACCCTAACACTCACCCTAAATTTAACCCTAACCCGAACCCGAACCCTCACCCTCAACCTAATCCTAACCTTAACCCTAATAATAACCCTAACCCTAAACCTAAACCTAACCCTCACAATAAGCCTAACCCTCACCCTAACCCTACCCCTAACCCTCACCCTCACCCTAAACCTAACCATAACAATAACCCTAACCCTAAACCTAAACCTAAACCTCACCCTAACTCTAACCCTAAACCTCACCTTCAATCTCACCCTAACCCTAACCCTAAGCCTAACAATAAACTTAACCCTAACCCTAACCCTAACCCTCATGCTAACCCTAACCCTAAACCTAACAACCACCCTACCCTAACCCTAAACCTAACAGTAACCCTCAGCCTAACCCTAACCCTAAACCTCAAGTTCAATCTCACCCTAACCCTAAACCGAAGCCTAACAATAAACATAATCCTAACCCTAAACCTAACCCTCTTACTAACCCTAATCCTAAACCTAACAATAACCCTACCCTAACCCTAAACCTTACCCTAACCCTCACGCTAACCCTAACCCTAATCCTAACCCTTACCCTAACCATTATCTTAACCCTAACCCTCAACCTCACAATCACAGTAACCCTAACCCTAAACCTAAACCTTACCCTCAACCTCACCCTAACCCTAACAATAACCCTAAATCTAACCCTAAACCTAACCCTAACCATCACCCTCACCCTCACCCTAACCCTAACCCTAATCCTAAACGTAACCCTAACCCTCACCCTCACCCTCACCCTCACCTTAAACCTCACCCTAACCCTTACCGTCACCCTAACCCTAAACCTCACACTAACCCTAATCCTCACCCTAAACCTAACCCTAACCCTAAACCTCACCCTCACCCACACCCTAACCCTAACCCTAACCCTAAAAATAACACTAACCCTAAACCTAAATCTAAACCTCATCCTAACCCTAAACCTAAACCTCACCCTCAATCTCACCCTAAATCTAACTCTAAAAATAACCCTAACCCTAAGCTTAACCCTAACCCTAACCCTCACCCTATCACTAACCCTACACCCAATAATATTCATACCCCTAACCCTAAACCTAACCGTAACCCTCACCCTAAACCTAACCCTAATCCTAACCCTTACCCTAACCATAATCTTAACCCTAACCATCACCCTCACATTCACCCTAAACCTAACCCTAAACCTCATCCTCACACTCACCCTCACGCTATCCCTAACCCTAACAATATCCCTAACCCTAACCCTAAACCTAACCCTAACCCTCACCCTACCCCTCAGCCTAAAACTCACCTAAACCTAACCCTAATCCTAATCCTCACTCTATTCCTCACCCTATTCTGAACACTCACACTCACCCAAGCCCTCACATTCACCCTAACCATAACCCTAAACCTCACCCTAAAACTATTGCTAACCCTAACCCTCACCCTCACCCTAACACTCAACCAAACACTTACCCTCAACCTAACCCTAACCCTCAAAATAACTCTAACCCTCACCCTAATCTTATCCCTACCTCTGAGCCTCACCCTCATCCTAATCCTAACCCTAACCCTAACCCTCACCCTAACCCTAACCCTCACCCTCACCCTAACCCTAACCCTCACACTCACACTCACACTCATCCAAACCGTCACCATAACCCTTACCCTCACCCTAACCCTAAACCTAATTCTAACCCTAACCCTTAAACTAACACTAACCCTCATCCTAAGCCTAACCCTAACGCTAACCCTAACCCTCACCGTCACCCTCACCCTAAACCTCAGCCTACTCCTAACCCTAACCATTATCGTAACCCTAACCCTCACCCTCACCCTCACCCTCACCCTAAACCAAACTGTAACCCTAAACCTGACCCTCACCATCACCCTAACCCTAACCCAAACATTAACCCTAAATCTAAACCTAACCCTAACCCTCACCCTAACTCTAATCCTAACCCTCACCCTCACCCTCACCCTAACTCTAACCCTAACGGTCATGCTAACCCTAACCCTAATGCTAACCCTAACCCTCACCCTAACCCTAACCCTAACAATAACCCTAAACCTAACCCTCACCCTAACCCTAACCCTAACAATAACCCTAAACCTAACCCTCACCCTAACCCTAACCCTCACCCTAAACCTAGTCCTAACCCTCACCCTCACCCTCACCCTAACTCTAACCCTAACTGTAAACCTAACCCTAACCCTAATGCTAACCCTAATCCTCACCCTCACCCTAACCCTCACTCTAACCATAAACCTAACCCTCACACTAAATGTAAAGCTCACCCTAACCCTAAACCAACCCCACAACCTAACCCTCACCCTCACCCTAACCCTAAGCCTCAACATATCCCTCACCCTAACCGTAACACTCACCCTCCCCCTAGTCCTCACCCTAACCCTAACCCTAACCTTAAACCTCACCCTAAAAGTAATGCTTACCCTAACCTTTACCTCAACCTAACCCTCACACTAACCCTAACCCTAATCCTAACCCTCACCCTAACCCTAAACCTAAACCTCACCCTAGCCCTCACTCTAACCCTAACACTAACCCTAACCCTCACCCTAACACTAACACTAACCCAAACCCAAACCCTCACCCTAAACCTCACCGTCATCCTAACACTCACCTAACCCTAACCCTCACCCACACCATAAGCCTCACCCTCACCAACACACTCACCCTCACCCTAACACTTTTCCTCACCCTAACCCTAACCCTAACACTCACACACACCCTAAACCTCACCCGAACCCTGTCTCCCAAACCCTAACCCTCACCCACACCTGAAACATCACCCTCACCCTAACCCTCACCCTCACCCTATACATCACCCTAATACTAACCGACACCCTAACCCTAAACCCAACCGTCACCCTAACCCTAACCCTCACCCTAACCCTCAACCTCACCCTAACCCTAACCCTATCCCTTAACTCACCAAAACCCTCACCCTCACCCTCACCCTAAACCACACCCTAACTCTTATCCTCACCCTAACCCTAAAGCTAAACCTAACACTCAAACTAACCCTAACCCTTACCCTAACCCTAACCCTAACCCTCACTCTCACCCTCACCTGAACCCTCACCCTAACCCTCAACTGCACCCTCACCCTAACCCTAACCCTCAGCCTAACCCTAACCCTAACCATAACCCTCACCCTAACCCTCTCCCTCACCCTCACCCTCACCCTCAACTTCACCCTAATCCTAACCCTAAACCTAAACCTCACACTCAACCTCACCCTCACCCTAACCCTAACCCTCACTGTAACACTAACCCTTACCCTAGCCCTCCCCCTTACCCTCACCTTCACATTAACCCTATCCCTCACCATCCCCCTAACCCTCAACCTAACCCTTACCCTCACCCTAACCCTAACCCTAATCCTAGCCCAAACCCTCCCACTAACCATAACCCTCACCCTAAACCTAATCCTAATCCTAACACTAACCCTTACCCTCAACCTAATCCTCACCTTCAGACAAACCCTAACCCTAACCCGAAACCTAACCCTAAACCTAACCCTCACCCTCATCCTCACCATCACCTTAACCCTAACCCTCATCCTCACCCTAACCCTCACCATAACCTTTACCCTCACCCTAACCCTAAACGTAATACTAACCCTAGCCCTCACTCAATCTCTAACACTAACCCTCATGCTAAAGCTAAGTCTAACCCAAACCCTAATCCTCACCCTAACCCTCACCGTCATCCTAACACTAACCTAACACTAACCCTCACCCACACCCTAACCTTCACCCTCACCAAAACAGTCACCCTCACACTAACCCTCACCCTATCACTTTTCCTCACCCTAAACCTAACCCTAACACTCACACAAACCCTAATCCTCATCCTAAAACTAACCCTCTCCCAAACCCTAACCTGCACCCACACCCGAACCATCATCCTCACCCTAACCCTCACCCTCACTCTAAACATCACCCGAACCCAAACACTAACCCTAACCCTAAACCTAACCGTCACCCTAACCCAAAACGTCACCCTATCACTCACCCTCACAGTAACCCTACTCCTAACCCTAACCCTCACCCTGACCCTCACCCTAACCCTAAACTTAACCCTAACAATAACCCTAACGCTAAACCTAAACCTCAACCTAACCCTAACCCTAAACCTCACATTCAATCTCACCCTAACCCTAACCCCAAACCTAACAATAACCCTAACCCTAACCCTAATCCTAACCCTAATCCTAACCCTTACCGTAACCATTATCTTAACCCTAACCCTCACCCTCACCCTCACCCTAAACCTCACCCTAACCCTTACCCTCACCCTAACCCTAAACCTCACACTAACCCTAACCCTCAACCTAAACCTAACCCTAACCCTAACCCTCACCCTCACCCTCACCCTAAACCTAAAAATAACCCTAACACTAAACCTAAACTTAAACTGCATCCTAACCCTAACCCTATACATCACCCTCAATCTCACCCTAACCCTAACAATAACTCTAACGCTAACCCTTACCCTAACCCTCACCCTAACACTAACCCTTAACCTAAAAATAACCCTACACCTAATCCTAAAACTAACCCTATCCCTCACCCTAAACCAAACCCTAATCCAGCCCTTAACAAAACCATTATGTTAACCCTAACCCTCACAATCACCCTAAACCTAACCCTAACCCTTACCCTCACCCTCACCCTCACCCTCACACTAACCCTAACCCTAACAATATCCCTTACCCTAACCCTAAACCTAACCCTAACCCTCACCCACACCCTAACCCTAACCCTAATCCTAAACTTAACCCTAACCCTCACCCTCACCCTAACCCTCACCATAACTCTTACCCTCACCCTAACCCTAAACCTAACCCTAACCCTCACCCTCACCCTAACCGTAATCCTCACCCTCACTCTCAACCTCACCCTAACCCTAACCCTAACAATAACCGTAACCCTAACCCTAAACCTAATCCTAACCCTCACCCTCAACCTAATTCTAACCATAACCCTAACCCTCACCCTCACCCTCAACCTCACCCTCACCCTCACCCTAACTCTAACCCTAACCCTCACTCTAAACTTTACCCTAACCCTAATGCTAAAACTAACGCTCACCCACACCCTCACCCTTACCCTAAACCTCACCCTCACCCTCACCCTCACCCTCGCCCTAATCATCACCCTAACCCTGACCCTCACCCTAAACCTCACCCTAAACCTAACCCTTACCTAACCGAAACCCTTACCCTCACCCTAACCCTCATGCTAATCTAAACCCTAACCATTATCTTAACCTTAACCCTCACCCTCACACTCACTTTAAACCTAACCCTAACCCTAACACTCAACCTCATCCTTACCCTCACCCTAAGCCTAACAATAACCCTAACCCTCACCATAACCCTCAATATCACCCTAACCCTCGCCCTAACCCTAACACTCACACACACCCTAACCCTCTCCCTCACAAAACCCTCACCCTCACTCAAACCCCCACCCTCACCCTAATCATCACCCTAAACCTAACCCTTAACCTAACCATAACCATAACCCTAACGCTAACCCTAACAATAACCCTAACCCTATCAATAACCTTAACCTTAAACCTCACCCTAACCCTAACCCTCACCCTAACCCTCATCCTAACCCTAACGCTAAACCTAACATTCACCCTCACCCTAACCCTCACCCTAACACTTTACCTCACCCTAAACCTAACCCTAACTTTAACACACAAACCCTTAACCTCACCCGAACCCCCCACACAACCGAACCCTCACCCTCACCCAAACCCTCACCCTCACCATAAACATCAACCTAAACCTAACACTCACCCTAACCCTAACCCTAACTTTAACATTCACACAAACCGTAACCCTCACCCTAACCCTCACCTCACCCTAAACCTCACCCTAACCCTAACCCTTACCTAACCGAAACCCTCACTCTCACCCTCACCCTCACCCTAACCCTCACTCTAACCTTTACCCTCACCCTAATCCTCACACTAACCCTAACCCTAACCCTTACCCTCAACCTCACCCTCACCCTAACCCTCACACTAACCCTAACCCTTACACTCAACCTCACCCTCACCCTAACCCTCAGCCTAATCTTAACCCTCACCATTATCTTACCCCTAATCCTCACCCTCACACTCACCTTAAACCTAATGGTAACCCTAACACTCAACCTCACCCTCACCCTAACCCTAACCCTAACAATAATCCTAACTCTAACTCTAAACCTAACCCTAAGCCTAACTCTCACCCTAACCCTAACCCTCACCCTAATCCTAAACCTAACCCTAAACCTCACACTCACCCTAGCCCTCAACTTAAAACTCACGCTAAACCTAACCCTCACTCTCACCTTAACACTCATTCTAACCATTACCCTCACCCTAACCCTAACCCTAAACCTAATCCTAACGTTCACACTAAACCTAACCCTCAGCCTAAACCTAACCCTCACCCTCATCCTAAACCTATCCCTACCTCTAACCCTCACCCTCACCCTCAACCTCACCCTCACACTCACACTAGCCCTCACCCTAACACTCACTCTAACCCTCACCCTCACTCTTACCCTAACTCTCACCCTAACCCTAACCTTCACCCTAGACCTAACAATAAACCTAACCCTCACACGAAACCTAAACCTCACCCTAACCCTAAACCTACACCTCAGACTAACCCTCACCCTAACCCTAACCCTAATCCTCACCATATCCCTCACCCTGTCCCTAACACTCACCCTCACCCTATCCCTTACCCTAACCCAAACCCTAACCTTAAACCTCACCCTAAAATAATGGTAACCCTAACCCTCATCCTCACCCTAACCCTCACTCTAACCCTAACCCTAATCCTAACCCTCACCCTAACCCTTAACCTAAACTTCAACCTAGCCCTCACTCTAACCCTAACCCTAACCGTAACCCTCATCCTAACGCTAAGCCTAATTCAAACCCAAACCCTCACCCTAACATTCACCGTCATCCTACCAGTCCCCTAACCCTAACCCTCACCCACACCCTAACCCTCACCCTCACCAAAACACTCACCCTCACCGTAACACTCACACTAACACTTTTACTCACCCTAACCATAACCCTAATACTCACACAAACCCTAACCCTTACCCTAAACCTAACCCTCTCCCACACCTTAACCCTCACTCACACCCGAACCATCACCCTCACACTAACACTCACCCTCACCCTAAACATCACCCTAACCCTAACACTCACCCTAACCCTAAACCTAACAGTCACCCTAACACATACCTTCACCCTAACCCTCACCCTCACCGTAACCCTAAACCTAACCCTTACCTAACCGAAACCCTCACCCTCAACCTAAACCTCACCCTAAACCTTAACCTCACCCTAACCCTAACCTTAAATCTAACCCTAACGTTCACACTAAACCTAACCCTCAGCCTAAACCTAACACTCACCCTCATATTAAACCTAAACCTAACACTAACCCTCACACTCACCCTCAACCTCACCCTCACCCTCACTCTAACTCTAACCCTAAACCTCATGCTAACCCTAACCCTAAGCCTAATGCTAACCCTAACCCTCACCATAACCCTTACCCTCAACCTAACCCTAAACCAAATCCTAACCCTAACCCTTACACTAACCCTAACCCTCACCCTAAACCTAACCCTAACCTTCACCCATAACCTCAACCTCAACCTAACCCTCAGCCTAATCCTAACCCTAACCATTATGGTAACCCTAACCCTCACCCTCACACTCAACCTAAACGTAACTCTAACCCAAACCCTCACCCTCACCCTCACCATAACCCTAACCCTAACAATAACCCTAAACCTAACCCTAACACTAACCCTAACCCTCACACTAACCCTAACCCTAATCCTAACCCTCACCCTCACCCTAACCCTAAACCTATCCCTAACCCTAACCCTCACACTAGCCCTCACAATAACACTCACTCTAACCCTAACCCTCACTCTCACCCTAACCCTCACCCTACCCCTAACCCTCACCCTAACCCTAACCCTAAACCTAACCCTCACACTAAACCTAAACCTCACCCTAACACTAAACCTACCCCTCAGCCTAACCCTCACCCTAACCCTAAACCTAATCCTCACCATATCCCTCTCCCTATCCCTAACACTCACCCTCACCCTAGCCCTCACCCTAACCCAAACCCTAACCTTAAACCTCACCCTAAAATTAATGCTAACCCTAACCCTCATCATCACCCTAAACTTCACCCTGACCCTAACCCTAAACCTAATCCTCACCCTAACCCTAAAACTAACTCTTACCCTAGCCCCCACTCTAACCCTAACACGAACCCTAACCCTCACCCTAACTCAAACCGAAACTCTCACCCTAACCCGCACCGTCATCCTAACATTCACCTAACACTAAACCTCATCCACACCCTAAACCTCACCCTCACCAAAACACTGACCCTCACACTGACCCTCACCCTAACACTTTTCCTCACCCTAACCCTAACCCTAACACTCACACAAAACCTAACCCTCACCCTAAACTTAACCCTCTCCCACAAGTTTCCCTCACCCACACCCGAACCATTACACTCACCACAACACTCAATCTCACCCTAAACATCACCCTAACCCTAACACTCACCCTAACCCTCACCGTCACCCTAACACAAACCCTCACCCTAACCCTCACCCTCACCCTAACCCCAACCTAAACCCTTACCTAAACAAAACCCTCACCCTCACCCTCACCCTCACACTAAACCTCACCCTAAACCTTACCCTCACCCTAACCCTAACCCTAAACCTCAGACTAACCCTAACCCTAACCCTATCCCTAACCCTCACACCAAACCTAAACCTCACCCTAACACTAAACCTACCCCTCAGCCTAAACCTCAACCTAACCCTAACCCTAATCCTCACCATATCCCTCACCCTATCCTTAACACTCACCCTCACCCTAGCCCTCACCCTAACCCTCATGCTAAACCTAAACCTAAACTTCACCCATACCCTCAACATGAACCTAACCCTCAGCCTAATCCTAACCCTAATCATTATGGTAACCCTAACCCTCACTCTCACACTCAACCTAAACGTAACTCTAACCCACACCCTCACCCTCACCCTCACCATAACCCTAACCCTAACAATAACCCTAAACCTAACCCTAACACTAACCCTAACCCTCACACTAACCCTAACCCTAATCCTAACCCTCACCCTCACCCTCACCCTCACCCTAACCCTAAACCTCAACTTCACACTTGCCCTCACCCTAACGCTCACTCTAAACCTAACCCTCACTCTCACCCTAACCCTCACCCTAACCCTAACCCTCACCCTAACCCTAACCCTTACCCTAAACCTAACCCTCACACTAAACCTAAACCTCACCCTAACCCTAAGCCTACCCCTCAGCCTAACCCTCACCCTAACCCTAAACCTAATCCTCACCATATCCCTCACCCTATCCCTAACACTCACCCCCACCCTAGCCCTCACCCTAACCCAAACCCTAACCGCAAACCTCACCCTAAAATTAATGCTAACCCTAAACCTCATCCTCACCCTAACCTTCACCCTAACCCTAACCCTAATCCTAACCCTCACCCTAACCCTAAACCTAACTCTTACCCTAGCCCTCACTCTAACCCTAACACTAACCCTAACCCTCACCCTAACGCTAACCCTAACCCAAACCCAAACCCTCACCCTAACCCTCACCGTCATCCTTACACTCACCTAACCCTAACCCTTACCCACACCCTATCCTCACCCTCATCAAAACACTCACCCTCACACTAACCCTCATCCTATTCCTCACCCTAATGCTAACCCTAACCCTTTCCTAACCTAAACCCTCACCGTAACTCTCACCCTCAACCCTCACCCCCACTCTAGCCCTCAACCTAAACCTAACCCTAACCCTAAACCCAACCCTAACCCTCATGCCCACCCTCACCCTCAGCCTAAACCTACACCTAACTTTAATCCTAATTCTAATCCTAATACTTACCATAAACCTCACCCTCACCCTCACCCTAACCCTTACCCTAATCCTCACCCTCACCCTAAAACTAACCCTCACCCTAATCCTAACCCTCACACTAACCCCAAACTTCACCCTAACCCTATCCCTAATCCGAACCCTAAACATAACCCTAATCCTAACACTAACCCTAATCCTTACCCTAACCCTCACCCTAACATTAATCCTAACCCTAACCCTAATAATCATCCTAACCCTAAACCTAACCCTAACCCTCACCATCAACGTCACACTCACCCTAACCCTCATCCTCACCCTCACCCTAAACCTAACCCAAACCCTCACCCTAACCCTAACCCTCAACCTAACACTCACCCTCATCCTAATCCTCAGCCTAAACCTAACCCTAACCATTACCTAACCAAAACCCTCACTCTCACCCTCAACCTAGCCCACCCTGTAAACCTAAACCTCACCCTAACCCTAATCCTTAACCTCACCCTCACCCTAACCCTCACCTAAACCTAACCCTAACCCTAACTCTCACCCTAACCCTAACCCTAACCCTTACCCTAACCCTAACGCTAACCTTAACCCTCACCCTCACCCTAACACTCACCCTAACACTTACCCTCACACTAACCCTAATGCTAACCCTAACCCTCAAACTCCACCCTCTCCCCCTCAGCCTAAACTTAATCCTAACCGTAATCCTAACCCTAAGCCTCACCAACACCATCATCCTAACCCTAACCCTAAACTTAAAAATAAGCCTAAACCTAAAGCCAACCCTAATCCTAACCCTAAACATAACCCTAAAACTCACCCTAACCCTCACCCTAACCCTTATGCTCAACCTCACCCTAACACTAACCTTAAACCTAACCCTCACACTAACCCTAACCGTCACCCTAACCCTAACACTACCCCTCACTCTAACCCTCATCCTAACCCTAACCCTAACCCTTACCTAACCCAAACCCTCACCCTCACCCCTACCCTCACCATCACCCTTACCCTCACCCTCAACCTAACCCTCACCCTAATCCTAACCGTAAACCTCACCCTAACACTAACCCTCACCCTCACTCTCACCCTCAGCCTAAACCTAAACCTAACCCTAATCCTAAGCCTAGCCCTAATCCTCACCCTCACCCTCACCCTCAGCCTCACCCTAACTCTAACCTTAACCATCACCCTCAGCCTCACCTTAAACTTAACCCTAGTCTTCACCCTAAATCTCTCCCTAACCCTAACTCTAACCTTAACCCTCACCCTCACCCTCAACCTAACCCTAACCCTAACACTCACTCTAACCCTAAACATCACCCTAGCCCTAACCATCACCCTAACCCTAAACCTAACCCTCACATTAACCCTCACCCTCACGCCAATCCTCACCCTAATCCTAACCCTAAACCTTAACTAACCCAAACCTTCACCCTCACCCTAAAACTCACCCTCCCCAAAACCTAAACCTTATCCTAACCCAAACCCTAACCCTCACCCACCCCCTAAACCTCATCCTCACCCAAACTCTCACACTCACCCTAACCTTCACCCTCACGGTAAACATCACCCTAAGCCTCTCCCTAACCCTAAACCTAAACCTCACCCTCATCCTCAACTTGACCCTCAGCCTAATCCTAACCCTAGCCCTAATCCTAACTCTAACCCTCACCCTCACCCTAACCCTAAAGCTAATCCTAACCCTAACCCTCACCCTAAACCTAACACTCCCCCTCCCACTAACCCTCACCGTAATCCTAACCCTAACCCTCACCTTAACCGTAACCCTAATCCTATCCCTCACCCTCACCCTGACTCTCAGCCTAATCCTAACCATAACCCTAATCCTAAGACTAACCCTCACCCTCATCCTAACCCAAAGGCTAACTCTAACCCTAACCCTCACCCTCACCCTAAACCTAAACCTAAACCTAACCCTCACCCTAACACTAATCCTAACCCTAACCCTCATACTAACCCTAACCCTTACACTTACCCTCACCCTAACCCACACCGTCAACCTAAACCTCAACCTAAACCTAACCCTCACGCACACACTAATTCTCACCCTCACCTGAACCCTCACATGAACCCTAAACCTCACCCTTACCCTAAACATCAACCTAACCCAAGCCCTCACCCTAACCCTTACCTTAACCCTCACCCTAACCCTAACCCTACCCTCACCCTCACCCTCATCCTAATCCTCACCCTATCCCTAATCCTAACCCTTACCTAACCCAAACACTCACCCTCATCATCAACCCTCACCCCGAACCTAGCCCTCACCCTAACCCTTAAACTAACCCTAACCCTCACCCTCACATTCACCCTAAACCTAACCCTCACCCACACCCTCATCCTCACCCTAAACCTAACCCTCACCCACACCCTCATCCTCACCCTAAACCTAACCCTCACCCTAACCCTAAGGCTCACCCTAACCCTAACCCTCACCCCAAACCTAACCCTCACGCTCACTCTAATTGTAACACTAACACCAACCCTATGACCCACCCTCACCTAACCCTCACCCTAACCCTTACCCTCACCCGAAAGCTAGCCCTAAGCCTAATCCTCACCCTCACCATAACACTCACCGTCACCCTAACCCTCACCCTAAGCCTAATTGTCACCCACACACTAACCCTCACCCTCACTCGAACCCTCACCATCACCCTAACACTCACCCTCACCCTAAACATCAGCCTAACCCTAACCCTCACCCTAACCCTAACACTCAACCTCACCCTCACCCTCACCCTCAGCCTAACCCTAATCCTAACCCTCATCCTAAACCTAACCCTCACTCTCACCCTCACACTAACCCTAACCCAAACCCTAACTCACCCTCACCATCACCCTAACCCTAACCCTCACCCTAACCCTAACCCTAACTCCAACCCTAATACTCAACCTAACCCTAACCCTCACACTAACCCTCAATCTCAATTTAATTCTCACCCTAACAATAACCCTAACCCTTAACTAACTGAAACCCTCACCCTCACTCTCACCCTCACTCTAACCCTCACCCTAGCCCTCACCCTCACCCTAACTCTAACTCTAACCTTCACCCTTAATCTCATCCTCACCCTCAGCCTAACCCTATCCCTAACACTAATCCTAACCCTATCCCTCACCCTCACCTTCACCCTAAACCTAACCCTAACATTAACATTAAACCTCATCCTCACCCTAACCCTTATCCTAACCCTAACAATAACCCTAACCCTAACCCTAACTCTAATCCAAACAGTAACCCTCAACCTAACCCAAACCCTAACCCTAAACCTCACCCAAACCTTAATCCTAAATCTAACCCTCACCCTCATCCTCACCCTCACCCTAACACTCACCCTCACCCTCACCCTCACCCTAACCCTCACACTAACCCTAACCCTCACCCTAACCCTAACCCTAACCCTCACCCTCACCCTAACCTCAGCCTAACCCTAACCCTAACCCTAACCCTAATCCCATCCCTAATCCTCCCCTGAACCCTAACCCTAAACCTAACCCTCACAGTCACCCTCACCCTCACCCTTACCCTCACCCTAACCTTAACCCTCACCCTCACACTCACCCTAAAATTCACCCTCACCCTAAACATAACCCTATCCGTAACCCTCACCCTAAGCCTAACCTTCACCCTAACCCTAATGATAACCCTAACCCTCATCCTCACACTAACTCAGCCTAACCCTTATCCTCACACTAACCCTAACCGTCAGCCTGATCCTAACCCTCACGGTCACCCTAACCTTCACCCTCATCCTAACACTAACCCACACCTAACCCTCACCCTCACTCTCAAACGAACCATCAACCTCACCCGAACCCGAACCCGAACCCTAACCCTCACCCTCAGCCTAGCCCTCACCCTCACCCTAACCTTAACCTTAACCCTAACCCTCACCCTCACCCTTACCCTAACCCTAAACCTCACCCTAACCCTCACCCTCACCATAACCCCAACCCTAAACCAACGCTCACCCTAACCCAAACCCTAATGCTCATCCTAACCCTCACCCTAAACCTAATGTTAACCCAAATCCTCACCCTCACTCTAATCCTCACTCTAACCCTTAACCTCACCCTCACCCTAACCCTAACCCTAAGTCTAACCCTCACACTAACCCTGACCCTCACCCTCACCACAACCCTACCCCTCACAAACATACTCACCCTAACTCTAACCTTGACCCTAACCTTCACCCTCACCATAACCCTCATGGTCACTCTAACCCTCACCCTAAACATCACCCTAACCCTCAACCTCACCCTAACCCTAACACTCATCCGAACCATCACCGTAACACTAACGATAACCCAAACCCTCAACCTCACCCTAATCCTCACCCACTCCCTAAGCCTCACTCTCAACCGAAAGTTCACCCTCACCCTATCCCAAACCCTCACCCTAAACAGCACCCTAACCCTAACCCTCACCCTAACCCTAACCCTAACATTCACCCTAACCCTAACCATCAACTTAACTCTCACCCTCACCCTAATCCACACCCTAAACTTAGGCCTAACACTGAAGTAATTGAAACACTCATCTTCACCCTCCCCCTCACCCCTAAAATCACCCTCAATCTAGCACTCAACCTAACCTTAACCCTTACCCTAACACTAACACTAACCATCACCCTCACCCCCACGCTAATCCTAACTATAACCTTCACCCTAACCCTCATCCTAAGCGTATACCTAACACTAACCCTAAACCTCACCGTAACCCCCACCTAACCCTAACCCTCACCCTAACCCTAACCCTCACTCTAACCCTAACTCTCACCCTAAGCCTCACCCTAACCCTAACCCTCACCCTCATCCTAACCCTCAACCTCACCCTCACCCTAACCCTCACCCTAACCCTCAACCTCACCCTCACCCTACCCCTCACCCTAACCCTTATCCTCACAGGAACCCGAAACCTAACCCTCACCCTAAACCTAACCCTAACACTCACCCTCACTCTCACCCTCACTCTAAGCCTAACCCTAACCCTAAACCTCACCCTCACCCTAACTCTAACCCTAATCCTAATCTTAACCCTAACCCTAACCCTAACCCTAACCCTCACAGCATGGTTATATCACAGGCAACAGCAGTCTGCATCCTAGCAGGGCTTGAAGCTACTTACATTGTCCACAGTAACAAGTCCGAATTTTTTCCTTGCAATTCAGGGTGGGAAGACCAGAGTAGGGATGCTCAGGATGTAAACGACAAGATAGAGCACTGAGAATGTGGGGAACTTAAAACAAAATTGTTTTATGGCGCCAAGGTTCTGAATGCTCTATACCTTCAAAAAGAAAAGAGCAGCCCCTGAAGAGAAAAAGACAACATCGTTCGGTTTCTAGCAGCCCCGTTTGCATCCTGACATGGTTCAAAGCCCCTCTTGGTGTCACCATCCGCAGGTCAATCTTTTTCCTTGCAATTTTGGGAGAGCTGTGGAGGGTTTGGGAGCACAGGATGCAAACAACAAGAGAGAGTTCTCACAATTTGGGGACCATAAAGAAAATTGTTTTAAGTTCTCCAAGTTCTGAGTGCTCTCAACTTTTCCCAAAAGCGAGACAAGCCACTTAGGCGAAATGGACAGCATTGGTCGGTCCCAGGCAACTGTGCTCTGAATCGTAGCAAGGCTTAATGACCCTGGCATTATCCACAGTAAACAGTCCAAACTTTGTTCTTCCAATTCTGGGAGAAGTGACCAGTGTTAGGGAGCCCAGGTACAAACGATAAAATAGAGTACTCAGAATAAGGGGACCCTAGAACAGTCTTAATGCCCCCAGGGAGGAGGGCTCTACCGCTTCCCCAAGGAAAAGACATCCCTCCAAAGAGAAATGCACAGCTCCCATCTTTCCCCAGAAGCTCTGCTCTGTATCCTAGCAATATTGAAAGTGCTTCATTCTGTCTACAATAACAAGTGAAATTTTTTTTCCTTTTAATTCTGAGAGAGGTCAAAAGTTTTTAGGAATTCAGGATGCAAAGAACCAGATAGAGCACTCAGAACCTCAGCGATTTAAAACATTATTGTTTTACGGTGACTAGGTTCTAAATGCTCTACACATTCGCAAAGGAAAGACAGGGCACTAAGGAGAGTTAGACATCACCGATCTATCCCAGGCATCTTCGGTCTGCATCCTAGCAGAGCTTAAACCTCCTCACACTGTCCCCATTAACCTGTCCCAATTTTTTCCTTACAATTCTGGGATTGCTGAGCAGTGTTAAGGAGGTCAGGATGAAAACAACAAGATAGAGCCCTGAGAACTTGGGTACGTTAAAACTGAACTGTTTTTGCGCCTCAGTTGTGAATACTCTCCACCTTCCATAAAGAAGAGACAAGCCACCAAAGAGAAATAGACAGGATATTTCGGTCTCTAGTAGCTCCTATATGCATCCTGGCATGGTTCACAGGCCCTCTCGGTATCACCATCCATAGGTCAAAAGTTTTCTTTGAAATATTGGGAGAGCTGAGGAGGTTTTGGGAGCACAGGATGCAAATAACAAGAAAGAGCACTCACAACTTCCCCAAAGCTGAGAAAAGCCGCTAAATAGAAATAGACTGCATTTTTCTCACCCAGGCAACTCTGGTCTGCATCCATCAGGGCTTAATGCCCCTCACACTGTCCACAGAGCCCAGTCCAATATGTTTCATCCAATTCTGGGAGAGCTGACCTGTGTTAGCGAGCTCAGGAAGCAAACGACAACATAGAACACTGAGAAATTAGTGACCTTAATACTTTTAAGGTCCCCAAGTGAGGAGGCTCTACTCCTTCCCCTATGGAGAGACAAGCCTGCAAAGATATAGGGACAGCACCGACCTTTCCTACTAAGCCCTAATCTACATCCTAGCAAGACTGAAAGTTCCATATACTGTCAACAATAACAGGTCCAATTATATTCCTTGCAATTCTGGGAGAGCTGAAGAGTGTTTGGAAGCACAGGATGCAAACGACAAGATAGAGCAACAGAGAAATTTGGCGCCTTAAAACAAAATTGTTTTTCAGGGCTCAAATTCTCAATGATCTACACCTTCCCCAAAGGAGAGACAAGCCTCTAAATAGAAATATACCGCATTTTTCTAACCCAGGTTACTCCGGTCTGCATCCTAGCATGGCAGAAAGCCCCTTATACAGTCCATCCACAGTATCCAGTCCAATATTTTCTTCCAATTCTGGGATAGCTGACCAGTGTTAGCTAGTTCAGCATGCAAACGAAAGTTTGAGTAAAGCAGAGAAAATCAGATAATGTGATGTTAATGAAATGAACCCTAAGATATGTATTCAAATGTATTTTATTTGCTTTCAAGCGATTGTTTATGACACATTCATAAGATCATTTCTTTTTTACTTTGTAAGTCCCTCCCCCATTGTAAAACCACTGCTTTCACTGTACTTAATGTCGGTATAATTTGTGGAGGGGAAGGGGAAACACAATTCTTTTAAATAAGGATACAAGTGAGGTTTGAGTTCCGGGAAGATGGCGGAGGAGAAGCTGGAATCTGAACAAGCTCTCGCATAGAAAGCAGTTTTAGAGTTCCAGTGAACAGTCCTAAGCCAGAGAATCACACCAAGTGTGCCATCACAGGACAGAGAGTTAGACAAGAGAGGGGAAGCCAAGGAAACACATCAGCTGCCGCTGCGGCGGCAGGGTCGCGGCGGCGACCACCGCCGCGGGGTCATACCTGAGACACAGAGAGTCCGGGACGAAGGAGCCAGATGCAGCGGACGAGCGGATTCTACTCAACACCAACAAGAACCGACAAGGAGCGGACATCTTCATCCTGCTGTTTGCAGACCAGAGACGACCCAGGATCCAAGACTCGGCGTGAGTACAAGCCCGACGTCCTCACTCCTTCTCAGGGAGCAGAGGAGGGAAGGCCACCCCTCCCCCCCCAGCACCGGTGATCTCCATCTTGGATACAGACAAAGCTCGGAGGAGCTGCTAGCTCCAGCTCAGGCCTTGGAATAAAACGAGTCATTTAGCAGGTCACAAGAACTTAACGGCGAAGTGACCTGCCAGACTCAGCTCCATCCAGGGAAAAGTCACCCAGCTCAGGCGCCAGCCATTGGAGTGCCTTGCCTCACTGGGTAACCAGAGCCAGAGGCTGCCCCTCCCTCTAGCAGCCACCACAATCAATTGAAAAACAGAAACCCTGAGAATGGCTCCAGGCTGGGCGCTCTGAGCTTTATCACAAAATAGCCCCAGGGAAAAGCTACTGTTCGTTGAAAGGCCTCAACTCTACCCAGAACCTAGCCTCATCACCACATCCCCCTCCTTTGTGACTCTCAAAGCAGACCACCCTCCCAGAAAACTAACCTGGGAGGGGATCTCAAAATCTTGGGTAAAGCAGAGCATTTTTCTGCCTCTTACAACCAACCGACTTAAGAAACCAATCAAGCCACAGGACCTCAAGCTGACCAGAGACTCCAACAAAAGACTGGTTACAGACAAAAGGGAGATACAGGATTCTTCCCACTCCTCCCCCCTCCAAAAAAAAATCAAAAAAATTTTTTTTCTTTCTTTTTTTCTTCTTCTTCTTTTCTTTTTTTTGCTTGTTTTTTGTTTTTTGTTACCATATATATATATATATATATATACATATATATATATATATATATGTATATATATATATATATATAAATTTTTTCCCTTCTAAAACTTTTATTAATCTTTAATTTTTGCCTCTTCTGAAAAAATAATTGTTTTCCAGTAACTTTTTTTTCCCATCTTATAATTTTTATTTTAGGAGTATGTGAACGAGCGTTTTCCTTTCATTTCTTGTCTTCTTTCTCTTTTTCTTTCTTTCTTAATTATCTTTTTGTTTTTTGTCTAGCTCTACTGAACTTCTGATCTTTTCTTCTCCCTTTCCCATCCTTAAAGTTTTTCACATCTCCTCTATGTCCCTCCCCTTCTCTGAACATATTCACATTCCTCTATAAACAGACGGTCATTTAACCTCTATAATAACATTAATTTTTACGTTTCTATTTTTTTTCTGGTCTCTCTTCATTCCCCTTTCCGTCTCTTCTTTTTCTCTCTCTCTCTACTTGCATCCTACCCAACCCATTTCCTGCATTGTGATTAGGACATAGTTAACTCTCCCTGTGCCTCCCCACACCAATCTATTCCTATTTTTTACCCACATCTCTCCCTAATCCTAATAATTTCTGGTTTTCCAAATTCTTTTCTGCGGTTCGAAGTCCTTTAACATATAGTTGTTTGATGTTGAATAGATGTATCTGTTGAACTAGATTGTATCTGTAGACTATTGACTGTACAAAAGCAAACTTTGGTTGATGGTTGCCTTAAGATAGTGTTCTAGCACAAAACTGGTGCAATCTTCATCTCAAATGGGCCAAGTAAGCCGGAAAAACACAAGAAAAATGGCAAATTCGGGTATCTCAATTCCCAATCTTGATAATCAGGGATTAGAACAGATAAAGAATAATCCAGAGGAGAGTTCCCAAATAGCTCCACAAACACTAATAGCAAACATGATAAATGAGAAGTTTGACAATGTACAAAGGACTCTGTATGAGCGTGATAGGGAGAGAGAGGAGGCATCCCAGAAGTTTATACAGGAATATCACAAGCGTGAGGAAGCTACTCAAAAACTGATACAGGATTTGCGTGAACAACTTGAGAATACTCAAAGAGAAAGGGAGGAATGGCGTGAGCAGGCAGAGAACACTCAAAGAGAACTGCAGGAATCCCACGAATGGGAAGAAAGAGAACTGCAGGAATCCCACAGACGGGAGGAAGCTAATCAAAGAGTAATTCAGGAATTGAGAGACCAGGTAGAGAATACACAAAGATCACTAAAGGCATTCATGGAATCCATTAACAAAGAGCTGAAGGAAGTCAGGGAGACCACAAAGGGAATGCTGAATGGAACCCAACAGAAGGAATGGGAGTCCAAAGAAACCATAACCAATCAACTAAGTGATTTGAGAACAAACACTGAACACCAAATTAAGGAAGTAAAGAAATTCATACAAGACCTAAAACAGAGCTGCAACAAAGAACTTGAAGCCATCAAAGCTGACCAATTAGAAGGAAAAGAGATAAAAAACAAAGTAGAAAGTCTTGACAGCAGGTTAGACCATGCAGAATATCGAATCTCAGGGATTAAAGACAGCCTAGATATTATAGAGAAAGAACATACAACCATCCAAGACAAGTCCAAGAAATATGATAGGTCTATCCAACACCTGGAAGACACCATCAGAAGGCCCAATCTAAGGATAATGGGTGTAGAGGAGCACCTAGAAACAGAAGTTAATGGTCTAGGAAATTTGTTTAACAGGATCCTAGCCGAGAACTTCCCAAACATACAAAAAGATAGGCCTACTCAGATACAAGAAGCTTTTAGAACCCCAAATAGACCAGACCAGAATAGGACATCCCACCGTCACATTATAATCCACACAGGATCAACCCAGACCAAGGAAAAGATCCTTAAAGCGCTCAAGGAGAAAGGGGTAATTACCTATAAAGGGAAACCAATTAGAATTACCTCAGATTTCTCAGCAGAGACAATTAAAGCAAGAAGAGCCTGGAATGATGTATGCCATGCCCTAAAAACAAACAACTATCAACCAAGAATACTGTACCCAGCTAAACTCTCCTTCATAACTGAAGGCCAAGTAAAAACCTTCCATAGCAAAGAAAAACTGAAACAATACATCTCCACCAAACCAGCCCTACAAAAGATTCTTAAAGATGTCCTACACATAGAAAACCAACAAGACCGCAACAAAGGCCAAGAAACTGCACCCAAACTGAGAATCCAAGAACCTTAGGAAGAACCCAGTTTTCGCAGCCCCCAAGAAGGTGGATAACATGGCAGGAACTCCCAAATACCTCTCAGTCCTATCTCTTAACGTTAACGGACTGAACTCTCCAATTAAGCGACATAGACTGTCTAGTTGGATTAAAAAACAAGACCCTTCTATCTGCTGCCTGCAGGAGTCACATCTTGCCCGTAAAAACAAACACATTTTCACTGTTAAAGATTGGAACAAAATCTACCAAGCAAACGGCCCTCATAAACAGGCGGGAATTGCAATCCTAATATCAGATAAAATAGACTTCAAATTAAAATTCGTGAGAAGAGATAAAGAAGTTCGCTACATACTAATGAAGGGATCTCTTTTTCAGGAGGATATTACAATTCTAAATATCTATTCGCCAAACAATGGAGCACCCAAATTTATCAAAGAAACACTACTTTCCCTCAAATCCCATATAGATCCAAAGACATTAATTGTTAGGGATTTTAACACACCACTCTCCCCACTAGATAGATCAACTCGGCAAAAACTCAACAGAGAAACCGCAGATCTAAACAGCTGCATAGATCAACTAGACTTAACAGACATTTACCGAACATTTCACCCAGCAGCATCAGAATACACGTTCTTCTCAGCAGCACATGGAACGTTTTCTAAAATAGACCACATTTTAGGCCACAAAGCAAACTTGTCTAAATTCAGAAACATTGAAGTTATACCTTGCATTCTCTCTGACCACAAGGGAATAAAATTAGAACTCAACACCAAAAGCCACCAAAGAAAGTCCGGTATCACATGGAGGCTGAACAACACACTGCTGAATCATGAGTGGGTCGTGGAAGAGATTAGAAAGGAAATTCAAATGTTCATGCTATTCAACAAAAATGAACACACAAATTACCAGCTCCTCTGGGACACAGCAAAGGCAGTACTCAGAGGCAAGTTTATAGCTCTGAGCTCCTACATCAACAAATTGGAGAGATCGGAAACTAACAATTTAATGACACATCTAAACCTCCTTGAAAAAGAGCAGCAAGATAAACCCCAATCCAGTAGACGGAAAGAAATAATCAAAATTAAATCAGAATTAAATGAATTAGAATCCAAAAAAACTATAGAAAGAATCAACAAAACAAAGAGTTGGTTCTTCGAAAAACTTAACAAAATTGACAGACCCTTAGCAAACCTTATCAGAAAAAGGAGAGAACACACCCAAATTAATAAACTCAGAGATGAGAATGGAAACATCACCACGGAAACAACCAAGATTCAGAACACTATAAGGGAATACTTCTCAAAACTTTATGCTAATAAGTTTGAGAACTTGACAGAAATGGACCTTTTCCTAGCAAATATTGACATGCCAAAACTAAACCAAGATGAGTTAAACCAGATTAACAGGCTCATATCAAGCATTGAAATAGAAACAGCAATAAGAGACCTCCCAGCTAAGAAAAGTCCAGGACCAGATGGTTTTACAGCGGAATTTACAAGGCCTTCAAAGCAGAGCTCACACCAATACTCCTCCAACTCTTCAATGAAATTGAAAGAGAAAGTTCACTACCGAACACATTCTATGAAGCCATCATAACCCTCATCCCAAAACCAGGGAGGGACTCATCAAAGAAAGAGAACTAGAGACCCATTTCTTTGATGAACATTGATGCAAAACTTCTCAACAAAATTTTGGCCAATCGACTTCAACAATTCATCCAAAAAATCATACACCACGATCATACAGGATTCATTTCAGGGATGCAAAGCTGGTTCAATATACCCAAATCAATTAATATTATTCATCATATCAAGAGGAGCAAGAATAAGAACCACATGGTTATCTCAATAGATGCAGAAAAAGCATTCGACAAGATCCAACACCCCTTTATGATGAAGGTTTTGGAAAAATTAGGAATCAATGGAACATTCCTCAATACAATAAAGGCTGTATATGACAAACCTACAGCCAGCATTATACTTAATGGTTAAAAACAAAAGCCATTCCCTCTTAACTCAGGAACAAGGCAATGATGCCCACTCTCTCCACTTCTCTTCAATCTAGTATTAGAATGCCTAGCTACAGCAATAAGACAAGATGCAGACATAAAGGGGATCCAAATAGGGAAAGAAGAAATACAACTCTCCCTCTATGCAGACGACATGATCTTGTATTTAAAGAATCCCAGAGACGCCACTCCCAAATTACTCAAGCTGATTCAAAACTTTGGCAAAGTAGCAGGGTATAAAATTACCCCCCCCCAAATCAATGGCTTTTCTGTATGCCAACAATGAGAAAAGTGTGGCTGAAATTAGGAAAGCAACTCCATTTGTAATAGCCCCACAAAAAATAAAATACCTAGGAATTAACTTAACCAAAGAAGTGAAGGACCTCTATGATGAAAACTTTAAAATCTTGAAAAAGGAAATCAACACAGAACTTAAAAAATGGCAAAACCTCCCATGCTCCTGGATTGGAAAGATTAACATCGTGAAAATGGCAATACTTCCCAAGGCTATCTACAAATTCAACGCGATACCTATCAAAATTCCACCCTCATTCTTCAAGGAAATAGAAGAGGGAATCCAAAAATTCATATGGAACAATAAAAGACCCCGAATAGCAAAAACGCTCCTCAACGGAAAGAACACTGCTGGAGGAATATCAATACCAAATTTCAAACTCTACTATAAAGCCATAGTAATCAAAACAGCTTGGTATTGGCATAAGAACAGACCTCAGGACCAATGGAATAGAATTGAAAACCCAGAAATAAACCTACAGACCTATAGCCATCTAATCTTCGATAAGGAAGCTAAAACAATAGAATGGAAGAAAGACAGCCTCTTCAGTAAATGGTGCTGGCAAAATTGGTTAACTACATGTAGAAAACTAAAGCTAGATCCTTATATATCACCCTGCACCAGAATCAACTCCAAATGGATCAAAGACCTTGAACTCAAAGCAGACACTCTGAAAACATTACAGGATGGAATAGGAGAAACCCTAGGTCTCCTTGGCTCAGGCCGAAATTTTCTGAATAGAGACCCGGAAGCACAACAAATCAAAGAAAGGTTGGACAAATGGGATTGCATAAGGTTGCAGAGCTTCTGCAGGGCAAATGACATAGCTAGCAAGATCAATAGAAAGCCCACCGATTGGGAAAAGATCTTTACTAGCCATACAACGGACAAGGGTCTCATATCTAAAACATACGTGGAACTCAAAAAATTAAACCACCCAACAACAAATCCTCAAAGAAACAACTGCCCAATAAATAAGTGGGCGAAAGACTTAAAGAGAAGCTTCTCTGAAGAAGAAAGAAGGATGGCCAATAGACACATGAAGAAATGTTCAACATCCCTAGCCATAAAAGAAATGCAAATCAAAACAACATTGAGATATCACCTCACTCCAGTTAGAACAGCAAAAATCAAGAACTCTAACAACAACAGATTCTGGAGGGGATGTGGACGGAAAGGCACCTTACTTCATTGTTGGTGGGAATGTAAACTTGTTCAACCACTTTGGAAAGCAGTATGGAGGTTCCTCAAAAGACTTCACATAGATCTCCCCTATGATCCAGCAATCCCACTTTTGGGCATTTACCCAAATGTTTACAAACAAGACCACACTAAAGCTACCAGCACAACTATGTTTATTGCAGCATTATTTACCATAGCTAAGATATGGAACCAACCCAGATGCCCCTCAGTAGATGAATGGATCAAGAAAATGTGGTATATATACACAATGGAATTCTATGCCTCCATCAGAAAGAATGACATTGCCCCATTTGTTAGGAAATGGAAAGGTTTGGAAAAAATTATATTAAGTGAAGTAAGCCAGGCCCAAAGAAGCATAGGTCCCATGGTTTCCCTTATTTGCAATATCTAGTATAGGTATGAGTCAAGCGGAAAAGGTCAGATAATGTGATGTTAGGAAAATGAACCCTTAAATATGTATTTTAATGTTTTCGTTTCTTTCATGCATGTGTTTCTAACGCATTTATAAGATTATTTCTTTATTGCTTTGTATGTCCCTCCCCCACAGTGTAACCCCCGCTTTCACTATATTTGATGTCAGTATAACATGTGGAGGAGATGGGGACAAACAAGTCGTTTAAGGATTCAGGTGGACCTGTTGCAACAATGAGAATTACAAAATGTCATATCAAAACCAGGTTTACAATGTCGGTGTGGGGGGGGAGGGGGGTATAATTGGTTGGGGGGAGGGGTGTAAAATTGGGAGGGGGAGGGGGGAGGCGGGGAACCCAAGTGAAGGGTAAACAAAGGAGGAGGCTGCAATGCTTGGTAAGAAATGTATGCATTATCCTGCCCATGTAATTGTAGCCCCTCTGTACAGTATGTTCTCAAATAAAATGAAATACAATTAAAAAAAAAAAAAAAACAGAATTCCGGAATCTTGCTGCCAGCAGGCCTCCGGCTGTTCCGGGTGAACATCTCCTTGTAAATCCCCCGTGGTTTCTTGTACACCCGTGAAATTTGGCCAGGTTATGCAGTTTGCATTGTTGCACAATCGCGCCTGCCTAGCTCTGCCGCGGTTGCAAACATTCAGGCGTGGCAGCCAGATAGGCTGGTCAACGTAGGACACGGCCAGCGGACTGGGTATATCTGCTTCTCGTTCTTCTCACCTGAGTGCTACTGATTCCAGCTTTGACAGCTACACTCTACTCAAACGGAGCAGTAAGCTGAACCTCAACTTATGGCACTTTGTGAAAGTGTTGAGAACTAGAGCTCATTTGTTGGGCACGTTACCACTGTACATCCAGCACTATGGATGGCACTGCCTACATCTGTCTCTAATTAGTCCACGGTTGTGTTCAGCCCAATGACCTCTGCTGCGATCACTCAGAATGAGGTTCTGAGGTATTGCAACATAGGAGCATTTCACTGCTTTCAAGGCTTCTTTGGAAGAATTCCGGAATCTTGCTGCCGGCAGGCCTCCGGCTGTTCCGGGTGAATATCTCCTTGTAAATCCCCCGTGGTTTCTTGTTCACCCGTGAAATTTGGCCAGGTTATGCAGTTTGCATTGCTGCACAATTGCGCCTGCCTAGCTCTGCCGCGGTTGCAAACATTCAGGCGTGGCAGCCAGATAGACAGGTCCCCGGAGGACACAGCCAGCGGACTGGGTATATCTGCTTCTCGTTCTTCTCACCTGAGTGCTACTGATTCCAGCTTTGACAGCTACACTCTACTCAACAGGAGCAGTAAACTCAACCTCCACTTATGGCACTTTTTGAAAGTGTTGAGAACTAGAGCTCAGTTGTGGGGCACACCACCACTGTCCATCCAGCACTATGGACGGCACTGCCTACATCTGGCTCTAATTAGTCCACGGTTGTGTTCAGCTCAATGACCTCTGCCGGGAACACTCAGAATGAGGTTCTGAGTTATTGCAACATAGGAGCATTTCACTGCTTTCAAGGCTTCTTTGGAAGAATTCCGGAATCTTGCTGCTGGCAGGCCTCCGGCTGTTGCGGGTGAACCTCTCCTTGTAAATCCCCAGTGGTTTCTTGTACACCCGTGAAATTTGGCCAGGTTATGCAGTTTGCATTGCTGCACAATTGCGCCTGCCTAGCTCTGCCGGGGTTACAAACATTCAGGCGTGGCAGCCAGATAAGCTGGTCCCCGTAGGACACGGCCAGCGGACTGGGTATATCTGCTTCTCGTTCTTCTCAGCTGAGTGCTACTGATTCCAGCTTTGACGGCTACACTCTACTCAACTGGAGCAGTAAGTTGAACCTCAACTGATGGCATTTTCTGAAAGGGTTGAGAACTAGAGCTCAGTTGTTGGGCACGCCACCACTATCCATCCAGCACTATGGACGGCACTGCTTACATCTGGCTCTAATTAGTCCACGGTTGTGTTCAACTGAATGACCTCTGCCGGGAACACTCAGAATGAGGTTCTGAGGTATTGCAACATAGGAGCGTTTCACTGCTTTCAAGGCTTCTTAGGAAGAATTCTGCAATCTTGCTGTCCGCAGGCCTCCTGCTGTTCCGGGTGAACATCTCCTTGTAAATCCCCCGTGGTTTCTTGTACACTCGTGAAAATTGGCCAGGTTATGTAGTTTGCATTGCTGCACAATTGCGCCTGCCTAGCTCTGCCGCGGATGCAAACATTCAGGCGTGGCAGCCAGATAGGCTGGTCCCTGTAGGGCACGGCCAGCAGACTGGGTATCTGCTTCTCGTTCTTCTCACCTGAGTGCTACTGATTCCAGCTTTGACAGCTACACTCTACTCAACCGGAGCAGTAAACTGAACCTCAACTTATGGCACTTTGTGAAAGTGTTGAGAACTAGAGCTCAGTTGTTTGGCACGCCACCACTGTCCATCCAGCACTATGGACGGCACTGCCTTCATCTGGCTCTAATTAGTCCACGGTTGTGTTCAGCCGAATGACCTCTGCCGGGAACACTCAGAATGAGGTTCTGAGGTATTGCAACATAGGAGCATTTCACTGCTTCCAAGGCTTCTTAGGAAGAATTCCGGAATCTTGCTGCCGGCAGGCCTCCGGCTGTTCCGGGTGAACATCTCCTTGTAAATCCCCCGTGGTTTCTTGTTCACCCGTTTAATTTGGTCAGCTTATGCAGTTTGCATTGCTGCACAATTGCGCCTGCTTAGCTCTGCCGCGGTTGCAAACATTCAGGCGTGGCAGCCAGATAGGCTGGTCCCCGGAGGACACGGCTAGTGGACTGGGTATATCTGCTTACCCTTCTTCTCACCTGAGTGCTACTGATTCCAGCTTTGACGGCTACACTCTACTCAACTCGAGCAGTTAGTTGAACCTCAACTGATGGCACTTTGTGAAAGTGTTGAGAAATAGAGCTCAGTTCTTTGGCACGCCACCACTGTCCATCCAGCACTATGGACGGAACTGCCTACATCTGGCTCTAATTAGTCCACGGTTGTGTTCAGCTCAATGACCTCTGCCGGGAACACTCAGAATGAGGTTCTGAGTTATTGCAACATAGGAGCATTTCACTGCTTTCAAGGCTTCTTTGGAAGAATTCCGGAAACTTGCTGCTGGCAGGCCTCCGGCTGTTGCGGGTGAACATCTCCTTGTAAATCCCCAATGGTTTCTTGTACACCCGTGAAATTTGGCCAGGTTATGCAGTTTGCATTGCTGCACAATAGCGCCTGCCTAGCTCTGCCGCGGTTGCAAACATTCAGGCGTGGCAGCCAGATAGGCTGGTCCCAGGAGGACACGGCTAGTGGACTGGGTATATCTGCTTACCCTTCTTCTCACCTGAGTGCTACTGATTCCAGCTTTGACGGCTACACTCTACTCAACTGGAGCAGTAAGCTGAACCTCAACTTATGGCACTTTGTGAAAGTGTTGATAACTAGAGCTCAGTTGTTTGGCACGCCACCACTGTCCATCCAGCACTATGGACAGCACTGCCTACATCTGGCTCTAATTAGTCCACGGTTGTGTTCAGCTGAATGACCTCTGCTGCGAACACTCAGAATGAGGTTCTGAGGTATTGCAACATAGTAGCGTTTCACTTCTTTCAAGGCTTCTTTGGAAGAATTCCGGAATCATGCTGCCGGCAGGCCTCCGGCTGATCCGGGTTAACATCTCCTTGTAAATCCCCCGTGGTTTCTTGTACACCCGTGAAATTTGGCCAGGTTATGCAGTTTGCATTGCTGCACAATTGCGCCTGCCTAGCTCTGCAGCGGTTGCAAACATTCAGGCGTGGCAGCAAGATAGGCTGGTTCCCCGTAGGACACGAGCAGCGGACTGGGAATATCTGCTTCTCGTTCTTCTCAGCTGAGTGCTACTGATTCCAGCTTTGACAGCTACACTCTACTCAACCGGAGCAGTAAGTTGAACCTCAACTGATGGCACTTTGTGAAAGTGTTGAGAACTAGAGCTCAGTTGTTTGGCACGCCACCACTGTCCATCTAGCACTATGGACGTCACTGGCTACATCTGGCTCTAATTAGACCACGGTTGTGTTCAGCTGAATGACCTCTGCCGGGAACATCAGAATGAGGTTCTGAGGTATTGCAACATAGGAGCGTTTCACTGCTTTCAAGGCTTCTTAGGAAGAACTCCGGATTCTTTCCGCCGGCAGGCCTCCGGATGTTCCGGTTGAACATCTCCTTGTAAATCCCCCGTGGTTTCTTGTACACCCGTGAAATTTGGCCAGGTTATGGAGTTTCCATTGCTGCACAATTGCGCCTGCCTAGGTGTGCCGTGGTTGCAAACATTCAGGCGTGGCAGCCAGATAGACAGGTCCCCGGAGGACACGGCCAGGGGACTGGGTATATCTGCTTCTCATTCCTCTCACTTGAGTGCTACTGATTCCAGCTTTGACGGCTACACTCTACTCAACTGGAGCAGTAAGTTGAACCTCAACTGATGGCGCTTTCTGAAAGTGTTGAGAACTAGAGCTCAGTTGTGGGGCACGCCACCACTATCCATCCAGCACTATGGACGGCACTGCCTACATCTGGCTCTAATTAGTCCACGGTTGTGTTCAGCTGAATGACCTCTGCCGGGAACACTCAAAATGGGGTTCTGAGTTATTGCAACATAGGAGCGTTTCACTGCTTTCAAGGCTTCTTAGGAAGAATTCCGGAATCTTGCTGTCGGCAGGCCTCCTTCTGTTGCGGGTGAATATCTCCTTGTAAATCCCACGTGGTTTCTTGTACACCCGAGAAATTTGGCCAGGTTTTGCAGTTTGCATTGCTGCACAATTGCGCCAGCCTAGCTCAGCCACGGTTGCAAACATTCAGGCGTGGCAGCCAGATAGGCTGGTCCCCGTAGGACACTGCCAGCGGACTGGGTATATTTGCTTCTCGTTCTTCTCATCTGAGTGCTACTGATTCCAGCTTTGACAGCTACACTCTACTCAACCGGAGCAGTAAGCTGAACCTCAACTTATGGCACTTTGTGAAAGTGTTGAGAACTAGAGCTCAGTTGTTGGGCACGCCACCACTCTCCATCCAGCACTATGGACAGCAATGCTTACATCTCCTCTAATTAGTCCACGGTTGTGTTCAGCTGAATGACCTCTGCCGGCAACACTAAGAATGAGGTTCTGAGTTATTGCAACATAGGAGCGTTTCACTGCTTTCAAGGCTTCTTTGGAAGAATTCCG
This sequence comes from Dipodomys merriami, assembly GCF_024711535.1. Taxonomy (NCBI): domain Eukaryota; kingdom Metazoa; phylum Chordata; class Mammalia; order Rodentia; family Heteromyidae; genus Dipodomys; species Dipodomys merriami. The sequence continues at coordinate 2,336,429 of NW_027202904.1, read as the reverse complement.
GAATCTTGCTGCCGGCAGGCCTCTGGCTGATCCGGGTTAACATCTCCTTGTAAATCCCCCGTGGTTTCTTTTACACCCGTGAAATTGCCAGGTTATGTAGTTTGCATTGCTGCACAATTCACCTGCCTAGCTCTGCCTCAGTTGCAAACATTCAGGCGTGGCAGCCAAATAGGCTGGTTCCCGTAGGACACGGCCAGCGGACTGGGTATATCTGCTTATCGTATTTCTCAACTGAGTGCCACTGATTCCAGCTTTGACAGCTACACTCTACTCAACCGGAGCAGTAATTTGAACCCCAACTTATGGCACTTCGTGAAAGTGTTGAGAACTAGAGCTCAGTTGTTTGGCACGCCACCACTGTCCATCCAGCACTATGGACGGCACTGCCTATATCTGGCTCTAATTAGTCCATGGTTGTGTTCAGCTGAATGACGGCTGCCGGAAACACTCAGAATGAGGTTCTGAGATATTGCAACATTGGAGCATTTCACTGCTTCCAAGGCTTCTTAGGAAGAATTCCGGAATCTTGCTGCCAGCAGGCCTCCGGCTGTTCCGGGTGAACATCTCCTTGTAAATCCCCCGTGGTTTCTTGTTCACCCGTGAAATTTGGCCAGGTTATGCAGTTTGCATTGCTGCACAATTGCCCCTGCCTAGCTCTGCCGCGGTTGCAAACATTCAGGAGTGGCAGCCAGATAAGCTGGTCCCCGTAGGACACGGCCAACGGACTGGGTATATCTGCTTACCCTTCTTCTCACCTGAGTGCTACTGATTCCAGCTTTGACGGCTACACTCTACTCAACTGGAGCAGTAAGTTGAACCTCAACTGATGGCACTTTCTGAAAGTGTTGAGAACTAGAGCTCAGTTGTTGGGCACGCCACCACTGTCCATCCAGCACTATGGACAGCACTGCCTACATCTGGCTCTAATTAGTCCACGGTTGTGTTTACCTGAATGACCTCTGCCGGGAACACTCAGAATGGGTTTCTGAGTTAATGCAACATAGGAGCGTTTCACTGCTTTCAAGGCTTCTTAGGAAGAATTCCGGAATCTTGCTGTCGGCAGGCCTCCTGCTGTTCCGGGTGAACATCTCCTTGTAAATCCCCCGTGGTTTCTTGTACACCCGAGAAATTTGGCCAGGTTTTGCAGTTTGCATTGCTGCACAATTGCGCCTGCCTAGCTCTGCCGCGGTTGCAAACATTCAGGCGTGGCAGCCAGATAGGCTGGTCCCCGTAGGACACTGCCAGCGGACTGGGTATATTTGCTTCTCGTTCTTCTCACCTGAGTGCTACTGATTCCAGCTTTGACAGCTACACTCTACTCAACCGGAGCAGTAAGCTGAACCTCAACTGATGGCACTTTGTGAAAGTGTTGAGAAATAGAGCTCAGTTGTTGGGCACGCCACCACTGTCCATGCAGCACTAAGGACGGCACTGCCTACATCTGGCTCTGATTAGTCCACGGTTGTGTTCAGCTGAATGACCTCTGCCGGGAACACTCAGAATGAGGTTCTGAGTTATTGCAACATAGGAGCGTTTCACTGCTTTCAAGGCTTCTTAGGAAGAATTCCGGAATCTTGTTGTCCGCAGGCCTCTGGGTGTTCCGGTGAACATCTCCTTGTAAATCCCCCGTGGTTTCTTTTACACCCGTGAAAATTGGCCAGGTTATGCAGTTTGCATTTCTGCACAATTGTGCCTGCCTAGCTCTGCCGCGGATGCAAACATTCAGGCGTGGCAGCCAGATAGGCTGGTCCCTGTAGGACACGGCCAGCAGACTGGTTATATCTGCTTCTCGTTCTTCTCAGCTGAGTGCTACTGATTCCAGCTTTGACAGCTACACTCTACTCAACCGGAGCAGTAAGCTGAACCGCAACTTATGGCACTTTGTGAAAGTTTTGAGAACTAGAGCTCAGTTGTTTGCCACGCCACCACTGTCCATCCAGCACTATGGACGGCACTGCCTACATCTGGCTCTAATTAGTCCACGGTTGTGTTCAGCTCAATGACCTCTGCTGCAAACACTCAGAATGAGGTTCTGAGTTATTGCAACATAGGAGCGTTTCACTGCTTTCAAGGCTTCTTTGGAAGGATTCCGGAATCTTGCTCCTGGCAGGCCTCCGGCTGTTCCGGGTGAACATCTCCTTGTAAATCCCCCGTGGTTTCTTGTTCACCCGTGGAAATTTGGCCAGGTTATGCAGTTTGCATTGCTGCACAATTGCGCCTGCCATCCATAGTGCTGGATGGACAGTGGTGGCGAGCCAAACAACTGAGCTCTAGTTCTCAACACTTTCACAAAGTGCCATAAGTTGAGGTTCAGCTTATTGCTCCGGTTGAGTAGAGTGTAGCCGTCAAAGCTGGAATCAGTAGCACTCATGTGAGAAGAACGGGAAGCAGATATACCCAGTCTGCTGGCAGTGTCCTCAGGGGACCAGCCTATCTGGCTGCCACGCCTGAATGTTTGCAACCGCAGCAGAGTTAGGCAGGCGCAATTATGCAGCAATGCAAACTGCATAACCTGGCCAAATTTCACGGGTGTACAAGGAACCACGGGGGATTTACCAGGAGATATTCACCCGTAACATCCAGAGGCCTGCCGGCAGCAAGATTCCGGAATTCTTCCTAAGAAGCCTTGAAAGCAGTGAAACGCTCCTATGTTGCAATACCTCAGAACCTCATTCTGAGTGTTCCCGGCAGAGGTCATTCGGCTGAATACAACCGTGGACTAATTAGAGCCAGATGTAGGCAGTGCCCTCCATAGTGCTGGATGGACAGTGCTGGCGTGCCCAACAACTGAGCTCTAGTTCTCAACACTTTCGCAAAGTCCCATCAGTTGAGGTTCAACTTACTGCTCCGGTTGAGTAGAGTGTAGCCCTCAAAGCTGGAATCAGTAACACTCAGGTGAGAAGATAGGGAAGTAGATATACCAAGTCCCCTGGCCGTGTCTTACGGGGACCAGCCTATCTGGCTGCCACGCCTGAATGTTTCGAACCTCGGCAGAGCTAGGGAGGTGCAATTGTGCAGCAATGCAAACTGCGTAACCTGGCCAAATTTCACGGGTGTACAAGAAACCACGGGGGATTTACAAGGAGATGTTCACCCGGAACAGCCGGAGGCCTGCTGGCAGCAAGATTCCGGAATTCTTCCTAAGAAGCCTTGATAGCAGTGAAACACTCCTATGTTGCAATAACTCAGAACCTCATTCTGAGTGTTCCCAGCAGAGGTCATTCGGCTGAACACAACCGTGGACTAATTAGAGCCAGATGTAGGCAGTGCCGTCCATAGTGCTGGATGGACAGTGGTGGCGTGCCAAACAACTGAGCTCTGGTTCTCAACACTTTCACAAAGTGCCATAAGATGAGGTTCAACTTACTGCTCCGGTTGAGTAGAGTGTAGCCGTCAAAGCTGGAATCAGTAGCACTCAGGTGAGTAGAAGGGGAAGCAGATATACCCAGTCCGCTGGCAGTGTCCTACGGGGACCAGCCTATCTGGCTGCCACGCCTGAATCTTTGCAACCCTCACCCTAAACCTCACCCTAACCCTAACCCTCATCATAAACCTAACCCTAACCCTCACCCACACCCTAACCCTCACTGTCACCCTATCAACCTTACCCTAACCCTCACCCACATGCTAATCCTCATCCTCACCCGAAGACTCACATTCACCCTAACCCTAAACCTCCCCCAAAACATTGCCCTAACCCTAACCATAATCCTAACCCTCATGCTAACCCTAAACCTCACCCTAAACCTCACCCTCACACTAATCCTCACCCTAACCCTAACCCTAGTGCTTAAACTAAACCTAACCCTCACCCTCACCGTAACCCTCATCCTAATCCTCACCTTCACCCTAGCCCTCACCCTAACCCTAACTCTACCCCTACCCCTAATCCTAACCTTCACCCTCACCCTCACCCTCAGCCTAACCCTAATCCTAAGCCTAACCCTAAACCTCACCCTCACCCTAACCCTAACCCTAACCCTCAGTCTAAACCTAACCCTCGACCTAACCCTTAACACTGCCCCTCATCCTAACCCTCACCCTCACCCTCAGCCTAACAATAACCCTAACCCTAATTCTAACCCTAACCGTCACCCCCACCCTAACCCTAACCCTAAGCCTAACACTCACCCTGACCCTAACCGTACCCCTCACCCTAACCCTAACCCTAACCCTAACCATCACCCACACCTAAACCTCAATCATCAACTTAACCCTCACCCTAACCATAACCCTCACCCACACCATAACCCTAACCCTCACCCTAAACCAAACCCTCATGCTCACCTTAAACATCACCCAAAACCTAACCCTAACCCTAACCCTCACCCTAACCCTAACCCTCAGCCTAAACCTCACCCTAACTCTCACCCTAACCCTAAACTAAACCTAACCTTAATCCTCACCTTACTCCTCAACCTAACCCTAACCCTAACCCTCACCCTAACCCTAAAAATAACCCTAACCCTCACCTTCAGGCTAGCCCTCACCCTAACCCTAATCCTAAGCCTAACACTCACCCTAACCCTAACCCTAAACCTCAACCTCACATTACCCCTCACCCAAACCCTAACCCTAACCCAAACCCTAACCCTCACGCTCACCCTAACCCTAACCCTAACAGTACCCTCACCTTCACCCTAACCCTAACCCTAACCCTCACCCTAACCCTAACAATAACCTTAACCCTCACGTTCACCCTAGCCCACACCTTAACACTAATCTGAACCCTAACTCTCACCCTAACCCTAACCCTAACCCTCAACCTCGCCCGAAAACTCACCCTAACTCTAACCCTAAGCCTCACCCTAAACCTAACCCTAACCCTAAACCTAACACTAACTCTAACCCTCACCTTACACCTCACCCTAACCATAACTTTAACCCTCCCCCTGCCCCTCCCAATAACCCTCACCCTAACATTACCCTCACTCTAACCCTCAACTTAACCCTAACCCTAACACTAACCCTCACACTAATCCTCAAAATAACCCTAACCCTAACCCTAAACCTCATCCTAACCTTCACCCTAACCCTATCCCTAACCCTCACGCACACCCTAACCCTCACCCTAATCCTAGCCCTCACCATAACCCTACCACTACCCCTATCCCTAATCCTCACACTAACCCTAACCCTCCTCCTAACCCTCACACTCACCCTAACCCTCATCCTAACCTTCACCCTAACCCTATCCCTAACCCTCACACACACCCTAACCCTCACCCTAATCCTAGCCCTCACCATAACCCTACCCCTAACCCTATCCCTAATCCTCACACTAACCCTAACCCTAATCCTCCTAACCCTCACACTCACCCTAACCCTCACCCTAACCCTAACCCTAATCCTAACCCTCACCCTAACCCTCATCCTAATCCTAACCCTCACCCTTACCCTAAACCTCACCCTAACCCTAATCCTAACCCTAACACTCACCATCTCCCTCACCCTAACCCTAACCCTCACCCTAACCCTCACCCTCCCCCTAACCCTCACCCTAACACTAACCCTAATCCTAACCCTCACCCTAACCCTAAACCTCACCCTAACCCTAACCCTAACCCTAACTCTCATCCTAAAACTTATCCTAACACTGACGCTAGCCCTAACCCTCACTCTCACCCTAACCCTCACCCTCACACTAACCATAACACTAACCCTAACTCTAACCCTCAAACTAACCCTAAACCTAACCCTAAACCTCACCCTAACCCTCACCCTCACCCTAACACTTAAACTAACCCTAAACTTCACTCTTACCCTCACTCTCACCCTTACCCTCACCCTAACCCTAACACTTACCCTAACCCTCAACCGCACCCTAAAGCTCTCCGTCACCTTAACCCTAACCCTAAACCTAACCCTCACATTCAACCTAACACCTCACACTCACCCTCACCCTCAGCTTAACCCTAACCCTTACCCTAATCTTAACCCTAACCCTCATCCTCACCCTAACCCTCACCCTCACCCTTACCCTAAACCTAACACTAGCCCTAACTGTAACAATAACCCTAACCCTAATCCTAACCCTAACCCTAACCCTCATCCTCATCATAACCCTAACCCTAACCCGAAATCTCACCCTCCCCTTACCTCACACTCATCCTAACCCTAACCCTAATCCTAATCTTCACTCTAATCCTCACCCTCACCCTCACCCTCACCTGCACCCTAACCCTCACCCTCACCCTAAACTTAACGTATATCTAACCTTCACCCTAACCCTAACCCTCACCTAAACCTAACCCTTACCCTCAACTTAACCCTCACCCAAACCGTAAGGCTAACCGTAACCCTCACCCTAACCATCACCCTTACCCTAACGTTATCTTTAACCCTGACCCTAACCCAAACCCTCACCCTAATCCTAAAACTAACCCCCACCCTAACCCACATCCTAAACTTGACCCTAATCCTATCCCGAACCCTAACCCTCACCCTCACCCTATCACTCAACCTAACCCTTACCCTCACCGGAAGCATTACCCACACCATCACCCTCACCCTCAGGCTAACCCTAACCCTAACCCTAATCCTAACCCCAAACCTCACCCTCACCCTAAACCTAACCCTAACCCTAAACCTAACCCTCAGGCTAAACCTCACCCTAAACCTGACGCTAACCCTAACCCTCAATCTCACCATAACCCTCACCCTCACCCTCACCCTAAACCTAAACCTCACACAAAACCTAACCCTAACCCTAACCCTAACCCTAACCCTCAATTTATACCTAACCCTAACCCTAACCCTAAACATCACCCTAACCCTCACCCTAACTCTAATCCCCACCCACACCCTAATCCTCACCATAACCCTAATCCTAACCCTAAACCTAACCCTAACCCTCACCCTAATGCTAACCCTCACCCACACCCTCACCCTAAGCCTAACCCTAATCCTAACCCTAATCCTCATGCTCACCCAAACCCTAACCCTAAACGTCATCCTTACCCTCACCCTCACCCTTGCCCTCACCCTAACCCTAACCCTAACAATAATCCTAACCCTAACCCTAACACTAATCCTAACCCTCAACATAACCCTAATCCTAACCCTCACCCTAACCCTAACCCTCACCTAACCCTAACCCTTACCCTCAACTTAACACTCACCCTAACCCTAAGGCTAACCCTAACCCTCACCTTCACCCGAACCCTCACTCTAACCCTTAACCTCACCCTCACACTAACTCTAACCCTAACCCTCACCTTCACCCTAACCATCACCCTACCCATCACCCTAATCCTAACCCTAAACGTAACCCTGACCCTAACCTAAACCCTCACCCTAAGGCTAACACTAACCCTCACTCAAACCCACACGTAAACTTCACCCTAACCCTATCCCTAACCCTAACCCTCACACTCACCCTCACCCTCAACCTAACACTTACCCTCACACTAACCATAACCCACACCCTCACCCTCAAGCTAACCCTAACCCTACCCCTAATCCTAACCCCAACCCTCACCCTCACACTAAACCTATCCCTAACTCTAAACCTAACTCTCATCCTAAACCTCATGCTAATCCTAACCCTCACTCTCACCCTAACCCTTACCCTCACCCTAACCCTAACCCTAGCGCTCACCCTAACACTAACCCTAACCCTAACCCTCACACTAAACCTAACCCTAACCCTAATCCTCACCCTCACCCAAACCCTCACACTAACCCTTTCTCTCACCCTCACCATACACCTCACACTTACCCTAACCCTCACCCTAACCTTAAACCTAACCCTCACCCTCACCCTCACTCTCAGTCTAACCCTAACCCTAAGCCTAAATCTAACCTTAAACATCCCCCTCACCCTAACCCTAAACCTAACCATAACCCTATACTTCATGCTAACCCTAACCCTAACCCTAACCCTCACCCTAAGCCTAACCCTAACCCTCACCCTAACCCTGAAGATAACCCTCACCCTAACCCAAACCATAACCCTCACCCTAACCCTAACGCTAAACCTCACCCTAACCCTAACCCTCAACATCACCCTAACCGTCATTCTAACCCTAACACTCACCCACACCCTAACCCTCACCCTCAACCGAAACCTCACCCTCGCCCTAATATTCACCCTCACCCTAAACATCACCCTAAACCTAACCCTCACCCTAACCCTAACACTAACCCTCACTCTAATCCTAACCCTCACCTTCACCCTAAACCTCACCCTCACCCTAACCCTAACAATAACCCTAACCCTAACCCTCACCCTCACCCTCAACCTCACCCTCACCCTAACGCTAACCCTATCCCTCACCCTCACACTATCCATCACCCTAACAAGTATCCTCACCCTAATCCTAACCCTAACCCACTCACTAAACCTAACCCTCACACTAACCTTAACCCTACCCCTCACCCTAAACCTCACCCTAACCCTAACCCTAACCCTAATCCTCACCCTAACCCTAACCCTAGCCCTAACCCTCACCCTAACCCTAACCTTCACCGTCACCCAAACCCTCAACCTAAACCTAACCCTCACCCACACCCTAACCCTCACCTTCACCCTAACCCTCACCCTCACTCTAAACATCACCATATGCCTAACCCTCACCCTAACCCTAAACTTAACCCTCACACTAATCCTAACGTTCACTCTAAACCTCACCGTCACCTTAACCCACACCCGAACTCTAACCCTTACCCTAACCCTCACCCTCACCCCAAACGTCTCCATGACCATAACCCTAAACCTAACACTTACCCACAAACTAACCCTCACTCTCACCCTCACCTTAAAACTCACCATAATCCTCACCCTTACCCTACACAACACCGTAAACCTAACCCTCACCCTAATGCTAAGCCTAAACCTCACCCTAAACTAAATCTCACCCTTACCCTCACCCTCACCTTCAGCCTAACCTAACCCTAACCCTAACCCTAACCCTAAACATCACCCTCACCCTCACACTAAACCTAACCCTAACCCTCACCCTAACCCTAACCATCACCCTTCCCCTACCCTCCCCCTCAGCCTAAGGCTAAACCTAACCCTAATCCTAACCCTAACCCTCACCCTCACCCTCACCCTAACCCTAACCGTAACCATAAACCTCACCCTCACCCTCACCCCATCCCTAACACTAACCCTCATTCAAACCCGAACCCTTACCCTAACCCTAACCCTCACACTCATCCTAAAAATCACCCTAAAACTAACCTTCAACCTACCCCTAACTCTAACACTCACCGAAACCCTAACCCTCACCCTAACCCTAACCCTAACCCTACCCCTCACCCTAACCCTAACCCTAGCCCTAACCGGAAACCTAACCCCAACCCTCACCCTAAACTTAACCCGCACCCTCAACTTCACTCACACAATCAGCCTAACCCTAACCCTAACCCGAACTCGAACCTGAACCCTCAACCTAACCCTGATCATCACCCTAATCCTAACCCTAACCCTAACCCTCACCCTCACCCTAACCCTCACCCTACCATTCACCCTAACCCTAACCTTAACCCTCACCCTCACCCTAAACCTCACCCTAACCCTTACCCTCACCCTAACCATAACCCACACCCTCACCCTCACCCTCAGCCTTACCCTAACCCTAACCCTAATCCTAACTCCAACCCTCACTCTCACCCTAACCCTAACCGTAACCCTAAACCTACCCTCAACCTAAACTTCACCCTCACCCTCATGCTAACGCTAACCCTCTCTTTCACCATAACCCTCACCCTCACCCTCACCCTAACCCTAACCCTCACACAAAACCTAACCCTCACCCTAACCCTAACCCTACACCTCACCCAAACACTAACCCTAACCCTAACCCTCAAACTAACCCTAACCCTAACCCTCAAACTAACCCTAACCCTAACCCTAACACTCACCCTAACCTCACCCTAATCCTAACTCTAACCCTAACTCCCACCCTTACCCGAACCTTCACCCTAACCCTTACTCTCACCCTCACCCTAAACCTCATACTTACCCTAACCCTTACCCTAACCCTAACCCTAACCCTCACCCTCAGTCTCAGTCTAACCCTAACCCTAAGCCTAAATCTAACACTAAACATCTCTCTCACCCTAACCCTAAACCTAACCCTAGCACTATCCTTCACGCTAAACCTAACCCTAACCCTCACACTAACCCTCACCCTAACCTTCACCCTAACCTTCACCCTAATGCTAACTCTAACCCTCACCCTAACCCTAACCCACACCCTAATCCTAACCCTAACCCTAACCCTAACCCTAACCCTAACTCTCAACCTAACACTAACCCTAACCCTAACAATAACCCTAACCCTAACACTAACTCTCACCCTAACCCTCATCTTCACCCTAACCCTAACCCTGACCCTAAACCTCACTCTCACCCTAACTCCCACCCTCACATCACCCTCACCCTCACATTTACCCTCAGCCTACCTCTCATTAGCACCCTAAACCTCACCCTAAACCTCACCCTAACCCTCACCCTAACCCTAAACCTAACCCTCACCCTCACACAACCCTCACCCTAACGCTTACCCTCACCCTAATTCTAACCCTAACCCTAACCCTCAAACTAAACCTAATCCTCACCCTAACACTAACCCTCACCCTAACCCTAACCCTCACCCTAATCCTAACTCTACCCCTGAAGATAACCCTCACCCTATCCCAAACCCTAACCCTCACCCTAACCCTAACCTTTTCTTCACCCTCACCCTAACCCTCAATGTCACCCTAACCATCACTCTAACCTTAACCCTAACCCACACCCTAACCCTCACCCTCAACCGAAACCTCACCCTCACCCTAATACTCACCCTCACCCTAAACATCACCCTAAACCTAACCCTCACCCTAACCCTAACACTAACCCTCACCCTAAACCTAACCCTCACCTTCACCCTAACCCTCACTCTCACCCTAACCCTAACAATAACCCTAACCCTAACACTCACCCTCACCCTCAACCTCACCCTAAACCTAACGCTAACCCTAACCCTCACCCTCACACTATCCATCACCCTAACAAGTACCCTCACCCTAATCTTAACCCTAACCCTAACCCACTCACTAAACCTAACCCTCACACTAACCCTAACCCGACCCCTCAGCCTAAACCTCACCCTAACCCTAACCCTAACCCTAATCCTCATCCTAACCCTAACCCTAACCCTCACCCTCACCCTAACCTTCACTGTCCCCCAAACCCTCACCCTAAACCTAAACCGCACCCACACCCTAACCCTCACCTTCACCCTAACCCTCACCCTCACTCTAAACATCACCATATGCCTAACCCTCACCCTAACCCTAAACTTAACCCTCACACTAATCCTAACGTTCACTCTAAACCTCACCGTCACCCTATTCCTCACCCTAAATCTAACCATCACCCACACCGTAACCCTCACCTTCACCCTAACCCTCACCCTCACCCTAAACATCACCCTATGCCTAACCCTCACCCTAACCCTAACCCTAAACCTCACACTAATACTAACCTCCATTCTACACCTCACCGTCACCCTAAGCCTCACCCTAACTCTAACCATTACCCTAACCCTCACCCGCACCCCAAACCTCTCCGTGACCATAACCCTAAACCTAAACATAACCCTTACCCACAAACTAACTCTCACTCTCACCCTCACCCTAAAACTCACCCTAATCCTCACCCTTTCCTTGCACAACACCCTAAACCTAACCCTCAACCTAATGCTAAGCCTAAACCTCACCCTAAACTAAACCTCACCCTTAACCTCACCCTCACCCTCACCCTAACCCTGACCATCACCCTAATCCTACCTCTAACCCTAACCCTCAACCTCACCCTAACCCTCACCCTAACCCTTACCCTCACCTTAATGCTAACCCTAACCCTAACCCTCAACCTCACCCTAACCATCACCCTAACCCTAACTCTAACTGCAACCCTGACACTAACCCAAAACCTCACCCTAACCCTAATCTTAACCCTCACCCTCACCCTAAACCTAACACTAACCCTAACCCTAACCCTAACACTCACCCTCACCCAAAACCTCACCCTAACCCTTACCCTCACCCAAAACCTCACCCTAACCCCAATCCTCACCGTCACCCTAATTCTCACCCTAACCCTAACCCTAACCCTTACCTAAACGAAACCCTCACCATAAACCTCAGCCTCACCTTAACCATTACCCTAATGCTAAAACCAACCCTCACCCTCAACCTCACCCTCACCCTCACACTAAAACTGACCCTCACCCTAGCCCTCATCCTCACCCTCAGCCTAACCTAACCTGAACCCTAATCCTAAACCTAACCCTCACCCTCACCCTCACCCTAACCTTAACCCTCACCTTATCTTAACCATCACCCTAACCCTGACCCTCACCCTCAACCTCACCTTCACCCTAACCCTTAGCCTCACCCTAAACCTAACACTAAACCTAACCCTCACACTAACCCTGAACTTCACCCTAACCCTAACCGTAAACTTAACTCTAACCCTCACCTTCACCCTCACCCTCACCCTCAGACTAACTCTAACCCTCACCCTAATCCTAAACCTAACTCTCAACTTCATTCTCAATCTGAACCTAACCCTAACCCTAAATCTAATCCTCACCCAAACCCTAACCCTAACCGAAACCCTAACCCTAACCCTCACCCTAACCCTAACCTAACCCTCACCCTCACCCTAAACCTAACACTAACCCTAACCCTCACACTAATCCAAACCCTCACCCTAACCCTAACCCTCACCCTAACTCTAACCCTAAAACTAACCCTCACCCACACCCTCACCCTCACCCTCAGCCTAACTCTATCCCTAACCCTAACCCTAATCCTAAACCTAACCCTCACCCTGAACCCCAACCTAAAACTAACCCTCAACCTAACCCCAACCCTCACCTTCACCCTAACCCTCACCCTAACTCTAACCCTAACCCTCACCCTAACCCTCACCCTAACACTCACCCTAAACCTAACCCTAACCCTAACCCTCCACCTAACTCTAACCCTAACCCTACACTAACCCTACACCTAACCCTAACAAAAACCTTCACCTACACTTCACCCTCATCCTAACCCTAACCCTATCCCTATCCCTAACACTCACCATACCAATCACCCTATCCCTACCCTAACCGTAACACTCACCCTCACGCGAACCCTCACTGCAAAGGTAACCCTCACCCTAAAACTCACCCTAACCCTTACCCTAATCCTAATCCTAACCCTAACTCTAACCCTCCACTAACCCTAACCCTCACCCTCACCCTAACCCTAAACCTAACCCTCACCCTAACCCTAACCCTAACCCTCACTTTAACCCACACCCTAACCCTCAACCTCACCCTAAACCTCACAGTCACCCTAACCCTCACCCTAATCCTAAGCCTCACCCACATCCTAACCCTAACCGTTAATCGAACCCTCACCCTCACCCTAAACATCACCCTCACCCTAACCCTCACCCTAACCCTAAACCTAACCCTCACCCTCACCCTAAGCCTAATCCTAACCCTAATTCTAATCCTAACCCTAACCCTCACCATCACCCTCACCCTAACCCTAAGCCTAACCCTTACCCTAAACCTAACCTTGACCCTCACCCTCACCCTCACCCTCACCCTAAACCCAACTTTGACCCTCACCCTAACCCTAAACCTAACCCTCACACTAACCCTAACCCTAAACCTCACACTAACCCTAACACTTACACTAACCCTCACCCTCACCCTAAACCTCAACCTAACCCTTACCCTCAACCCAACCCTAAACCTAACCCTAAACCTAATCCTCACACTAAACCAAACCCTCACCCTAACTCTAACCCTACCCCTCTCCCGAAACCTCATCCTAACCCTAACCCTAACCGTAACACTCAACCTATCCCTAACCCAAACCCTAACCCTAAACCTCACCCTAACACTAACCGTCACCCTCACCCTCACTCTCAGCCTCACCCTAACTCTAACCCTAACCCTAACCCTACCCCTAACCCTATCCCTCACCCTAACCCTAACCCTAACACCAACCCTCACCCTAAACTTAACCCTTACGCTAACGCTAACCCTAACCCTCATCCTCACCCAAATCCGAACCCTAAACCTTATTCTCATCCTAACACTAACCCTAACCCTAACCCTCACACTAACCCTAGCCCTTACCCTAACCCTAACCCTCACCTTTAACTCTCACCCTAACCCTCACCCTCACCCTAACCCTCACCCTCACCCTAATCCTAACCCTCGCATGAACCCTCACCCTGACCCTAAACATCACCCTCACCCTAACCCTCACCCTAACCCTAACGCTAACCCTAACCTTCACCCTCAACTTAAGCCTCACCCTAACCCTTACCCTCACCCTAACCCTAACAATAATCCTAACCCTATTCCTCACAATAACCCTCACCCTAACCATAACCCTCACCTTTACCCTATCCCTAAACCTAAACGTCACCCTAACGATAACCCTAACCCTCACCCTCACCCTAACGGTCTCCGTCATCATAACCTTCACCCTAACCCTACCCCTCACCCACACGCTAACCCTCACCCTCACCCACACCCTCATCCTAACCTTCACACTCACCCTAACACTAAACCTAACCCTTAACCTCAACCTAACCCTAACCCTTACCCTAACCCTAACCCTCACACTAACCCTAACCCTCATCCTAAACTTAACCCTACCCTTCACCCTCACCCTCATCCTAACCCTAAACCTAAACCTAACCCTCACCCTCACGATCACCCTACCCCTACCCCTAACCCTAAACCTAACCTTGACCCTCACCCTCACCCTAACCCTAACACTAACCCTCAACCTTAACGCTCACCCTAACCCTCACACTCACCCTAAACCGCACAGTCACCCTAACCCTCACCCTAACCTAAGCCTCACCCACACCATAACACTAACCCTCACACGAACCCTCACCCTCAACCTAAACATCACCCTCACCCTAACCCTAAACCTAACGCTCACCCTCACCCTCACCCTCACCCTAACCCTAACGCTAAACCTAACCATAATCTTCACCCTAAAATGCACTCTAACCCTCACCATTACACTAACCCTAACCCTCACCCTACTCCTCACCCTAACCCTAACACTCACCCTAACCCTCAACCTAACCCTAACCCTAACCCTCAACCTCACCCTAACCTTCACCCTAAACCTTACTCTCACCCTAACTCTAAACCTAAACTTAACCCACACACGAACCCTAACCATCACACGAACCCTAACCCTCACCCTAAACCTCTACCTCACTCTAACCCTCACCCTCACCCTAACCCTTCCCTTAAACCTAACTCTAAACCTAACCCTCACCCTAACCCTTACCCTAACCCTAACGCTAACCCTAACCTTCAACCTCACCCTAAACCTCAGCCTAACCCTTAACCTCACCCTAAACCTAACTCTAACCCTAACCCTAATCCTCACAATAACCCTACCCCTAACCATAACCTCACCCTAACCCTCACCCAAACTCTATCTCTAAACCTTACCTTCACGCAAACGCTAACCCTAAACCTAACCCTCACCTTCACCCTAACCCTACCCCTCACCAACAACCTAAACCTCACCCTCAACCTCACCCTCACCCTATCCCGCACCCTCACCCGAAATATCATCCTAACTCTAACCCTCACCGTAAACCTAAACCCCACCCTAACCCTAACCCTAACCCTAACACTCACCCTAACCCTAACCCTAACAGTGACCAAAACCCTCACCCTAACCCTCACCCTAACTGTAATGCTAACCCTAACCCTCACCATCACCCTAATCCTCACCCTCACTCTTATCCTCACACTAACCCTAACCTTAACCCAAACCCTCACACTAACCCTAACCCTCACCATAATCCTAAACCTACCCCTCACCCTAACCCTAGACCTAATCCTAACCCTAACTGTCACCCTCACCCTCACCCTAACCCTAACCCTAACCCTAACCCTAACCCTCACACTAACATAACCCACACTCTAATCCTAACCCTACCCCCATCCTAACACTCACCCTACCAGTAACCCTAACCCTAATCCTCACCCTATCACTAACCCTAATGTTGACCCTCACCCTCAACCTAGCTCTCATGCTAACACTAACCCTAACCCTAACCCTCACGCTTACCTTAACACTCACCCTCACCCTATCCCTCACCGTAACCCTAATGTTAACTGTAACCATAATTCTCCCCTAACCATCCCCCTAACCTTAACCCTAAGCCTTAACCTAATCCTCACCCTAACCCTAACCCTAACACTCATCCTAACCCTTACCTCACCCTAACCCTCACCCTAACCGTTACCCTAAAACTAACCCTCACCCTAACCCTAACCCTAACCCTAACACTCAACCTAACACTAACCCTCACCCTAACCCTCACCCTCAGCCTAACCCTCAACCTAACCCTTAACCTCAACCTCACCTTAACCCTTTCCCTAACCCTAACCCTCACACTAACCCTAACCCTCATTCTAACCCTAACCCTACCCCTCACCCTCACCCTCATCCTAACGCTAAACCTAAAATTCACCCTGACCATAAACCTCATCATAACCCTAAACCTAACCCTCACCCTCACCCTAAAACTCAACCTAACCCTTACATTCAACCTAACCTCAACCCTAAACTTAAACCTAACTCTCACACTAACACTAACCCTCCCCCTAACATTAACCCTAACAGTAATCCTCACCCTAACCCAAATCCTAAACCTAAACATAACCCTAAACCTCACCCTAACCCTAACCCTAACCCTAACCCTAAACTTCACCCTAAACCTAAACCTAACCCTCACCCTCACCGTCACTCTCAGCCTCACCTTAACCCTAACCCTAATCCTAACCCTAGCACTCACCCTCACCCTCACCCTAACTCTAACCCTAACCCTAACAATAACCCTCACCCTCATCCTAACCGAAACCTCACAATAACCCTAAACCTCACCCTAACCCTAACTGTAAACCTCACCCTAACCCTAACCTTAACCCTAACCCTAATGCTAAGCCTAACCTTAATCCTTACCAAAACACTCACCCTAACCCTAACCTGAACCCTCACCATCACACTAACCCTCATTCTAAACCTTACCCTCAACCTAAGCCTAACACTAACCCTCACATTAACCCTAACCCTCACCATAAACCTCACCCTACACCTCACCCTAACCCTCATCCTAATGCAAACTCTAAACCTAACCCTCAATCTAACCCTAACCCTAACCCTAACTGCAAACCTCACCCTAACCCCTACCCTCACCCTCACCCTCACTCTCAGCCTCAGCCTCACCCTAACTCTAATCCTAAACCTAGCCCTCACCCTCACCCTAACTCTAACCCTAACCCTAACCCTTACCCTCACCCTAACCCTAACCCTAACACTAACCCTCACCCTAAACCTAAACCCTAAACCCTCACGCAAACGCTAACCCTAACCCTCATCCTCAACTTAAACCTCACCCTAACCCTTATTCTCACCCTAACCCTAAATCTAACCCTAACTGAGGGTTAGGGTTAGGGTTAGGATGAGCGTTAGGCTGAGGTTTAGGGTTAGGGTTAGTGTGAGGGCTAAGAATTAGGGTTAGGGTTAGGGTTAGGGTGAGGGTTGGGGTTAGGTTTAGGATTAGCATAAGGGTTAGGTTGAGGGTTAGGCTTAGTGTTAATGTGAGGGTTAGGTTTAGGGTTAGAGTTAGGTTTAGGGTCAGGGTAAATATTAGGGTGAGGGTTGGGGTGAGGGTGAGGGTTAGGGTTAGGGTGAGGGTTAGGGTGAGGGTGAGGGGGAGAGTGAGGGTTTGGTTTAGTGTTAGAGTTAGGGTGAGTGTGAGGGTTAGTAGTAGGGTTAGCTCTAGGTTTAGGCTGAGGGTGAGGGTGAGGTTGATTATGAGGTTTAGGGTTAGGGTGAGGGTTAGGGTTAGGATTAGGTTTAGGGTGAGGGTTAGTGTTAGGGTTAGGGTTAGGATGAGCGTTAGGCTGAGGGTTTGGGTTAGGGTTAGTGTGAGGGTTAGGATTAGGGTTAGGGTTAGGATTAGGGTTTAGTTAGGGTGAAGTTCTGTTTTAGGTTTAGGGTTAGGATAAGTTTTATCCTGAGTCTTATGGTTAGGATTATTGTGAGGGTTAGGTTTAGGGTTAGGGTTAGGGTGTGGGCTAGGTTGAGGGTGAGGGTGAGGGTTTAGTTTATGTAAGGGTTAAGGTAAGGTTAGGTTGAGGATTAGAGTGAGGTTGAGGGTTAAGGTGAGGGTAAGGGTTAGGGTTAGGGTTAGGTTTACTGTGAGATTTAGGGTTACGCTAAGCGTGAGGGTGAGGGTAAGGGTTAGGGTGAGGTTTACGGTGAGGGTGAGGGTTAGGATTAGAGTTAGGGTTAAGATTAAGGTGAGGTGGAGGGTGAGGGTTAGTGTTAGGGTGAAGGTTAGGGTTGGGGTGAGTCATAGGGTTAGGTTTAGGGTTGGGGTGAGGGTGAGGTTGAGGGTGAGCGTGAGGTTTTTGTTTACGTGAGGGTTAGGGTTAAGATGACGTTAGGGTTAGGGTAAGGGTTAGGGTTATGGTTAAGGTGAGGTTTACGGTTAGTGTGATGTTTAGGGTGAGGGTGAAGGTTAGGGTGTGGGTGAGGGTTAGGGTAAGTGTCAGGGTGAGGGTTTGGATTGGGAATAGGTTAGGGTTAGGGTTGGGCTGAAAGTGAGGGTGAGGGTGAGGGTGAAGCTGAGGGTTAGGTTTAGGGTTAATGTTAGGTTTAGTGTTAGGGTGAGGGTAATGGTTACTGTGAAGGTTATGGTTATGGTTATGGTTAGGGTTAGGGTAAGGGTAAGGATTAGAGTGAGGTTTAGGGTGAGGGTGAGGTTTAGGGTTAGGGTTAGGATTAAGGTGAAGGCTAAGGTGAGGGTGAGTGTTAGTGTGAGTTTTAGGTTGAGGGTTTATTTTAGCCATGGATTTGGGTTATGGTGAGGAATAGGGTGAGGTTGAGAATTAGGTTTTGGGTTTGGGTTAGGATGAGGGTTTGGGCTAAGGTTAGGGTGAGGGTTAGGGTTTGGGTGATGTTTAGCGTGAGGGTGAGGGTTAAGTGAGGGTGAGGGTCAGGGGGTGGGTGAGGATTAGGGTTAGGTTGAGTGTTCGTGTTAGGTTTAGGTTTAGTGTGAGGGTGAGGGTTATGGGTAGCATTAGGGTTAGGTTGAGGGTTTGGATTAGGGTTAGGGTTAGTCTGAGGGTGAGGGTGAATGGTAGGGTTAGGGTTTGGGTGAGGTTTAGGGTGAGGGTGAGTGTTAGGGTGAGGGTGTGGGTGAGGGTTACTGTTAGGTGTAGGGTTAGGGTGAGTTTAAGGGTGAGGTTTAGGTTTAGAAATAGGGTTAGGGTTAGGGTGCGGGTGAATGTTAGGTTTAGGGTGAAGATTAGGGTTAGAGTTAGGTTTATGTTGAGGGTAAGGGTTAGGGTGAGGTTTAGTGTGAGGGTTATGGTTGGGGTTAGGGTGAGGGTGAGGTATAGGTTTTGGGTTACGGTTAGGGTGAGTGTTAGGTATAGGTTTAGGGTTAGGTTGAGGGTGAGGGTGAGGGTTAGGGTTAGGTTTAAGGTTAGAATTAGGTTGAGGGTGAGGGTTAGGCTTAGTATTAGAGTTAGCCTGAGGGTGAGGGTGAGGGTTAGGGTTAGTGTGAGGGTTAGGGTTAGGGTTAGGGACAGGGTTAGGTTTAAGTTTAGGGTTAGGATCAGGGTTAGGTTGAGGGTTAGGTTTAGGGTTAGTGTGAGTGTTAAGTTAAGGGTTAGGGTAGGGTTAGGGTCAGGGTAAAGGTTAGGGTGAGGTTTAGGGTGAGGGTGAGGGTAAAGGTTAGTGTGAGGGTTAGGGCGAGGGTGAGGGTTAGGGTTAGGGTGAGGGTTAGGGTGAGGGTTAGGATAAGGGTTAGCGTGAGGATAAGGGTTAGGGTGACGGTAAGGTTGAGGGTGAGGGATAGGATTATGTTGTGGGTAAGGGTTAGGGTGAGGTTTAGCGTGAGGTTTAGGGTTAGGGTGGGGGTTAGGGTTAGGGTTAGATTGAGGGTTAGGGTTAGGGTGATGTTTATTGTGAGAGTATCCTTTAGGGTGAGGGTGAGTTTTCGGGTGAGCATGAGGGTTAGGATGAGGGTGAGGGTTAGGGTTACAGTTAGGATTAGGGAGACGGGTAGGGTGAGCATTAGGGTTAGGATTAGGGTTTGAGTGAGGATGAGGGTGAGCGATAGGGTGTGGGTAAGTGTTATGGTTAGGGTTAGGGATAGGGCTAGGGTGAGGGTGAGGGTTAGTGTGAGGGTTAGTGTGAGGGTGAGGGTTTCCTTTACATTAGTGTTACGGTTAGGGTGAGGATTAGGTTGAGGGTGAGGGTTAAGCTGAGGTTAGGATTAGTGTGATGGTTAGGGTTAGGGTGATGTTTAGTGTGAGGGTGAGTGTTCGGTGACGGTGAGGGTGAGTGTGAGGGTTAGTGTTAGGGTTAGGTTTAGGTTGAGGGTGATTGTGAGTGTTAGGATTAGGAATAGGATTAGGGTTAGGGTTAAGCTGATGCTGAGGGTCAGGGTGAGGGTGAAGGTTAGGGTCAGGTTTAGGATTAGGGTTAGAGTGAGGGTTACGGTTAGTGTGAGGGTAATGGTTAGGGTTAGGGTGAGGGTAAGGATTAGGGTGAGAGTAAAGGTTAGGGTGAGGGTTAGGGCGAGTGTGAGGGTTTGGATTAGGGATTGTTTTAGAGTTAGGGTGAGGGTTAGGATTTGGGTGATGTTTAGAGTGAGAGTGAGGGTTAGGGTGAGGATGAGGGTTCGGGTGAGGGTGAGGGTTCGGTTGAGGGTGAGGGTTAGGGTGTGTGTGAGGATTAGTTTTAGGGTGAGGGTTAGCGTTAGGGGTAGGGTTAGGGTTAGGTTGAGGGTTAGGGTTAGGGTTACGGTGAGGGGTAGGGACAGGGTTAGGGTGTGGTTTAGGGTGAGGTTTAAGGTGAGTGTGAGGGTTAGGTTGAGGGTGAGTGTGACGGTTAGGGTTAGGGTTTGCGTTAGACTTAGGGTGAGTTTGAGGGTGAGGGTTAGGTTTAAGATTAGGGTGAGGGTTAGGGTTAGGTTGAGGGTTAGGGTAGTGTTAGGGTTAGGGTAAGGGTGAGGGTGAGTGTTAGGTTTAGGTTTAGGGTTAGAGTTAGGGTGAGGGTGAGGGTGAGGCTTAGGATTAGGTTAGATTTAGGGTTAGGCTGAGGGTGATCGAGAGGATGAGGTTGAGGGTTAGGGTTAGGGTGAGGTTTAGGTTTCCGGTTAGGGTTAGGGTGAGGGTTAGGATTAGGGTTATGGTTAGGATGAGGGTTAGGCTAAGGGTTAGGGTTAGGTTTAGGGTGAGGTTTAGGGCTAGGTTTAGGGTTAGGATAAGGATTAGGCTGAGGATTAGGGTTCGGGTTAATGTGAGGGTTAGGTTTAGTGTTAGGGTAAGAGTTAGGGTGAGGGTAAAGTTTAGGGTGAGGGTTAGGGTGAGGGTGAGGTTTAGGGTTAGGTTGAGGGTTAGGGTCAATTTTAGGTTTAGGGTTAGGGTTAGAGTGAGGGTAAGGGTGTGGGTAAGTATTAGGGTGAGGCTTAGATTGAGGGTGAGGGTTAGCGTCAAGGTTAAGATTAGGATTAGGGTTAAGGTGAGGGTTAGGGTTTGGGTGAGTGTTAGGGTGAGTTTTGGGGTGAGGGTGAGGGTTAGGGTGAGGGTAAAGTGTTAGGGAGAGGGTTACGTTGAGGCTGAGGGTTATGGTTAGCATTAGGGTGAGGGTGAGGGTTAGGGTGTAGTTTTGGGTTAAGGTTAAGGATAGGGTGAGGAATAGGGTTAGGGTTAGGTTGAGGGTAAGGGTTAGGGTGCGGGGTAACATTAGAGTTTGGGTGAGGGTTAGGTTTAGTGTGAGGGTTAGGGTTGGTTTAGGGTGACGGTAAGGTTTAGGGTGACGGTTAGGTTGAGTGTGAGGTAGGATGAGGGTTAGGGTTAGGGTGAGGGTTAGGGATAGGTTTAGGGTTAGAGTGAGGGTTAGGGTTAGGGTTAGGATTAGAGATAGGGTGACGGTAAGGCTTCGGGTGAGGGTTAGGGTGAGGATGAGAGTTAGGGTTAGGGTGAGTGTGAGGGTAAGTTTTAGCATGAGGACTAGTGTTAGGTTTAGGATTAGGGTGAGTGTTAGGGTTATGGTGAGGGTGAGGGTGAGGGTTAGGTGCAGTATTAAGGTTAGGGTTAGTGTGAGGGTTAGTATAGTGTTAGGGTTAGGGTGAGGGTTAGAGTTAGGGTAAAGGTGAGGGTTAATCTGAGAGTTAGGGTTAGGTTTAGGGTGAGAGTTAGGCTCAGTTTGAGGGTTAGGGTTAGGGTGAGGGTTAGGGTTAGGTTTAGGGTGAGGGTGAGTGTGAGGGTGAGGGTTAGGGTTATGGTGAGGGTTAGTTTTAGGGGGAGGGCTAGGTTGAGGGTTAGGTTGAGGGTGAGAGTGAGTGTGAGCTTTTCGGTTAGGTAAGTTTTAGGGTTAGGGTTAGGGTGAGGATTAGGGTGAGGTTGTGGGTTAGGGTTAGGGTGATGGTGAGGGTGAGGGTGAAGGGTTAGTGTTAGGATGAGGGTTAGGGATAGGGTTAAGGTGAGGGTGCGGGTGAGGGTGAGGGTTAGGCTTAGTGTTAATGTGAGGTTTAGGGTTACGGTTAGGGTGAGGGTTAGGGTTAGGGTTAGGTTGAGGGTTAGTGTTAGGTTGATGTTTAGTGTGAGGGTGAGGGTTAGGGTGTGGGTGAGTGTTTGGGTAGAGATAGAGTTAGGGTTAGGGTTAGGGATAGGGTTAGGGTTTGGGTAAAGTTTAGGGTGAGGGTGATGATTAGGGTTAGCGTGAGGGTTAGGCTTAGGTTTAGGGTTAAGATGAGGTTTAGGCTGAGGGTTAGGGTTAGGTTCAGGGTTAGTGTGAGGGTTCAGGTTAGAGTGAGGGTTGGATTTAGGTTTAGGGTTAGTATAAGGGATAGGGTGAGGGTTAGTGTTACGGTTAATATGAGTGTTAGGTTTAGGGTTAGGTTTTGGTTAGGTTGAGGGTAATGGTTAGGGTGAGGGTTAGGGTGATGCTGAGGGATAGGTTTAGGGTGAGGGTTAGGTTGAGTGTGTTAGGATTATGGTTATGGTTAGGGTAAGGCTCAGGGGGAAGGAGAGGTTGAGGGTGAGCGTTAGGGTTAAGGTTACTGATAGGGTGAGGATTTCGGTTAAGGTTAGATTTAGGGTGAGGGTTAGGCTCTGTAGTGACCGCCTACTCGACCAGCGAGGAAAAACGACCACCACTCCAGGAGTCTTCTCAGATCACGCTTTATTGGAGAGCCTTTTAGTTGTAGGAGAGCTTGGGCGCAAGAGAGCGTGCACCCGAAATACAGCCGCTTATATAGGGAATTTTAACACGGGTCTTTTCTATTGTTGGTCGCCTGCCTTTTACCGTCACCAGGTGTCATGGGATTGGCTGGGGACACTACCTTGCTCGCGCACGCGCACAGCCCAGGCGTCCCGCCAAGCACCGTCTGGAGTGGTAATCCTCAAAACTGCAAGGGAGTGGGCGGAGTCTCGCCTCGGCTCCCTACAGTTCCCCCTTCTTTGTTTTATGGCAACAGGTAAGAGTAGAGGTTGGGCCTCTGTCTAAGACATTAATGAGAGGACCTTGCACTGGCCTTCGCCTGAGGGGCGCCTTCCCCAGTGATGATCAGGCCCGTCCGATGCCTTTTTTGCAGAGGTGGGATCTTGGGCATCAACCCACTTGCAACCCAGCATGCTCTTCTTGAGGAGATGAGAACCATCTCCTCAAGTGCAGTGCACTTGCCTTGCACCCTGTCCCAAATTGCAAATTGCATACCTGTCCCGGTGCAATGGGATCCCCTGATCCCTCGGGGTGCTAAGGCTATGCAGGATGGTAAGGCTTAACTGCCTCTCAGGGCCGACAGCCAAATCTGGGGTGAGGATCCACTCTCCAAAGCGGCTAATGCTTGCAAGATAACAACCTTGTCCCTTCTGGTTTGGGCTCGAAGGCGACAGACCAACCATAGGCAGACCACGCATCCTCCCAAGCAGCAGGCTAAAAACATTCCGACTCCCACCCGCTCTTTGACAAAGGACACCACAGAGGCAATCCAGTCAGTAAATTGTAACAGCCCACAGCATCATCAGTTTAGCTATCACAGGGATTGTTATTAGCACTGTTGCTAACAGCAGGAAGATCAGCTGCATCTTCAAGAGGGGGTTCTGTTGCAGTCTCCACTGGCCTGGTCAGTCTCATTGGCACCCAGTGAGGTACTTCTTGACTCTGTGGAAAAACACAAACAGCTCCCCTGGATCTCGTTATTACCGGATCCGGTCCATACCATTTATTATTAATAACATCCTTCCACATGACCATGTCTTTAGTATCCATGGAGTCTCTTGTCATATGCCAATCTGCGGCAGACTGATCGTTGTCATTTAGAATTAAAAAATTAAGGGTAAAGAGCGCAAGAGAAAGTCTTTCCCTGGGGGACGCGGACTCAGCAACTCCCCCTTTTTGTTTTTGAAGCATTTCTTTTATGCTTCTATTAGCTCTTTCCACTATACCTTGTCCTTGAGGATTGTAGGGCAATCCGGTGGTGTGGGCAACCTGCATTTGTGCGCAAAAGGCGCGAAAACCATGGGAAGTATAAGCAGGGCCATTATCCGTCTTGAGTCTAAGGGGCTTTCCCCAAGCTGCCCAAGCTTCTAAGCAGTGTATTCTGACGTGAGACACCTTTTCTCCTGCCAGAGGTGTGGCATGAATGACACCGGAAAAGGTGTCCACAGACACATGTAAATATTTCAACTTACCAAATTCCGTCAGATGAGTAACATCCATTTGCCATAGGGCGTTTGGTCTCAACCCCCTGGGGTTTACCCCCACATGGGGAGGATGAAGAAAGGTAACACAAGATTTACAGGCTTTAACAATATCTCTTGCCACATGCCTGGACAAATTATATCTTTTCCTAAGGGTATTAGCAGGTACATGATACAATCTATGAAAGTCTTTTGCCAATTCTACAGGATCAGCAGCAACCAGAGCCATAGCCCGAGTTGCCTGGTCCACCAAATCATTACACTTTGCCATCTGGCCCGGCAACATAGAATGGGCACGAATATGTCCAATATAAAAAGGATGTTTTCTGTTTAAGATAAGGGATTGAATCTGTAACAAAACATTAGAAATTGTACTGGCCTGCTTAATTGAAGCAGCAACTTCAAGAGAAGCAACGGCATTTACAACATATAATGAATCAGAAAATAAGTTAAAAGGTTGATCAAATCTTTTAAAAACTTCAAGCACAATTAAACATTCAACAGCCTGTGGGACATTCGGCCGAAAATTAAAGACTACCGGCTGTTTGTGTCCTTGAACAAAAAAGGCACCTTGTCCAGATTTTGATCCATCCGTAAAGATGGTCAGAGCATCAACCAAGGGCTCCTTTGAAGTGACAACAGGAAAATACACTAAATTTTTGTTAACTATGGCAAGCAGAGGATGCTTAGGATAATGATTATCAATTACATTTGGAAATGAGCAAACAAGAATTGCCCACATATCCATTGTGGCTGCTAAAATTTCAACTTGCTCACGGGTGTATGGAATAATTAATTTATCTGGAATTTTTGCAAAGTGCATTAAACAATACTTCATACCCAAAATTGCCTGTTTTGCCACTAATTCAGGAAAATATTGAACAGTTTTTGCTCCCACAGAATTGCCGTGGAGCCACAATAAGGGGCCATTTTGCCAAAGAACCCCCGTGGGATAATTTTTTGTTTTTAATATACATAAATCAATAGGTAATTTTAAATCAACCCGTGAAAGTTGAGCCCTAGACAAAGCTGCCTCAACCTTTTGTAGGGAATTTAGTGCTAAAGGTGTCAGGGATCTAGAGGAGGTGACTTCAGGGTCGCCCTCCAAAATAGCAAATAAAGGTAACAACTCTGACCGAGGGAGATTAAGAAACCCCCTTATCCAATTAATATCTCCTGCCAATTGCTGAAAATCATTAAGTGTTTTAAGATGACCAGTTCGAATGGAAAGTTTTTGTGGTTTAATCTCAGTAGGGGAAACAATGGTTCCCAGAAATTGAACAACACTAGTCTGCTGAACCTTCTCAGGGGCAATAATTAATCCTTTATTAGCTAAGGTCTCCGTTACCTGCCCAAACACTTTATGAAGAGTCTCTACCGAGGGAGCAGCCAACAAGATATCATCCATATAATGGACAATCCGTACTTTTGGAAATTTTTCCCTAACAGGGGTTAATGCAGCCCCCACGAACAATTGACAAATTGTTGGGCTATTAGCCATCCCTTGGGGGAGAACTTTCCACTGATAGCGAGCATCCGGGGTTTCATGATTAACCGAGGGCAAAGTAAAGGCAAAGCGCTCCCTATCCTTTTCATAAAGAGGTATGGAAAAAAAGCAATCCTTAATGTCTAAGGCCAGAATAGGCCACTCCCTAGGTAACGCAGACAGCAGTGGAAGTCCCCTTTGGATGGGTCCCATAATTTGCATCTGGGCATTTACTGCTCTAAGGTCATGTAATAATCTCCATTTTCCGGAGGCCTTTTTGATAACAAAAATTGGGGTATTCCAAGATGACACTGAAGGCTCAACATGCCCCAGCTGCAGCTGTTCCTGGACAAGAGTTTGAGCCGCTTCCAATTTTTCTCGAGAGAGGGGCCACTGAGGAACCCACACCGCCTTTTGCGTTAACCAAGGTATGGGTACCACACCTTCAGTGGAAGCTTTGTTTTCAGAGGCCCCTAAGAAAAACCCAAACCCTTCCTGTCCTGTTTAGGAAGTGGCTCTATCGGCTCCTTGCGTCCTTGGAGACGCCGACCAAGCCCCAAGGCTGGCACAAATCCTTGCTGTTTCATCATATTCTGACTGGCCTCAGAATAATCATTAGTTAAAGTTAACTTTAGCTGTTGCTGCACATCTCTTCCCCAAAGATTGACAGGGACGTCTACCACAAATGGCTGCATTTTTCCAACCTGGCCTTCGTCTGTTCTCCAAGTCAATTCTTTTGCACTTAACTGTGGGGCATCAGCATAGCCCAGCCCTTGCAAGGTCTGGGAGGATTTCTGAGTTGGCCATTGCTTTGGCCACTCCCCTCTTTGGATGATGCTTCGATCTGCCCCTGTATCCACCAGTCCCTCAAATCTTTTCCCTTCTACTTGGAGAGTTAACATGGGTCTTTGGTCTAAAGTTATGGACAGGCATGTAAGGTCGACTCCAGTGGAGCCTAGCCCTTTATCTCCTCTCTCTATCTCCTTAGCAGGGAAGTTGCCATGAAGAGAAGGCAAAAGCAGGAGCTGTGCAATTCTATCCCCGGGAGAAATGGACACCACTCCATGGGGGACATGGCAGAGGACCTTGATAGTCCCCGTATAGTCAGGGTCAATTACTCCCGGGAAAATTATTAATCCTCTCATTGTGGAGGAGGAGCGTCCTAAAACTATTCCTACAGTGCCTTCATCTAGGGGTCCTGTCATGTCTGTCTCCACAATCTGGACTCCCATCTGCTGTGTTAATACCCGTCCGGAGGTGGCACAGAGGTCCAACCCTGCGGAGCCTGAGGTTGCTCTTCTTGGCTGGGGGGTTGTAGCAGGTGCTGTCCGGGAGCCAGAGTCTGAAATGCCCCATAAACTTTCGGGCCCTGGGGACGAGGGCCCTTCTCTCCGTTTTTTGGCTCCTGTTCCGAATTAGTGTTTGGAGTAATTTGGGGGATAAAATGTCCATTGATGTCTCTAACTGACCTGCATTCGTTGACCCAATGCTTTCCCTTTTTACAACGAGGACACACTCCTGGAGTCCTTGGCGGCCTGGGTATGTTTTGTGCAGGACCACCATTTTGTGGGCATTGCTGTCTAAAATGTCCCAACTGACCACACCGGAAACACCCTTTTCCTTTACTATCTTTTGCGGCCCCGGCAGCCGACAAGACAGCAGCTGCCAGCCCCGCATTGGTCAGGGGGCCACCTACTTCTCTGCAGGCTTTTAACCAAGCTTCTAGGCTTTGGGTTCTTACTGGGGTAATTGCCCTCTGACATTCCTTGGTGCTTTGTTCAAAAATGATTTGTTGTACAAATGGCATGGCTGTTTCCAGATTTCCTAACACCCGCTCGGCTGTCTCTAGCATACGGGCAACAAAATCAGAAAATGGCTCATTAGGGGCCTGCATGATTTTTGTTAGATTGCCAGCCACCTCTCCCTTGTTTGGGAGGGCTCGCCAGGACATGTAAAAAACCTCGTTTACCTGGCGGTATACTTCAAAGGGATATCCTGTCTGGTCTACCGAGTAGATTCCCTGCCCGAGAAGCATGTCTACGGTCCAGTCCGGGTGCCCGTCACGGACATTTTGTCTGTATTGGGCTTGAGCCTTGTCTTGAACAATAGACCGGAGATCGAGGTACTGCCCATGATTAAGGCAGGTACGGGCTACCTCAAACCAGTCCGTGGGCGTCATGGCATTGAAGGTCAGTCTTCGGAGCAAGGCAGTGGTATAATTAGCCGTCACTCCATAAGTCCGGACTGCCTCAACTAAATCCTTAAGCTGGGAGTAGGAAACCGGCTCAAAATTTCTTTCAGCAGTAATCGGATTTTCAAAAACTGGGAAAGCAGCTGCCAGCTGCGACCAGGTATTTTCTTTAATAAAGTGACTCTTCCCTGCCAGCGGGCACGGCGGGGGGGCCGACGGGTGAGGGCCAGCTCCATTTCCTCTCCCTGGCTGTTGCGGTACTCCCACCCCTAGGGGGCGCCACCCTCCATATTTGTCTGCCACGTGCTCCGCCGCAGCCTCTTCTAACTCTTCACTATCAGCTGGATCGAGCTGCTCTCCCTCCTCCTCTAACATTTCTTCCTCTGAGTCACTCACAAGATTACTATATTCTTGGTCCCGCCCTTCCACATGTAGGGCTGAGAACCGGTTTGCTTTTAAAGAAGGGCACGGAGGTCTCCTTGAGACCCCCTCCCTAAAACCCTTCTCCTTTTGTGAGGGCTGCAGCCCCTCTCGCTTCAATTCTTTAGGATCCTTCTGTCTTTTTTCCCTTTTTCTTTTAGGCCTCTTTTCCTCCCCATTACTGTATACTGACTCTGATAGACTATCCTGATGCTGCGTTAGTACTTTGCGTCCTTCCTGGATTAAATCAAACCCTCCCTCCTCGAGGCAAGTGCGCACCATCAAAAAGACAAGCCACAAGGGAAGAAGCAATGCAAGCAACCAATAAATATCTAAATCTACAGTGAACAGCATACCGGGGGATATTTACCAACGTCTCCTCTCCGCGTGTTGAGTTCTGGCTCCAATTCGTCCTCTCGCGCGGGTCCCGTCCCTGGTTCGTTCCCGGGTTTCGGCACCAGTTGTAGTGACCGCCTACTCGACCAGCGAGGAAAAACGACCACCACTCCAGGAGTCTTCTCAGATCACGCTTTATTGGAGAGCCTTTTAGTTGTAGGAGAGCTTGGGCGCGAGAGAGCGTGCACCCGAAATACAGCCGCTTATATAGGGAATTCGAACACGGGTCTTTTCTATTGTTGGTCGCCTGCCTTTTACCATCACCAGGTGTCATGGGATTGGCTGGGGACACTACCTTGCTCGCGCACGCGCACAGCCCAGGTGTCCCGCCAAGCACCGTCTGGAGTGGTAATCCTCAAAACTGCAAGGGAGTGGGCGGAGTCTCGCCTCGGCTCCCTACAAGGCTCAGGGGTAGGGTTAGGGTTAGGTTGAGGGTTAGGTTTAGTGTGAGGTTTAGGGTTAGGGTTAGAGTGAGGGTTAGGTTTAGTGTGTTGGTTAGGGTTAGGGTTAGGTTGAGGGTAAGGGTTAGGGTGAGGGTTAGGGTGAGGCTGAGGTTTAGGGTTAGCATTAGTTTTAAGGTTAGGGTTAGGATGAGGGTTAGGGGGAGGGAGAGGGTGAGGGTGAGGGTAAGGGTTAGGATGAGGGTTAGGTTTAGTGTGAGGGTGAGGGTTAGGTTTAGTGTGAGGGTGAAGTTTAGGTTTAGGGTGAGTATTAGGGTTAGGGTAAGGGTGAGGGTTAGGGTTAGGGTTAGGGTTAGGGTGAGGGTCAGGGTGAGGGATAGGTTTAGGTTGAGGATTAGATTTAGGGTGAGGTTTAGGGTTTGGGTTAGGGTGAGATTTAGGGTTAGGGTGATGTTTATTGTGAGGGTGAGTGTTAGGGCGAGTGTGAGTGTTCTGGTGAGGGTGAGTGTTCGAGTGAGGGTGAGGATTAGGGTGTGGTTGAGGCTAGGGTTAGTATGAGAGTCAGGGTGAAGTGTAGGGATAGGGTTAGAGTGAGGGTTAGGGTTAGTGTGAAGGTTCGAGTTAGGGTTAGGGTTAGCGTTAGTGTGAGGATAAGAGTTAGGGTGTGGGTTAGTGTGAGGGTGAGGGTTAGGGTTAGCGTTAGGGTTAGGGTGAGCGTTATGGTGAGGTTTAGGGGTAAGGTGAGGGTTAGGATTAGGATTAGTGTGAGGGTTAGTGTTGGGGTGATGTTTAGGGTGAAGTTGAGGGATAGTGTGAGGGTGAGAGTGAGGGTGAGGTTTAGTGTGAGGGTGCGGGTGCGGGTGAGGGTGAGGGTGAGGGTTAGGGTTAGGTTTAGGGTAAGGGTGAGGGTTAGGGTTAGGATTAGTGTTAGGGTTAGGCTGAGGGTGAGGATGAAAGTGAGGGTGAGGGGTAGGGTTAGGGTTAGGGTGAGGATTCGAGTTAGTGTGGGGTTTAGTGTGATGGTGAGGGTCAGGGTGAGGGTGAGTGTTAGAATGAGGGTGAGGGTGAGGGTTAGGGTTAAGATTAGGTTAAGGTGAGTTTTAGGGTGAGGGTTAGGGTTAGGTTTATTGTTAGGGTTAGGGTTTGGGTTAGGTGTGGGTGAGGGTGAGGGTTTGCGTTAGGGTTAGGGTTAGGGTTAGGGTGAGGGTGGGGTTCAGGGTTAGGGTTAGGATTATGTAAAGGGTAAGGCTGAGGGGGAAGTGGAGGTTGAGTGTGAGGTTTTGGGTTAGGGTTACGGTTAGGGTGAGGGTTACTGTTAGGTTTAGGTTTAGTCTAAGGGCTAGGCTGAGGGTAAGGGTTAGATTTAGTGTGAGTGTTAGGTTTAGGGATAGGGTTTGGGTTAGGTTGAGGGTAAAGTTTAGAGTGAGGGTTATGGAGAGGATGAGGGTTAGGGTTACCGTGAGAGTTCGGGTGAGGGTTAGGGTTAGGGTTATGGTTAGGGGTAACGTGAGGGTTAGGGTGAAGGTTAGGTTTAGGGTTAGGGTTCGGGTGTGGGTTAGGGTGTGGGTAAGTGTTAGAGTGAGAGTTAGGGTGAGGGTGAGGGTTAGGAGGAGGGTGATGGTTAGTGTTAGCATTAGGGTTAGGGTGAGGGTGAGGGTTAGGTTTAGGGTGAGGGTTAAGGTGAGGGTTAGGTTTAGTGTGAGGATTAGGGTTAGGTTTAGGGTGAAGTTTAGGTTTAGTGTGAGGGTTAGGGTTAGTTTTAGGGTGAGGGTAAGGGTTAGGGTGAGGTTTAGGGTGAGGGTGAGGTTTAGGGTTAGCGTTAGGTTTAGGTTTAAGGTTAGGATGAGGGTTAGGGTTAGGGTGAGGGTGAGAGTGAGGGTGAGGCTTATGTTTAGGATGAGGGTTAGGGTTAATGTGAGGGTTCGGGTTAGGTTTAGGGTGAGGGTTAGGGTCAGGGTAAGTGTTAGAGTGAGGGTTAGGGTTATGGTTAGGTTTAGTGTGAGGGTCAGGGTGAGGGTTAGGGTTAGGTTGAGGGTTAGGGTTAGGGTTAGGGTGAGAGTTAGGGTTAGGGTTAGTGTTAGGGTGAGGGTGAGGGTTATGGTCAGGGTTAGGTGGAGGATTATGGTGAGGTTTAGGGTTAGGATAAGTGTTAGAGTTAGGGTTAGGCTGAGGGTGAGGGTGAAAGTGAGGGTGACGGTTAGGGTTAGGGTTAGGGTGAGGGTTAGTGTGAGGGGTAGTGTTAGGTTTAAAGTGAGGGTTAGGGTTAGGGTGATGTTTAGAGTGAGGGTGAGGGTTAGGGTGAGGGTGAGGGTGAGGGTGAGGGTAAGGGTTAGGGTTTTGTTTTGGGTAAGGCAGAGGGTTAGTGCTAGGAATAGGATTAGGGTTAGGGTTAAGCAGAGCCTGAGGGTAAGGGTGAGGGTGAAGGTTAGGGTCAGGGTTAGGATTAGGGTTAGAGTGAGGGTTATGGTTAATGTGAGTGTTATGGTTAGGGTTAGGGTGAGGGTAAGGCTTAGGGTGAGAGTAAAGGTTAGGGTGAGGGTTAGAGTGAGTGTGAGGGTTTGGATTAGGGTTTGTGTTAGGGTTAGGGTGAGGGTTAGGATTTGGTTGATATTTAGAGTGAGAGTGAGGGTTAGGGTGTAGGTGAGGATTAGGTTTAAGGTGCGGGTTTGCGTTAGGGGTAGGTTTAGGGTTAGGTTGAGGGTTAGGGTTAGGGTTAGGGTGAGGAGTAGGGACAGGGTTAGGGTCAGGTTTAGGGTGAGTGTGAGGGTTAGGTTGACGGTGAGGGTGAGGGTGAGGGTTAGGGTTAGAGTTTGCGTTAGACTTAGGGTGAGTTTGAGGGTGAGGGTTAAGTTTAGGATTAGGGTGAGGGTTAGGGTTAGTTTGAGGGTTAGGGATAGTGTTAGGTTTAGGGTAAGGGTGAGGGTGAGTGTTAGGTTTAGGTTTAGGGTTAGAGTTAGGGTGAGGGTGAGGGTGAGGTTAGGATTAGGTTATTATTAGGGTTAGGCTGAGGGTAATGGAGAGGGTGAGGTTGAGGTTTAGGGTTAGGGTGAGTTTGAGGGTGAGGGTTAGGTTTAGGATTAGGATTAGGTTTAGGGTTAGGCTGAGTGTTACGGTGAGGGTGAGGGTGAGGGTGAGGGTTAGTGTGTGGGTGAGAGTTAGGGTTAGGGTGAGGATTAGGTTTAGGCTTAGGGTTAAGGTTATGGTGAGGGTAAAGTTTAGGGTTAGGTTTAGTGTGAGGATGAGGGTTAGGGTTAGTTTTAGGGTTAGGGTGAGGGTTACGGTTAGGGTTACGGTTAGGGTTAGGGTGAGGGTGAGGTACAGGTTGAGGGTTAGGGTTAGGATGAAGGTTAGGGGTAGTGTTAGGTTAGGGTGAGGGTGAGGGTGAGTGTTAGGTTTAGGTTTAGAGTTAGGGTGAGGGTGAGGGTGAGGGTTAGGATTAGGGTTAGGGTTATGGTTAGGATGAGGGTTAGGCTGAGGGTAAGGGTTAGGGTTAGTGTCACCGTTAGGGTTAGGGTTAGGTTTAGGGTTAGTGTGAGGGTTAGTGTTAGATTTAGTGTTAGCATAAGGTTTAGGCTGAGGGTTAGGGTTAGTGTTAGTGTGAGGGTTAGGTTTAGGGTTAGGGTAAGGATTAGTGTGAGGGTAAAGTTTAGGTTGAGGGTTACGTTGAGGGTGAGGGTTAGGGTTAGTGTGAGCGTTATGGTGAAGGTTAGGTTTAGGGTTAGGGTGAGGGTGAGGGTGTGGGTAAGTGTTAGGGAGAGTGTAAGTGTTAGGGTGAGTGTACTGGTGAGGCTGAGGATTAGGTTTAGCGTTAGGGTTAGGGTTAGGGTGAGGGTTAGTGTGAGGTTTTGCATTAAGCTTAAGGATATGGTGAGGATTGGGGTTAGGGTTAGGTTTATGGTGAGGTTTAGGCTGAGGGGAAGGCTTAGGGTTAGGGTGAGGGTGAGGTTTAGTGTTAGGTTTAGGGTTAGGGTTAGGGTGACGGTAAGTGTTAGGGTGAAGGTTAGGGTGATTGTGTGGTTTATGGTTTGCATTAGGTTTAGAGTTACAGTTAGGATGAATGTTAGGGTTATGTTTAGGGTTAGGGTTAAGGTGATGGTGAGGGTTAGGGTTAGGTTTAGTGTTAGGGTTAGTTTTAGGGTGAGGGCAAGGGTGAGGGTGAGGTTTAGGGTGAGGGTGAGGGTGAGGGTGAGGTTTTCATTTAAGTAAGTGTTAGGGTTAGGGTTAGGGTGAGGTGTAGGGTGAGGGTGTGGGTTGGGGTTAGGGTTAGGGTTAGGGTGAGGCTGAGGGTGAAGGTTAGTGTTAGGATGAGGATTAGGGTTATGGTGAGGGTGAGGGTGAGGGTAAGTGTTAGGGTTAGGATTAGTGTGAGAGTTAGGGTTACGGTGAGGGTTAGGGTTAGGGTGAGGAGTAGGGTTAGGGTTACGGTGAGGGTTAGGGTTGGGTGATGTTTAGTGTGAGGGTGACGGTTAGGGTGAGGGTGAGTGTTCTGTTGAGAATTAGTGTTACGGTTAGGGATTGGGTTAGTGTGAGGGTAAGTGTTACGGTGAGGGTTAGGGTGAGGGTGAGGTTTAGGGTTAGGGTGAGTGTTAGGTATAGGGTTATGATGAGGGTGAGGGTTAGGGTGAGCCGTAGGTTTAGGGGTAGGGTTAGTTTGCGGGTTAGGTTGAGGGTAAGCGTTAGGGTGAGGTTAAGGGTGAGGGTGAGTTTTAGGGTTAGGGTGAGTGTAAGGTTTAGGGTGAGGGTTAGGGTGAGTGTTAGGGTTAGGCTTAGTGATAGGGTAAGGATTAGTGTTAGTGTGAGAGTTAGGGTAAGGGTTAGGATTAGTGTTAGTGTGAGGATAAGTGTTAGGGTGAGGTTTAGGGTGAGGGTGAGGGTTAAGGTTAGGGTGATGGTTAGGGTTAGGGTTATGCTTAAGGTGAGGGTTAAGGTGAGCCGTAGGTTTACGGTTAGGGTTATTTTGCGGGTTAGGGCGAGGGTAAGGATTAGGGTGAATTTTAGGGTTAGGGTGAGGGTTATGGTTAGGGTGAGGGTAAGGGTTAGGGTGAAGGTTAGGGTGAGGTTTGGGGTTAGGGTTAGGGATAGGGTGAGGATTAGGGTTAGTGTGAGGGTTAGGATTAAGTTTATTGTGAGGATAAGGGTTAGGGTGAGGGTTAGAGTAAGGGTGTGGTGTTGGGTTAGTGTTAGGGATAGGGTGAGCGTAAGGGTGAGGGTTAGGTTTAGGGTGAGGGTTATGTTTAGGTTTAGGGTGAGGGTGAGGGTGAGGTTCAGCATTAGGGATAGGTTTAGGGTTAGGGTGAGGGTCGGTTGAGGGTTAGGGTTAGGATTAGTGTTAGGGTTAGGGTGAGGGCTACGGTGAATGTGAGGTTTGGGTGAGGGTGAGGGTGAGTGTTTCAGTTACGTAAGTGTTAGGGTCAGTGTGAGGATTAGGGTGAGGGTGAGGGTTAACCTGAGGTTAGGTTTAGCCTGATGGTTAGGGTTAGGGTTAGGGTGAGGTTTAGGGTTAGGGTGATGGTTAGGGTGAGGGTGAGGCTGAGAGTTAGGATTAGGAATAGGGTTAGTGTTAGGGTCAGACTGAGTTGAGGGTCAGGGTGAGGGTGAAGGTTCGGGTTAGGGTTAGAGTTAGGGTGAGGGATAAGCTTAGTGTGTGGGTTAGGGTTAGGTTTATGTTTAGGGTGAGGTTTAGGATTATATTTAGGGTTAGCATAAGGGTTAGGCTGAGGGTCAAGGTTAGGGTTAGTCTGAGGGTTAGGTGTAGGGTTAGGGTAAGTCTAAAGTTTAGGGTGAGGGTTAGGATGAGTGTGAGGGTTAGGGTTAGGATGAGGGTTAGGGTGAAGATTAGGTTTACGGTTAGGGTTAGGGTGAAGTTTAGGGTGTGGGTTAGTGTAAGGGTGAGGGTTAGGGTGAGGGTTAGGATTAGGGTTAGCATTAAGTTTAGGGTGAGGATGAGGGTTAGGGTGAGGGTTTGGGTTAAGGTTAAAGACAGGGTGAGGATTAGCTTTATGGTTAGGTTTAGGGTGAGGGTTAGGAGGAGGGGTAGGCTTAGGGTTAGGGTGAAGGTTAGGTTTAGTGTGAGAGTTAGGGTTAGTGTTAGGGTGATGGTAAGGTTTAGTGTGAGGGTTAGGGTGAGTGTGAGGTTTAGGGTTAGCATTACATTTAGCGTTAGGTTTAGGATGAGTGTTAGGGTTAGGTTTAGGGTTAGGATGAGGGTGAGGGTGAAGGTTAGAGTTAGAATGAGGGTAGGGGTTAGGGGTAGGGTGAGGGTTAGGGTTAGGGTTACTGTGAGGGTTAGGATTATGGTGAGGTTTAGGGTGAAGGTGAGGGTTAGGTTTAGCATTAGGATAAGGGTTAGCTTTAGGGTGATGTTTAGTGTCCGTGTGAGGGTTAGGATGAGGGTGAGTGTTCTGCTGAGAGTTAGGATTAGGGTTAGGGTCAGGGATAAGTTTAGTGTGAGGATAAGGGTTAAGGTGAGTGTTAGGGTGAGGGTCAAGTTTAGGGTTAGGGTGAGCATTAGGGTTAGGGTTATGTTTAGGGTGAGGGTTAGGGTGAGCGGTAGGTTTAGGTTTAGGGTTAGTTTGCGGGTTATGGTGAGGGTAAGGGTTAGGGTGAGGTTTAGGTTGAGGAAGAGGGTTAGGTTTAGGGTAAGGGTAAGGGTTAGGTTGAGAGTGAGTGTGAAGGTGAGGGTTAGGGTTAGCATTAGAGTTAGGGTGAAGCTGAGGGTTAAGTTGAGGTTTAGTTTGAGGATGAGGATTAGGGTTAGTGTGAGGGATAGGGTGAGTGTTAGGGTGAGGGTTAGGGTTAGGGTTTGGGATAGGGTGAGGGTGAGGTATAGGGTGAGGGTTAGTGTTAGGGTGAGGGTTAGGGATAGGGTTAGAGTTAGGGTGAGGATGAGGGTGAGTGTTAGGGTTAGGTTTAGGGTGAGTGTGAGGGTGAGAGTTAGGATTAACAATAGGGTTAGGGTTAGGGTTAGGCTGAGAGTGAGGGTCAGGGTTAGGGTGAGGGTTAGGGTTTGGGTGATGTTTAGGGTGAGGATGAGGGTTAGGGTGAGGATGACGGTTTGGGTGAGGGTGAGGGATCGGGTTAAGGTGTGGGTGGGATTAGGGTTATGGTGAGGGTTAGCATTAGGTTTAGGGTTAGTGTGACAGTGAGGGTGATGTGTATGGGTAGGGTTAGGTTGAGTGTTAGGGTTAGGGTTAGGGTGATGGTTAGGGAGAGGGGTAATATTAGGGTTAGGGTGAGGTTTAGGATGAGTGTGAGGGTTAGGGTTAGGTTGAGGGTTAGGTTTAGGGTTAGGTTTAGGGTGAGGGTTAGGGTTAGATTTAGGGGTAAGGTGAATTTGAGGGTGAGGGTTAGGTTTAGGTTTAGGCTTAGGGTGTAAGGTTATGGTGAGGGTAAGTGTTAGGGTGAGGTTTAGTGTGTGGATGAGGGTTAGGGTTATTATTAGGGCTAGGGTGAGGATTAGGGTGAGGGTTAGGGTTAGGGTTAGCGTTAGGGTGATGGTGAGGTATAGGGTGAGGTTTAGGGTTAGGGTGAGGGTTAGGGATAATGTTAGGTTAAGGTGAGGGTGAGGGTAAATGTTAGGTTTAGGTTTAGGTTTAGAGTTAGGGTGAGGGTGAGGGTGAGGGTGAGGGTTAGGATTAGTGTTAGGGTTAGGGTTAGGATGAGGGTTAGGCTGAGGGTTAGGGTTAGGGTTAGGGTTAGCATAGTGTTTAGGCTGAGGATTAGGGTTAGGCTTAGGGATAGGGTTAGGGTGAGGGTTAGGCTGACGGTAAGTGTTAGGGTGAGGTTTAGGTTGAGGTTGAGTATTAGGCTTAGCATCATTCTTAGGGTGAGATTTAGGTTTAGGTATAGAATTAGGGTTAGGGTTAGGATTAGGGTGAGGATAAGGATTAGGGCTAAGGTGAGGGTGAGGTTTAGGGTTAGCATTAGGTTTAGGGTTAGGGTGAAGGTTAGGTTTAGTGTGAGAGTTAGGGTTAGGGTTAGGGTGATGGTAAGGGTTAGTGTGAGGGTTAGGGTGAGTGTGAGGTTTAGGGTTAGGGTTAGGTTTAGAGTGAGGTTGAGGGTTCGGGTTTGCATTAGGGTTAGGGTGAGGGTTAGGGTGTTTTTGAGGGTTA
Organism: Dipodomys merriami; assembly: GCF_024711535.1. Taxonomy (NCBI): domain Eukaryota; kingdom Metazoa; phylum Chordata; class Mammalia; order Rodentia; family Heteromyidae; genus Dipodomys; species Dipodomys merriami. The sequence goes on along the minus strand of NW_027202904.1, from coordinate 2,298,645 downwards.
GGGATAGGGTTAGGGTTAGTGTTAGGGTGAGGGTTAGGGTTAGGATTAGGTTTAGGATGAGGGTTAGGGTAAGGGGTAGGGTTAGGGTTAGGGTGAATGTTAGGATTAGGGAGAGGGTTAGGGTAAGGGTAAGGGTTAGGGTTAGGGTGAGGTCAAGGATTAGGTTGAGGGTGAGGGTTAGTGTTAGGTTTAGGGTGATGTTGAGGGTGAGGGTTAGGGTGAGGGATAGGATGAGGGTTTTGTTTAGTGTTAGTGTTAGGGTTAGGGTGAGGTTTAATATTAGTTGTGAGGGTTAGGGTGAGGGTGAGGGTGAGAGTAAGGGTTTGGGTGAGGGTTAGGGTGAGTTTTAACGTTCCGGTTAGGGCTAGGGTGAGGCTTATGGTGAGGGTCAGGGTTAATGTTATGTTTAGGGTGAGGTTTAGGGTTAGGGTTAGGGTTAGGGTGAGGATTAGGGTGAGGGTGAGGGTTAGGATGAAGGTTAGGGTTAGAGTGAGTATTAGGGTTAGGGTTAGGGTTAGATTAAGGTTTAGGGTGAGGGTTAGGGTAAGGATTAGGGTTAGGGTAAGGGTGAGAATGAGGGTTAAAGTTAGGGTTAGGGTGAGGGTTAGGGTTGGGGTGAGGGTTAGGGTTTGGATTACGGTGAGGCTTAGGGTGAGGTTTCGGATGAGTGTGAGTGTTAGGGTGTGGGTGACGGTTAGGGTTAGGGTGAGGGTTAAGGTGACATTGAGGGTTAGGGTGAGGGTGAGGGTAAGGGTTAGGGTGAGTGTGAGGATTAGGGTTAGGGTTACCCTTAGGGTTATGGTGAGGGTATGGGTTAGGGTGAGGTTTAGGGTGAGGGTGAGTGTTAGGGTTAGTGTTATCCTTAGGGTTATAGTGAGGGTATGGGTTAGTGTGAGGTTTAGGGTGAGGGTGAGGGTTAGGGTTAGCGTTAGGGTTAAGGTGAGGGTTAGGGTTAGGGTTAGGCTGAGGGTTAGGGTTAGGTTGATGTTTAGGGTGAGGGTAAGTGTGAGGGTGAGGGTGAGGGTTAGGGAATAGGAGAGGGTTAGGTTTAGGGTGAGGTTTAGGGTGACGGTGAGGGTTAGGGTGAGGGTGTGGAAAAGGGTTAGGTTAGGTTCAGGGTGAGGGTTAGGGTTAGGTTTAGGGTGAGGGTTTGAGTTAGTGTACGGGTTAGGGTTAGGGTTAGTGTGAGGAAAAGGGTTAGGGTGAGGATTAGGATGAGAGTAAGATTTAGGGTTAGGTTTAGCTTTAGGGTTAGGGTGAGTTTTAGGATTAGGGTTCGGGTTAGGGTTAAGTTGAGGGTGAGGGTTAGAGTTAGGGTTCGGGTGAGGGTTAGGTTTGGGGTGAGTGTTAGGGTTACGGTTAGGGTGAGGGTGAGGGTGAGTTTTGGGTTTCGGGTGAGGGTTAGGGTGTGGGTGACGGTTAGTGTTAGGGTTTAGAATTAGTGTATTAGGTTTAGGGTTAGGGTTAATGTTATGGAGAGGGTAAGGGTCAGGGTGAGGTTTAGGGTGAGGGTGAGAGTTAGGGTTAGCGTTAGGGTTACAGTGAGGGATAGGGTTAGGGTTAGGGTTAGGGTGAAGTTGAGGGTTAGGATTAGGGTTAGGATGAGGTTTAGGGTTAGGGTGAGGGTTAGGGATAGGGTTAGGATTATGGTGAGGGTTAGGGTTAGGGTTACGTTTTGAGTTGGGTGAGTATGAGGGTGAGCTTTATGGTTAGGATTAGGGTTAGGGTTAGTGTTAGGCAGAGGGTGAGGGTGAGGGTGAGGGTTAGGGTTAGGGTCAAGTTTAAGGTTAGGGTTAGGGTGAGTGGTAGGGTTAGGGTTAGGGAGAGGGATAGGGTTAGGGTGAGGGATAGGGTGAGGGTTAGGGTCACGGGTAGGTTTAGGGTTAGGTTGAGGATTAGGGTTAGTGTGAGGGTTAGGGTTAGTGTTAGGGTGAGGGTAAGTGTTACTGTGAGGTTTAGGGTGAGGTTGACAGTTAGGGTTAGCTTTAGGTTTAGGGTGAGGTGAGGTTTCGGGTTTGCATTAGGGTTAGGGTGAGGGTTATGGTGAGGGTTAGGGTTAGGGTTAGGGTGAGGGTGAGGGTGAGGGTTAGGATTAGTGTGAGGGTGAGGGTGAGGGTGAGGTTTAGGTTTAGTTTTAGGGTTAGGGTTAGGGTTAGATTTAGGGTGAGGGTGAGGGTGAGAGTTAGGATTAGGGTGAGGGTGAGAGTGAGGTTTAGGGTTAGGGTTAGTATCAGTTTGAGGGTTAGGGTTAATGTGAGGTTTAGGGTGAGGGTGAGGGTAAGGGTTAGTGTGATTGTTAGGGTGAGGGTTAAGTTTAGGATGAGGGCTAGAGGTAGGGTTAGGGTTAGGTTTAGCGTTAGGATTAGGGTGAGGGTGAGGGTGAGGGTGAAGGTGAAGTTGAGGTTTAGAGTTAGGGTTAGGGTGAGGGTGAAGGTGAGGGTTAGGTTTAGGGTTATGGTGAGTGTTAGATTTAGGTTGAGTGTTAGGGTTAGGGTTAGGTTTAGGGTGAGGGTGAGGGTGAGGGTTAGGGTGGGGGTAAGGTTGAGGGTGAGGGTGAGGGTTAGGGTTAGGTTTAGGGTGAGGGTGAGGGTGAAGGTAAGGGTTAGGGTGAGGGTGAGGGTTAGGGTTAGGGTTAGTGTTAGTTTGAGGGTTAGGGTTAATGTGAGGTTTAGGGTGAGGGTGTGGGTAAGGGTTAGTGTGCGGGTTAGGGTTCGTTTGAGGATTAGGGTGAGGTTTTGGGTTAGGGTGGCCGTTAAGTATAGGCTGAGTGTTAGGTTTAGGGTTAGGGTGAGGGTTAGGGTTAGTGTGATATTTAGGCTGAGGATGAGGCTGAGGGTGAGAGTTCGGGTTCTCTGACGGTTAGCTTTTGGGTGACGGTAAGGGTTAGGGTTAAGTTTAGGGTGAGGTTGAAGGTTAGGGTGAGGGTGAGGGGTAGGGTTAGGGTTAGGGTGATTTTTAGGTTTAGGGTTAGTGTTAGGTGAGGGTGAGGGTGAGGGTGAGGGTTAGGGTTAGGGTTAGGTTTAGTGTTAAGTTTAGGGTGAGGGTTACGGTGAGGTTTAGGGTTAGGGTTATGGTGAGGGTAAGGTTTAGAAAGAGGGTTAGATTGAGGGTGAGGGTTAGGTTAGGGTTTGGGTGAGGGAAAGGGTGAGGGTTAGGGTTAGGTTGGTGGTGAAGGTTAGGGTGAGAATTTTGGTTAGTGTTAGGGTTAGGGTTAGTGTTAGTGTGAGGGTGATGGTTATGGTTAGGGTTAGTATTTGGGTGAGGTCTAGGGTGATGGTGAGGGTTAGTGTTAGTGTTAGGGTTAGGTATAGGGTGAGTATTAGTGTTATGATTTGGGTGAGGGTTAGGCTGAGTGGTAGGGTTAGGGTTAGGTTCAGTGTGAGGATTCAGATTAGGTTTAGGATTAAGGTGAGGTTTAGGGTAAGGGATAGCGTTAGGGTGAGGGTTAGGTTTAGCGTTATGGTGAGGGTTAGGGTTAGGTTTAGGTTTAGGGTGAGGGTTAGTGTTAGGATAAGGGTGAGGATGAGGGTTAGGTTGAGGGGCAGGTTTAGGGATAGGGTAAGGGTTAGGGTTAGGGTGAGGATTAGGGTAAAGTTTAGGGTTAGGGTGAGGGTGAGGGTGAGGGTTAGGGAGAGGGGTAATGTTAGGGTTCGGGTGAGGTTTAGGGTGAGTGTGAGGGTTAGGGTTAGGGTGAGGGTTAGGGTTAGAGTTAGGGGTGGGTTGAGTTTGAGGGTGAGGGTTAGGTTTAGGATTAGGATTAGGGTTAGGGTTAGGGTTAGGGTTAGCTTTAGTGTGTGGGTGAGGGTTAGGTTTAGGGTTAGGATTAGGTTTAGGCTTAGGGTTAAGGTTATGTTGAGGGTAAGTGTTAGGGTGAGGTTTAGTGTGTGGATGAGTGTTAGGGTTATTGTTAGGGTTAGGGTGAGGGTTAGAGTTAGGGTTAGCGTTAGGGTGAGTGTGAGGTATAGGGTGAGTTTTAAGGTTAGGGTGAGGGTTAGGGATAGTTTTAGGTTAGGGTGAGGGTGAGGGTGAGTGTTAGATTTAGGTTTAGATTTAGAGTTAGGGTGAGGGTGAGGGTTAGGGTTAGAATTAGGGTTAGGGTTAGGGTTAGGATGAGGGTTAGGATTAGGGTTAGGATGAGGTTTAGGGTTAGCGTGAGGGTTAGGGATAGGGTTAGGGTTATTGTGAGGGTTAGGGTTAGGGTTAAGGTTTGAGTTAGGGTGAGTATGAGGGTGAGCTTTAGGGTTAGGATTAGGGTTATGGTTAGTGGTAGGCAGATGGTGAGTGTGAGGGTTAGGGTTAGGGTGAGGTTTAGGGTTAGGTTTAGGGTGAGGGTTAGGGTTAGGGTTAGGGAGAGGGATAGGGTTAGGGTGAGGAATAGGGTGAGGGTTAGGGTCACAGGTAGGTTTAGGGTTAGGTTGAGGGTTAGGGTTAGTGTGAGGGTTAGGGTTAGAGTTAGGATGAGGTTAAGGGTTACTGTGAGGTTTAGGGTGAGGGTGACAGTTAGGGTTAGCTTTTGGTTTAGGGTGAGGTGAGGTTTCGGGTTTGCATTAGGGTTAGGGTGAGGGTTATGGTGAGGGTTACGGTTAGGGTTAGGGTGAGGGTGAGGGTGAGGGTTAGGTTTAGGGTTATGTTGAGTGTTAGGTTTAGGGTGAGGGTTAGGGTTAGGGTTAGGATTAGTGTCAGGGTGAGGGTGAGGGTGAGGGTTAGGGTTAGGTTGAGGGTGCGGGTGAGGGTTAGGGTTAGGTTAAGGGTGATGTTGAGAGTGAGGTTTAGGTTTAGGTTAAGTTTACGGTTAGGGTAAGGTTTAGGGTTAGGGTTATCGTGCGGGTGAGGGTGATGGTTAGGGTTAGGGTGAGGGTGAGTGTGAGGGTTAGGGTTAGGGTTAGAGTTAGTTTTTGTGTTAGGATTAATGTGAGGTTTAGGGTGAGGGTGAGGGTAAGGGTTAGTTTGAGGGTTAGGGTGAGAGTTAGGGTTAGGGTGAGGGATAGAGGTAGGGTTAGGGTTAGGTTTAGGGTTAGGATTAGGCTGAGGGTGAGGGTGAGGGTGAGGGTGAAGGTGAGGTTTAGAGTTAGGGTTAGGGTGAGGGTGAGGGTGAGGGTTAGGTTTAGGGTTATGGTGAGTGTTAGGTTTAGGTTGAGGTTTAGGTTTAGGGGTAGGTTTAGGGTGAGGGTGAGGGTGAGGGTGAGGGTGAGGATCAGGGTTAGGTTTAGGGTGAGTGTGAGGGTGAAGGTTAGGGTTAGGGTGAGTGTGAGGGTTAGGGTTAGGGTTGGGGTTAGGGTTAGTTTGAGTATTAGGGTGAAGTTTTGGGTTAGGGTGACCTTAGGTATAGGTTGAGTGTTAGGTTTAGGGTTAGGGTGAGGGTTAGGCTTAGTGTGATGTTTAGGGTGAGGGTGAGGCTAAGAGTGACGGTTCCATTTCTCATGAGGGTTAACGTTTGTGTGACGGTTAGGGTTAGGGTGCGGGTTAGGGTGAGGTTGAAGGTTAGGGTGAGGGTGAGGTGTAGGGTTAGTTTGAGGTTTAGGTTTAGGTTTAGTGTTAGGTGAGGGTTATAGGGAGTGTTAGGGTTAGGGTTAGGGTTAAGTTTAGGGTGAGGGTTATGGTGAGGGTTAGGGTTAGTGTTAGGGTGAGGGTAAGGTTTAGAGTGAGGGTTAGAGTGAGGGTGAGGGTTAGGGTTAGGGTTTGGGTGAGGGAAAGGGTGACGGTTAAGTTTAGGGTGAGGGTGATGGTTAGGGTGAGAGTTTTGGTTAGTCTTAGGGTTAGGGTTAATGTGAGTGTTAGTGTGAGGGTGATGGTTAGGGTTAAGGTTAGTATTAGGGTGAGTTCTAGGGTGATGGTGAGTGTTAGGGTTAGGGTTAGGGATAGGGTGAGGATTAGTGTTATGATTTGGGTGAGAGTTAGGCTGAGCGGTAGTGTTAGGGTTAGGTTTAGTGTGAGGATTCGGGTTAGGCTTAGGGTTAGGTTTAAGGTGAGGGTAAGGGTTAGGGTTAGATTTAGCATTAGGGATAGGGTGAGGGTTAGGGTGTGGGTAAGGGTCTGCGTAAGGTTTAGGGTGAGGGTGAGGGGTATAGTTAGGGTTAGGAAGAAGGTTAGTGTTAGGGTGAGGTTTTGCGTTAGTTTGAGGGTTAGGGTGAAGGTGAGTTTGAGGTTGAGAGTTAGGGTGAGGGTGATGGTGACGGTAAGGTTTAGGGATAGCATACGGGTTAGGGTTAGGGTGAGGGTTAGGGTTAGGGTGAGGGTTAGGGTGAGGGTGAGGGTGAGGGTGAGGCTTAGGGTTAGTGTTAGGTTTAGGATTAGAGTTAGGTTTAGGGTAAGGGTTAGGGTTAGGGTGAGATTTAGCTTTAGGGTTAGGGTTAGGGTTAGGTTTAAGGTGAGGGTTAGTGTTAGGATTAGGGTGAGGATGAGTGTTAGTTTGAGGGGCAGGGTTAGAGAGAGGGTAAGGGTTAGGGTTAGGGTTAGGTTAATGCTGAGGGTTATGGTTATGTTTAGTGTGAGGATAAGGGTTAGGGTGAGGATTAGGGTGAGGATGAGGGTTAGGGTTAGCATAAGGTTTAGTGTGAGAGTTAGGGTTAGGGTTAAGTTTAGGGTAAGGGTTAGGGTTAGGGTAAGAATTAGGGTTCGGCAGGTTAGGGTTAGGGTTAGGGTTAGGGTGATGTTTAGGCTTAGGGTTAGAGTTAGGTTGAGGGTTAGGGGTAAGTTTAGGGTTAGGGTAAGGTTTAGGGTTAGTGTGAGGTTTAGGGTTAGGGTGATGTTTAGGGTGATGGTGAGGGTTAGGGTGAGTGTGAATTTGAGAGTGAGGGTTAGGGTGAGGTTGAGGGTGAGAGGGATGGTGACAGTGAGGATTAGGGTTAGGTTTAGGTTTAGAGTGAGGGTAAGAGTTAGGGTTAGGATTAGGGTTAGGGTAAGGGTTAGGCTGAGGGTGAGGGAGAGGGTGCAGTTGAGGGTGAGGGTTTTGGATAGGTAAGTGTTAGGATCAGGTTTAGGGTGAGGATTAGGGTGACGTGAGGGTTAGGGTTAGGTTGAGTGTTAGGGTTAGGGTGAGGGTTAGGGTGTGAGGTAGGGTTAGGATTAGGATGAGGATTATGTTGAGGGTGAGGAATAGGGTTTTGGTGAGTGTAACAGTTAGGGTTATGGTGAGAGTGAGGGTGAGGGTAAGGGTAAGTGTTAGGGTCAGGGTTAGGGTGAGGGTGAGGTTTAGGGTTAGCATTAGAGTTAGGATTAGGGTAAGGTTGAGTGTTAGGATTAGGGTTAGGGTTAGGGTTAGGGTGCAGGTTAGGGTTAGGGTTACACTGAGAGTGAGGTTCAGAGTTAGGGATAGGATTAGGTTTAGGGTTAGGGTGAGGCTGAGGGTGAAGGTTAGAGTGAGGATTAAGTTTAGGGTTAGGTTTAGGGTGAGGGCTAGGATGAGGGTGATATTTTTGGTTAGGAAAGGTTTAGGGTTAGGTTTAGGGTGAGGATTAGGGTGAGGGTGAGGTTTAAGGTGAAGTTTAGTGTTAGGCTTAGGGATAGGGTGAGGGTTACGGTGAGGGTTGGGTTGTGGGTAAGTGTTAGCGTGAGGGTTAGAATGAGCGTGAGGGTTAGGGTTAGGGTGAGGTTAAGGGTTATTGTGAGGGTTAGGGTGAGGGTGAGGTTTATGGTTAGCATTTGGGTTAGGGTGAGGGTTAGGATGAGCGATAGGGATAGGGTTAGGGTTAGGGTTAGTGTGAGAGTGAGGGTTAGGGTGAGGATGAGGGTGAGTTTGAGGGTTAGGGTTAGGGTTAGGGAGAGGGGGAGGGTGTGGATGAGGCTTAGCGTTAGGATTAGTGTTAGGGTTAGGGTTTGGTGAGTGTTAGGTTTAGGTTTAGGGTGAGGGTTAGTGTTAGTGTGAAGGTTAGGGTTACGGTTTGGGTGAGTGTTAGTGTGAGGTTTAGGATTAGGGTTAGGTTTAGGTGAGGGTTAATGGTAATGTTAATGTTAGGTTGAGGGTGAGGGTTAAGGTTACAATGAGAGTAGGGTTTTGGTTTAGGTTAGGGTTAGTTATACGGTGAGGCTTTGGTTGAGGGGTAGGGTTAGTGTTAGGATGAGGGTTAGGGTTAGTATGAGGGTTAGAGTTAGGGTTAGGGTTAGGGTGAGGGTAAGGATTGGTGTGAGGTTTAGGGTGAGGGTGAGGGTTAGGGTTAGCTTTCGGATTAAGGTGAGGGTGAGGTTTAGGGTTTCCATTAGGGTTAGGTTGAGGGTTAGGGTGAGGTTTAGGTTTGGGTATAGTGTGAGGGTGCGGGTGAGGGTTAGGGTTAGGGTTATGGTGAGGGTTAAGATTAGGGTGAGGGTTAGGTTTAGGGTTAGGGGCAGAGTGAGGGTGAGGTTTAGGGTTAGGGTGATGGTGAGGGTGAGGTTGAGGCTTAGGGTTAGGTTTAGTGTGAGGGTGAGGGTTAGTGTGAGGGTTATTGTTAAGTTTAGTGTAAGGTTTATGTTGAGGTCTAATGTGAGGTTGCGGGTTAGGGAGATGGAGAGGGTGAGGGAGAGCGTTTCAGTTAGGTAAGGGTTAGGATTAGGGTTAGGGTGAGGGTCAGGGATAGGATGAAGTTTATGGTTACGGTGATGGTTACAGTTAGTGTGAGGTTTAGGTTTAGGGTTTGGGTTTGCATTAGGGTTAGGGTGAGGGTTAGGGTGTATTTAAGGGATAGGGATAGGGTTAGGGTTAGTGTTAGGGTGAGGGTTAGGGTTAGGGTTAGGGTGAGGGTTAGGGTAAGGGGTAGGGTTAGGGTTAGGGTGAATGTTAGGATTAGGGTGAGGTTTCGGGTAAGTGTAAGTGTTAGGGTTAGGGTGAGGTTAAGGATTAGGGTGAGGGTGAGGGTCAATGTTAGGTTTGGGGTGATGGTGAGGGTGAGGGTTAGGGTAAGGTTTAGCCTTAGTTTGAGGGATAGGATGAGGGTTTTGTTTAGTGTTAGTGTTAGGGTTATGGTGAGGTTTAGGTTTAGTGTGAGGGTTAGGGTGAGGGTGAGGGTGAGTGTATGGGTTTTGGTGAGGGTTAGGCTGAGGGTTAAATTTCGGGTTAGGGCAAGGGTGAGGGTTATGTTGAGGGATAAAGTTAATGTTATGTTTAGGGAGAGGGTTAGGGTTAGGGTTATGGTGAGGGCGATGGTGAGGGTGAGCGTTAGGGTGAGGATGAGTGTGAGGATGAGGGTTTCGGTTAGGTAAGGATTAGGGTTAGGGTTAGGGTGAGGGCGAGGGTTAGGATGAAGTTTAGGGTTAGGGTGAGTATTAGGGTTAGGGTTAGGGATAGGGTGAGCCTTAGGGTGAAGGGTAGGTTTAGGGTTAGGGTGAGGATTATGGTTAGTGTGAGGGTTAGGGTTAGAGTTAGGGTGAGGGTAAGGGTTAGGGTGAGCGTTAGGGTGAGGGTGACTGTTAGGGTTAGCTTTAGGTTTAGGGTGAGGGTAAGGGTTAGGGTGAGCGTTAGGGTGAGGGTGACTGTTAGGGTTAGCTTTAGGTTTAGGGTGAGGGTGAAGATTTGGTTTTGCATTAGGGTTAGGGTTAGGGTTATTGTGAGTGTTAGGGTTAGGGTTAGGGTGAGGGTGAGGGTTAGGTTTAGGGTGAATGTGAGGGTGAGGGTGAGGTTGTGGGTTAGGTTTAGGTGTAGGGTGAGGGTGAGGGTGAGGTTTAGGGTGAGGGTGAGGGTTGGAGTTAATGTGAGGTTTATGATGAGGGTGAGGGTAAGGGTGAGGGTGAGTGTGAGGGTTAGCGTTAGGGGTAGGGGTAGATGTAGGTGTAGTGTTAGGTTTAGGGTTAGTATTAGGGTTAGGGTTAGGATTAGGGTGAGGGTGAGGGTGAGGGTGAGGGTGAAGGTGAGGTTTAGAGTTAGGGTTAGGGTTAGAGTTATGGTTAGGTTGAATGCTAGGATGAGGGTTAGGGTTAAGGTGAGGCTGAGGTTGAGAATATGATTAAGACTCACCCTAGCTTTCATGGCTATGGTTAGGGTGAGGGTTAGGGGGACGGGTAGATTTAGTGTTAGATTTAGGGTGAGGGTTAGGTTTAGTGTGAGAGTTAGGGTTAGGGTTAGGGTTAGGGTGATGTTAAGTGTTAGAGTGAGGGTTAGGGTGAGAGTGAGGGTTAGGGTGATGTTTAAAGTGAAGGTGAAATTTAGGGAGAGTGAGTGGTTTCGGGTGACGGTGAGGGTTAGGGTGTGGGTGAGGGTGAGGGTTAAGATGAGCGTAAGGGTGATGTTTAGGGTGAGTGTGAGGTTTAGGGTGAGAGTTAGGGTTCAGGGTAGAGGAATTGTTAGGGTGTAGGTGAGGGTTAGGGTAAGGGTGAGGCTTAGGGTGACCATGAGTGTTAGGGTTCAGGTGAGGATTAGGGTTAGGGTTAGTGTTTGGGTTGGGGTTAGGGTTAGGGTTAGGGTGAGTGTTAGGGTGAGAGGTAGGGTTAGGGTTAGTATGAGGGTTAGGCTTAGTGTGAGGGTTTCGGGTTAGGGTTAGGGTTAGTGTGAGGATAAGGCTTAGGGTGAGGGGTGAGGGTTAGGGTGAGACTGAGGTTTAGGGTTACCCTTAGGGTTAGGGTGAAGTTTAGGGTGGGGGTTAGCGTGAGGGTTAGGGTTAGGGTTATGGTTGGGTGAGGGTTAGGGTGAGCGATAGGGTTAGGGTGAGGGTTAGTTTGAGGTTGAGGGATAGGGTTATGGTGAGGGTAAGGGTTAGGGAAACGGTTAGGGTGAGGTTGAGGATTAGGGTTATCATTAGTGTTAGGGTGAGGGTGAGGGTTAGGGTGAGGGTGAGGGGTAGGCTGAGGGGTAGGGTTAGAATTAGGATCAGGGTTAGGGTGAGGGTGAGGGTTAGGGTTAGCATTAGGGTTAGGGTTAGGTTTAGGGTGAGTTTTAGGGTTAGGGTTAGGGTAAGGTTGAGGGTAAGGTTTAGCATTAGGGTTAGGGTTAGGGTTAGGTTGCAGGTTAGGGTTAGGGTTAGAGTGAGGGTGAGGGTCCTGGTTAGGGTTAGGTTTAGGATTAGGTTTACGGTGAGGCTGAGGGTGAGGGTGAGCGTGAAGGTGAGGGTTAAGTTTAGCATTAGGTTTAGGGTGAGGTCTAGGGTTAGGGGGAGGGCTAGGGTGAAAGTTAGGGTGAAGGTGAGGTTTTCGGTTAGGAAAGGGTTAGGGTTAGTTTTAGGGTGAGGAATAGGGTGAGGGTGAGGCTTAAGGTGAGAGTTAGGGTTAGGGTGAGGGTTAGGGTTAGGGTGAGGGTGATGTTTAGGGTGAGGGTGAGGGTGAGAGTGGGGGTTCGGCTGAGGGTGTGGGTTAGGGTATTGGTGAGGGTTAGGGTGAGGGTGAGGGTGAGAGTGAGGGTTAGGATGTTGGTGAGGGTTCAGGTTAGTGTGAGGTTTAGGGTGAGTGTTATGGTTAGGGTTAGGGTGAGGGATAGGTTTAGTGTGAGGGTTAGAGTTATACTTAGTGTAAGGATAAGGGTTAGGTTGAGGATTAGGGTGAGGGTGAGGGTTAGGGTTAGATTAAGGGTTAGGGTTAGGGTAAGGGTTAGGGATAGGGTTAGGGTTGGGGTGAGTGTGAGGCTTAAAGGTAGGGTTAGGGTGAGGGTTAGGGTTGGGGTGAGGGATAGGTTTAGGGTTAGGGTGAGGTTGAGGGTGAGGTTTCGGGTGAGTGTGAGTGTTAGGGTGTGGGTGACGGTTAGGTTTCGGGTGAGGTTTAAGGTGACGGTGAGGGTTAGGGTGAGGGTGAGGGTTAGGGTTAAGGTGAGTGGTAGGGTGATGGTTAGGGTTAGGGTGAGTGTGAGGATTAGGTTTAGGGTTACCCGTAGGGTTATGTTGAGGGTATGGGTTAGAGTGAGGTTTAGCGTGAGGGTGAAGGTTAGGGTTAGCGTTAGGGTTAAGGTAAGAGTTAGGGTGAGGGTTAGGGTTAGGGTGAGGGTGAGGGTTATTGTTAGGCTGAGGTTGAGGGTGAGGGTTAGTGTTAATGTAATGTTTAGGGTTAGGGTTTGGTTGAGGGTTAGGGTTAGGGTTAGGAGGAGGGTTAAGGTGAGGATTATGGTTAGGTTTAGGGTGAGGATTAGGTTTAGTGTAACGGTTAGGTTTAGTGTGAGAGTAAGCGTTAGGGTGAAGGTTAGGGTGAGGGTGAGGGTGAGTGGGAGGGTGACGGTGAGGGTTAGGGTAAAGGTTAGGTTTAGGTTGAGGGTAAGAGTTAGGGTTAGGATTAGTGTTAGGGTCAGGGTTAGGCTGAGGGTGAGGGAGAGGGTGAGGTTAATTGTGAGGGTTTCGGTTAGGTAAGGGTTAGGGTTAGGTTTAGGGTGAGGATTAGGGTGAGGGTGAAAGTTAGGGTTAGGTTGAGCGTTAGGGTTAGGGTTAGGGTTAGGGTGAGAGGTAGGGTTAGGGTTAGGATGAGGGTTATGCTTTTTGTGAGGTTTATGGTTAGGGTTAGTGTTAGTGTGAGGATAAGGGTTAGGGTGAGGGTTAGGTTGAGACTGAGGGTTAGGGTTAACGTTGGGGTTAGGGTGAAGGTTAGGCTAGGGGTAAGGGTGAGGGTTAGGGTTCCGGTTAGGGTTGGGTGAGGGTTAGGGTGAGAGTGAGGGTGAGGGTAAGGGTAAGTGTTAGGGTCAGGGTCAGGGTTAAGGTGAGGGTGAGGGTTAGGGTTAGGATTAGGTTTAGGGTTAGGGTAAGGTTGAGTGTTAGGGTTAGGTTTAGGGTTAGGGTGCAGGTTAGGGTTAGGGTTACAGTGAGGTTGAGGGTCAGGGTTAGGGTTAGGATTAGGTTTAGTGTTATTGTGAGGCCGAGGGTGAGGGTGAGTGTGAGGGTTAAGGTTAGGGTTAGGTTTAGGGTGAGGGCTAGGTTGAGGGTGATATTTTTGGTTAGGGTTAGGTTTAGGGTGAGGATTAGGGTGAGCGTGAGGTTTAAGGTGAGGGAAAGTTTTAGGTTGAGGGTTAGGGTTAGGTTTAGGGTGAGGGTTAGGGTTACGGTGATGTTTAGGGTGAGGGTGCAGGTGAGAGTGAGGGTTCGGATGAGGGTTAGGGTTAGGGTGAGGGTTTGGGTTTGGGTTAGGGTTAGGGTGAGTGTAAGGGTTAGGATGACAGTTGGGGTGAGGGTGAAGGTTAGGGTTAGGTTTAGGCTGAAGATGAGGGTTAAGGTGAGGTTAAGTTTAGGGTCAGGGTGAGTGTTAGGGTGAGGTTTAGGGTTAGGTTTAGGGTTCGGGTTAGGGTAAAAGTTAGGGTTAGGGTGAGTGTTAGGGTGAGTGGTAAGCTTAGGGTTAGTTTCAGGGTTAGGCCTATTGTGAAGGTTATGGTTACGGTTAGGGTTAGTGTGAGGATAAGGGTTAGGGTGATGGTTAGGGTGAGACTGAGGGTTAGGGTTAGCCTTAGGGTTATGGTGAAGGTTAGGGTGGGGTTTAGGGTGAAGGTTCGGGTTAGGGTTAGGGTTGGATGAGGGTTAGGGTGAGTGTAAGGTTTACGGTGAGGGTTAGGTTGAGGTTGAGGGATAGGGTTATGGTGAAGGTAAGGGTTAGAGCGACGGTTGGGGTGAGGTTGATGGTTAGGGTTAGCATTAATGTTAGTGAGAGGGTGAGGATTAGGCTGAGGGTGAGGGTTAGGCTGAGGGATAGGATTAGGGTTAGGGTTAGATTTAGGGTTAGGGTTGAGTGTTAGGGTTAGGGATAGAGTGAGGGTGAGGGTTAGGGTAAGGGTTATGGTCAGGGTTATGGTGAGGGTGAGGGTTAGGGTTAGCATTAGGGTTAGGATTAGGTTTAGGGTGAGTGTTATGGTTAGGGTTAGGGTGAGGTTGAGGGTTAGGGTAAGCATTAGGGTTAGGGTTAGGCTTAGGGTGCAGGTTAGGGTTAGGTTTAGAGTGAGCGTGAGGGTCAGGTTTGGGGATAGGATTAGGGTTAGGGTTAGGGTGAGACTGAGAGTGAGGGTGAGGGTGAGGGTGAGCATGAGGGTGAGGGTTAAATTTAGCGTTAGGTTTAGGGTGAGGGCTAGGGTGAGGGTGAGGGATAGGGTAAGGGTTAGGGTGAAGGTGAGGTTTTTGGTTAGGAATGGTTTAGGATTAAGTTTAGGGTGAGGGTGAGGTTTAAGTTGAGGGTTAGGTTTAGGGTGCGGGTTAGGGTTAGGGTTAAGTTGAGGGTTTGGGTTAGGGTGATGTTTATGGTGAGGGTGAGGGTGAGAGTGAGGATTCGTTTGAGGTTGTGGCTTAGGTTGTTGGTGAGGGTTAGGGTGAGAGTGAAGGTTAGGGTGAGGGTTAGAGTTAGGGTGTTGGTGAGGGTTAGGGTTAGGGTGAGAGTTAGGTTGAAGGTGAGGGTTAGGGTGAGGGTGAGGGTTAGGTTTAGGGTTAGGATTAGGGTGAGGGTTAGGGTTAGGGTGAGGGTGAGGGTTATGGTTAGGGTTAGGGTGAGGATTTGGTTTAGTGTGAGGGTTAGGGTTAGGGTTAGTGTAAGGATTAAGGGTTAGTTTGAGGATTAGGGTGAGAGTGAGGGTTAAGGTTATATTAAGGGTTAGGGTGAGGGTTAGGGTAAGGGTTAGGGTTAGGGTGAGTGTGAGGTTTAAAGTTAGGGTTAGGGTGAGGGTTAGTGTCAGTGTGAGGGTTAGGGCTAGGGTTACGGTGAGGCTGAGGGTGAGGGTTCGGGTGAGTGTGAGTGTTAGTGTGTGGGTCACGGTTAGGTTTAGGGTGAGGGATAAGGTGACGGTGAGGGTAAGGGTGAGGGTGAGTGTTATGGTTAGGGTGAGGGTGAGGGTTAGGGTTAGGTTTAGGGTGATGTTTAGGGTTAGGGTGTGGGTTAGGGATAGGTTTATGGTTAGGTTGAGGGTTAGGTTTACGCTTAGGGTTCCAGTTAAGGTGAGTGTGAGGGTGAGTGTTAGGGTTAGGATTAGTTTTAGGGGTAGTGTTAGGCTTAGGGTGAGGGTAAAGGGTTAGGGTTAGGGTGAGGATGAGGGATACGGTTAGTGTTGGGGTTAGGGAGAGCGTTTGGATGAGGGTTTGGTTTAGGGTTAGGGTGAGGGTTAGGGTTAGGGTTGAGTTTAGGGTTAGAATTAGGATGAGGTGTAGGGTAAGGGTTAGGGTTAGTGTGAGGAAAAGGGATATGGTGAGGGTTAGGGTGAGGGTGAGGAATAGGGTTAGTGTAAGGGTTAGGGTGAATGTTTGTGTGAGCGTTAGGTTTAGGTTTAGGGTTAGGGTTAGAGTTAGGATAAGGCTAAGTGTTAGGGTGAGATTTAGGTTGTGGTTGAGTATTAAGGTCAGCATTAGTCTTAGGGTGAGGATTAGGTTTAGGTATAGCATTAGGGTTAGGGTTAGGGTTAGGGTGTGGGTTAGGATTGGTGTTAAGGTTAGGGTGAGTTTTAGGGTTAGCATTAGGTTTAGGGATAGGATTAGTGTGAGGGTGAGGGTGAGGGTTAGGGTTAGGATTAGGTGTAGGGTTAAGGTGAGGCTGCGGTTGAGGATGAGTTTGAAGGTGAGGGTTAGGGTTTGGCTTAGGCTTAGGGTTAGGGTGAGTGCTAGGGTGAGGGCAAGGGTTAGGGTGAGGGTTAGGGTGAGGGTGCGGTTTTCTGTTAGGAAAGGGTTAGGGTTAGGTTTAGGGTGAGGATTAGGCTGAGGTTGAGGTTGAAGGTGAGGTTTAGGGTTAAGGTGAGGGTTAGGGTTAGCGTTAGGCTGAGCGTTAGGGTTTGGGTGATGATTAGGGTGATGTTTAGGGTGAGGGTGAGGGTGAAGGTGAGGGTTAGGGTGTAGGTGAGTGTTAGGGTGAGGGTGAGGGTGAGGGTTAGGGTGATGGTGAGGGTTAGGTTTAGGGTTAGTGTGAGGAAAAGGCTTAGGGTGAGGATTAGGATGAGAGTAAGTGTTAGGGTTAGGGTTAGAGTTAGGGTTAGGGTGAGTTATAGGGTTAGAGTTCGGGTTAGGGTTCAGTTGAGGGTGAGGGTTAGAGTTAGGGTTAGGGTTAGGGTTGGGGTGTGGGTTAGGGTTACGGTTAGGGTGAGGGTGAGGGTGAGGGTTCAGGTGAGGGTTAGGGTGTGGGTTAGGGTTAAGGTTATGGTGAGAGTAAGGGTTAGGGTGAGGTTTAGGGTGAGGGTTAGGGTTAGGTTTAGGGTTAGGGTTAGGGTTAGTGGTAGGGTTAGGATGAGTGTTAGGCTGAGGGTTCGGTTTAGGGTTAGTGTGAGGGTTAGGGTTAAGGTTAATGTTAGGGTTAGGATTTGGTTAGGGTGAAGGTTAGTTTTAGGTTTAGGATAAGGTTTAGGCTGATGGTTAGGTTTAGGGTTAGTGTGGGGGTTATGTTTAGCGTTATGTTAGTGTGTGGGCTAGGGTGAGGGTGAGGGTTAGGTTGAGGGTTTAGTTTAGGTAAGGGTTAAGGTTAGGTTAGGGTGAGGATTAGGGTGAGATTGAGGGTTAAGTTGAGGGTTAGGGTTAGGGTGAGCCTTAGGGTTACGATTAGGGTGAGGGTTAATGTTAGGGTGATGTTTAGGGTGAGGGTGAGGGTGAAGGTTCGGGTGAGCGTGAGGGTTAGGATTAGGGTTAGTGTGAGGGTTAGGGTTAGGTTTAGGGTTAGAGTTAGGGTGAACGTGAGGGTTAGGGTGAGGGGTAGGGTTAGGGTAACGGTGAGGGTGAGGGTTAGGTTTAGTGTGCGGGTTATGGTTAGGGTTAGGGTGAGATTGAGGGTTAGGTTGAGGGTTAGGGTTAGGTTAAGGGTGAGGATGAGGATGAAGGTGATGGTTAGGGCTACGTTTAGGGTTAGGGTGAGGCTTAGGTTTAGGATGAGGGTTAGGATCTGGGTGAGGGTGAGGGTTACGGTTAGGATTAATTTTAGGGTGAGGGTGAGGGTTAGGTTTAGGATTAGGCTTAGGGTGAGGGTGAGGGTGAGGGTTAGGGATAGGGATAGGGTGAGGGTTAGGGTTATGGTTAGGGTTAGGGTGAGGGTTAGGGTTAGGGTTAGGTTTAGGATGAACGTTAGGCTGAGGATTAGGGTTAGCGTTAGTATGAGGTTAGTTTTAGAGTTGGGTTAGGGTGAGGGTGAGGGTTTACTTTAGGTAAGGGTTAGGGTAAGTTTAGGGTGAGGATTAGGATGAGGTTGAGGGCTGAGGTGAGGGTTAGGGTTAGGGTGAGTGTTAGGGTTAGGATTAAGGTGAGGGTTATTGTTAGGGTGAGGGTGAGGGTGAAGTTTCAGGTGAAGGGAGGGGTTAGGTTTAGGGTTAGCGTGAGGTTTATGGTTAGGGTTAGGTTTAGGTTGATGGTGAGGGTTAGGGTGAGTGTGAGGTTGATGGTATGTGTGAGGTTTAAGGTTAGGGTGAGGGTTAGGGATAGGGTTAGGGTTAGGGTGAGGGTGAGTATTAGGGTGAGAGTGAGAGTTCGGGTGAGGGGGAAGGGGAGGGGGAGGGTTATGGTTAGTGTTCGGGATAGAGTTAGGGTGAGTGTGTGGGTGAGGGTTAGGTTTTGGATTAGGGTTAGGGTGAGGGTTAGGCTTAATATTAGGGTTAGGGTTAGGGTGAGGGATAGGGTTAGGATTAGTTTTAGGATGAGGGTTAGGCTGTGGGGTAGGGTTAGTGTTAGGGTGAGGATTAGGGTTAGTGTGAGATTTAGGGTTAAGATTAGGGTCAGGGTTAGTATTAGGGTGAGGGTAAGGGTTAGTGTGAGGGTTAGGATGAGGGTGAGGTTTAGGGTTAGGGATAGGGTTAGGCTGAGGTTAGGGTGAGGGCTAGGGTTAGTGTGAGGGTTAGGATTAGGGTTAGGGATAGGGTGAGGGTTATGTTTAGGTTTAGGTTTAGGGTTAGGGTGAGTCTTAGGCTGAGGGGTAGGGTTAGTGTTACGGTTAGGGAGAGGGTTCGGGTTAGTGTGAGGGTTAGGGTTAGGTTTAGGTGAAGGTGAGGGTAAGGGTTAGGGTGAGGGTTAGGGTGAGGATGAGGGTTAGGATTAGAGTTAGGGTTAGGATTAGGGTTAGGGTGAGGTTGAGGTTTAGTATTAGGGTGAGGGTTAGGGTTATTGTTAGGGTTAGGGTGCGGGTAAGGTTGAGGGTTAGGGTTAGGTTAGGGTTAGGTTTAGGCTGAGGGTGAGGGTGAGGGTGAGGTTGATGGTTAGTGTTAGGGTGAGGGTGAGGGTGAGGGCTAGGGTGAGGGTGCGGGTTAGTGTGAGGGTTAGGGTGAGGGTTTCTTTTACATCAGGGTTAGGGTTTGGGTGAGGATTAGGGTGAGAGTGAGGGTGAGGATTTCGTTTACATCTGGGTTAGGGTTAAGCTGTGGTTAGGGTGAGGGTGAGGGTTAGGGTTATAGTTAGGGTGTGGGTTAAGCTTCGGGTGATGTTTAGGGTGAGGCTGAGGGTTATTGTGAGAGTTAGGGTGAGGTTTAGGTTTAGTGTTAGGATTAGGGTTAGGGTGAGGGTGAGGTTTAGGGTTAGACTTAGGGTTATGGGGAGGGTTAAATTGAGGGTCAGGGTTAGGGTTAGTGCTAGGGTTAGGGTTAGGATGCAAGTTAGGTTGAGGTTTAGGGGTAGGGTTAGAGTGAGGTTTAGAGTGAGGGTGAGGGGAAGGGGGAGAGTTTGGTTTAGTGTTAGAGTTAGGTTGAGGATGAGGGTTAGGATTAGGGTTAGCACTAGGTTTGTGCTTAGGGTGAGTGTGAGGTTGAGGGTGAGGTTTAGGGTTAGGTTGAGGGTTAGGGTTATGTTTAGCGTGAAGGTTAGGGTTATGGTTAGGGTTAGGATGAGCATTAGGCTGAGGGTTAGAGTTAGGGTTAGTGTGAGGGTTTGGGTTAGGGTTTGATTAGGTTGAAGGTTAGTTTTAGCTTTAGGGTTAGGATAAAGTTCAGACATAGGGTTAGGGTTAGGGTTACTGTGAGGGTTAGGTTTAGGGTTAGGGTTAGGGGGTGGGCTAGGGTGAGGGTGAGGTTTAGGGTGAGGGTTTAGTTTAGGTAAGGGTTAATGTTAGGTTAGGGTGAGGATTAGGGTGAGGTTGAGGGTTAAGGTGAGGAGTAGGGTTAGGGTGAGGGTTAGGATTACTGTGAGGGTTAGGGTTAGGGTTAGGGTGAGGGTGAGGGTAAGTGTTAGGGTGAGGTTTAGGGTGAGGGTGAGGGTTAGGATTAGAGTTACGGTTAGGATTAGGGTGATGGTAAGGATGAATGGTTAGTGTTAGGGTGAGGATTAGGGTTGGGTTGAGGGTGAGGGTGAGGGTTAGGGTTAGGTTTAGTGTTAGGTTTAGGCTGAGGGTGAGGGTGAGGGTGAGGTTGATGTTTAGGATTAAGGTTAGGGTGAAGGTGATGGTTAGGGTGAGGGTAGGGTTAGTATGAGGTTTACGGTGAGGATTTCATTTACCTCAGGGTTAGGTTTAACCTGAGGTTAGGTTTAGGGTTAGGGTTAGGGTTAGGGTTAGGGTGAAGTTTAGGTTTAGGGTGATGTTTAGGGTGAGGGTGAGGGTTAGGGTGAGGGTGAGGGTTAGGGTAAGGGTGAGGGTGAGGTTTAGGTTTGGGAACAGGGTTACAGTTAGGGTTAGGCTGAAGGTGAGGGTGAGGGTGAGGGTGAGGGTGAGAGTTTGGGTTAGGGTTAGGGTTAGGGTTAAGGTGAGAGTTACGGGTACTGTAAGGCTAATTGTTAGGGTTAGGGTTAGGGTGAGGGGAAGGGTTAGAGTGAGGTTTAGTGTGAGTGTGAGGTTTAGGGTTAGGGTTAAGATTAGGGTGAGGGCTAGGGTGAGGGTGAGGGTTAGTATGAGGGTTAGGGTGAGGGTTTCTTTTAGCCAAGGTTTAGTGTTATGCTGAGGATTAACGTGAGGGTGAGGGTTAGGTTGAGGTTTAGGGTTAGGGTGAGGGTTAGAGCAAGGGTTAGGGTGAGGGTTAGGGTTTGGGTGATGTTTAGCGTGACGGTGAGGATTAGAGCGAGGATGAGGGTTCGGGTGAGGGTAAGGGTTCGAGTGAGGGTGAGAGTTAGGGTGTGGGTGAGCATTAATGTTAGGTTGAGTGTTAGCATTAGGTTTAGGGTTAGTGTGAGTGTGAGGGTAAGGGCTAGGGTTAGGATTAGGTTGACGGTTAAGATTAGGGTTAGGGTTAGTATGAGGGTTAGGGTGAAGGGTAGGGTTAGGGTTAGGATGAGGGTTAGGGTGAGGGTGAGAGTGAAGGTTTAGTTTAGGTAAGGGTTAAGGAAAGGTTAGGTAGAGGATTAGGGTGAGGTTGAGGGTTAAGGTGAGGGTTAGGATTAGGTTGAGTGTTAGGGTTACTGTGAGGTTTACGGTTACACTTAGGGTGAGGGTGAGGGTATGGTTTAGGATGAGGGTTATGGTGAGGGTGAGGGTTAGGATTAGAGTTATGGTTAGGATTAGGGTGAGGGTGAGAGTGAGGGTTAGTGTTAGGGTGAGGTTTAGGTTTGGGGTGAGGGTTAGGGTTAGGGTTAGGGTTGGGGTGAGGGTGAGGGTGAGGGTTAGGGTTAGGCTTAGGGTTAGGTTTAGGCTGAGGGTGAGGTTGAGGGTGAGGTTGAGGGTTATAGTTAGGGTTAGGGTGAGGTTGAGGGCTAGGGTGAGGGTGAGGGTTAGTGTGAAGTTGAGGGTGAGCGTTTCTTTTACGTCAGGGTTAGGGTTAAGATGAGGTTAGGGTTAGGGTTAAGGTTTAGCGTTAGGGTTAGGGTGAGGTTTATTATTAGGGTGATGTTTAGGGTGAGGGTGAAAGTTAGGGTGAGGGTGAGGGTTAGGGTAAGTTTGAGGGAGAGTGTTAGGATTGGGAATAGGGTTAGGGTTAGGGTTAGGCTAAAGGTGAGGGTGATGGTGAGGGTGAGGCTGAGGTTTAGGTTTAGGGTTAGTGTTAGGCTTAGGGTTAGGGTGAGGGTAAGGGTTAGAGTGAGGTTTAGGGTGAGTGTGAGGGTTAGGGTTAGGGTTAGGATTAGGGTGATGGTTAGGGTGAGGGTGAGGGTTAGTGTGAGTTTCAGATTGAGAGTTTCTTTTAGCCAAGCGTTAGGGTTATGTTGAGGAATAGGGTGAGGTTTATGATTAGGCTTTGGATTAGGGTTAGGTGAAGGTTAGGGCTAGGGTTAGGGTGAGTGTTAGGGTTTGGGTGATGTTTAGAGATAGGGTGAGGGTTAAGGTGAGGGTGAGGGTTAGGGTGTGGGTCAGAATTAGGGTTAGATTGAGTGTTAGTGTTAGGTTTAGGTTTAGTGTGAGGTTGAGGGTTAGGGGTAGCTTTAGGGTTAGGTTGAGGGTTTGGATTAGGGTTAGGGTTAGTGTGAGGTTTAGGGTGAAGGGTAGGGTTATGGTTAGGGTGAGGGTTAGGGTGAGGGTGAGGGTTAGGGTGAGGGTGTGCGTGAGGGTTAGGCGTAGGTGTAGGGTTAGGGTGAGTTTAAGGGTTAGGTTTAGGTTGAGGAATAGTGTTAGGGTTAGGGTTAGGGTGAGTGTTAGGGTGTGGGTTAGGGTTCCGCTGGGGGTGAGGTTTAGGTTGTTGGTGAGGGTTAGGTTTAGGATGAGGATTAGGGTTATAGTGAGGTTTATGGTGAGGGTAAGGGTTAGGGTGAGGTTTAGTGTGAGGGTTAGGGTGAAGGTTAGGGTGAGGGTGAGGTATAGTTTTTGGGTTAGGGTTAGGGTGAGGGTTAGGGATAGGTTTAGGGAAATGGTGAGGGTGAGGGTTAGGGTTAGGTTTAGGTTTAGAGTTAGGTTGAGGGTGAGGGTTAGGGTTAGTATTAGAGTTAGCCTGAGGGTGAGGGTGAGGGTTAGGTTTAGTGTTAGTTTTATGGGTAGGGTTTGGGTTAGGGTGAAGGTTAGGGTTAGGGTTAGGGTTAGGATGAGCATTAGTCTGAGGGTTAGAGTTAGGGTTAGGTTGAGGGTTAGGTTTAACCTGATATTTATTGTGAGAGTATCGTTTAGGTTGAGGGTGAGTGTTCGGGTGTGCGTGATGGTTAGGATGAGGGTGAGGGTTAGGGATACAGTTAAGGTTAGGGAGAGGGGTAGGGTGAACATGAGGGTTAGGATTAGGGTTAGGATTAGGGTTAGAGTGAGGATGAGGGTGAGGGTTAGGGTGTGGGTATGTGTTATGTTTAGGGTTAGGTTTAGGGCTAGGGTGAGGGTACTGTGAGGGTGAGGGATTCGTTCACGTTAGTCTTAGGGTTAGGGTGAGGATTAGGTTAAGGGTGAGGGTTAATCTGAGGTTAGGTTAGGGTGTGGGTTATGGTTAGGGTGATGTTTATGGTGAGGGTGAGTGTTCAGTGAGGGTGAGGGTGAGGGTAAGGGTTAATGTTAGAGTTAGGTTTAGGTTGAGGGTTAGGAATAGGAATAGGGTTAGGGTTAGGGTTAGGGTTATGGTTAGGGTTCGGGTTAGGTTTAGGGTGAGGGCTAGGGTGAGGGTGAGGGTTAGTGTGAGGGTTAGGGTGAGGGTTCCTTTTAGGTCAGGGTTAGGTTTATGGTGAGGATTAGTGTGAGAGTGAGGGTTAGGTTTAGGGTGATGGTTAAGTTTAGGGTTACCATGAGGGTGAGGGTTTGGGGGATGTTTAGGGTGAGGGTGAGGGTTAAGGTGAGGGTGAAGGTTAGGGTGTGGTTGAGGATTAGGTTTAGGGTTTGGGTTAGGGTAATGGTGAGGGTAAGGTATAGGGTGAGGTTTATTGTGAGGATGACGGTTAGGTTTAGTGTTAGGGTTAGGGTGAGGTTTAGGGTGAGCGTTAGGTTTTGGTTTAGGGTTAGGGTGAGGGTGTGGTATAGGGTGAGTGTTAGTGTTAGGGTGAGGGATAGGTATATGGTTAGGGTGAGGTTGAGGGTTAGGGTTAGAGTTAGGGTGAGGGTTAGGGTTAGGATTAGGGTAAGGATTAGGTTTTGGCTGAGTTTGAGGGTGACTGTAAGAGTGAGGGTTAGGTTTAGGGTGAGGGTTAGGGCTAGGGTGAGGGTTAGGGTAAGGGTGAGGATTAGGGTTAGGGTGAGGGTATGGGTAAATGATAGGGTGAGGGTTAGGGCGAGAGTGAGGGTTAGGGTTAGGGTCAGGGTAAGGGTTAGGGTGAGGGTAAGGGTTAGGTTGAGGGTTAGGGTGAGGGTGAGGCTTAGGGTTAGCATTAGGGTTAGGGTGAGGGTGAGGGTTAGGGTTAAGGTTAGGGATAGGGAGAGGATTAGGGTTAGGGTTAGGTTTAGGGTGAGGTTTAGGATGAGGGGTAGGGTTAGGGATAGAGTGATTGTTAGGTTTAGTTTGAGGATTATGGTTAGGGTGAGGTTTAGTTTTACTGTGAGGTTTAGGTTTACGGTTAGGGTTAAGATGAGTGTTAGGGTTATGTTGAGGGTGAGGGTGAAGGTTAGGGCTAGTTTTAGGGTTAGTGTGAGTGTTATTGTTAGGGTGAGGGTTAGGTTTAGGGTGAGGGTTAGGGTTAAAGTAAGGGTTAGGGTGAGGGTTAGGGTTAGGGTTAGGGTGAAGGTTAGGGTGATGGTGAGGGTTAGGGTGAGGGTGACGGTTAGGTTTAGAGTTAGGGTTAGGCTGAGTGTTAGGGTTAGGGTGAGAGTTAGGGTGAGGTGTCAGGATACGGTTAGACTGACGGTTAGAGTTAGTGTGAAGGTTAGGGGTAGGGTTAGGTTTAGTGTTAGGATAATGTTTAGGGTGAGGGTTAGTTTGAGGGTGAGGGTTAGAGTGAGCGTTACGGTTAGGTTCAGTTTGAGGTTTAGGATTAAGGTGATGTTTAGGGTGATGTTGAGTGTTAGTGTGAGGGTGAGGGTGAGGGTGAGGCTGAGGGGGAGGGTTAGGGTGAGGGTGAGATTAGTTTAGGATTAGGGTTAGAGTTAGGGTTAGGCTGAGGGTGAGGGGGAAAGTGAGGGTTAGGGTTAGGGTTAGGGCTAGGGTGAGGGTTAGGGTTAGTGTGTGGGTTAGTGTGATGGTGAGGGTCAGCGTGAAGGTGAGGGTTAGAATGATGGTGAGGGTGAAGTTGAGGGTTAGGGTTAGGAATAGGGTTAGGGTGAGTTTTAGGATTAGGGCTAGGGTTAGAGTTATTTTAAGGGTTAACGTTAGGATGAGGGTGAGGGTTATTGTTAGGGTTAGGGTTAGGGTGAGGGTGAGGGTGGGGTTGAGGGTTAGGGTTAGGCTTAGGGTTATGATTAGGGTAAGGCTGATGGGGAAGGGGAGGTTGAGGGTGCGTGTTAGGGTTAAGTTTAGGGTTAAGGTGAGGGCTTGGGTGAGGGTGAGGGTTAGGCTGAGGGTGAGGGTGAGGGTTTTGGTTAGGTAAAGGTTAGGGTTAGGGTGAGGATTTGGGTGAGGATGAGGATTAAGCTGAGGTTAGGTTCAGGGTGAGGGTTAGTCTTAGGGTTACGGTGAGGGTTGGGGTTAGGGAGATGTTTAGGCTGAGGTTGAGGGTTAGGGTGAGGTTTAGGGTGAGGGTGAGAGTTAGGGTTAGCATTAGGGTTAGGTTTAGGATTAGGTTGAGTGTTAAGGTTAGGGTTAGGGTTAGGGTTAGGGCTAGGGTGTAGGTTAGGGTTATGGTTAGAGTGAGGGTGAGGGTCAGGGTTAGGGTTAGGATTAGGTTTAGGGTTAGGGTGAGGCTGAGGCTGAGGCTGAGGGTGAAGGTGAGGATGAGGGTGAGGATTAAGGTTAGGGTTAGGTTTAGGGTGAGGACTAATGTGAGGGTGATGTTTTTGTTTAGGAAAAGTTTAGGGTTAAGTTTAGGGTGAGGATTAGGGTGAGGGTGAGGTTTAAGGTGAGGGTTAGGGTTAGGGTCAGTGTTAGGGTTAGGGTTAGGGTGAGGGTGAGGGTTAGGTTGATGTTTAGGGTGACGGTGAAGGTGAGACTGAGGGTTCGGGTGAGGGTTAGGGTTAGGGTGAGGGTTAGGTTTAGGATTAGGTTTAGGTTTAGGATGAGGGTAAGGCTTATGATGACAGTTAGGGTGAGGGTGAGGGTTAGGGTTAGGGTTAGGGTTAGGGTGATGGTTGGGGTGAGGGTTAGTGTTAGGGTTAGGGTGAGGGTTAGGGTGAGGGATAGGGTTATGGTGAGGGTAAGGGTTAATCTAAAGGTTAGGTTGAGAGTGAGCATTTGTGTTAGCATTAAGGTTGGGTTGAGGGTTAGGGTTAGGGTTAGGCTGAGGGGTAGTTTTAGGGTTATGGTGAGGGTTAGGGATAGGGTTAGGGTGAGGGTAAGAGTTAGGATGACAGCTAGGGTGAGGGTCAGGGTTAGGGTTAGGTTTAGGGTGAGGGTGAGGGTTAGGGTGAGGGTTAGGGTTAGGGTTAGGGTGAGGGTTAGGGTGAAGTTTAGGGTTAGGGTTAGGGTTTCGGGTAGGATGAGGTTTAGGGGGAGGGGAAGGGGTAGGGTTAGGGTTAAGGAGAGGGTGAGGGATAGGGTTATGTTGAGGGTAAAGTTTAATCTAAGGGTTAGTTTGACAGTGAGCATTTGTGTTAGCATCATGGTTGGGTTGAGGGTTAGGGTTAGGGTTAGTTTGAGGGGTAGTTTTAGGGTTAGCGTGAGGGTTTTGGTTAGCGTTAAGGTGAGGTTAAGGGTTTGGCTGAGTGTGAGGGTGAGGGTTAGGGTTAGTCTTAGGGTGAGGGTGAATGTTAGGGTTAGGGATAGGGTGAGTGTGAGTGTGAGGATTAGGTTTAGGATTAGGGTTAGGGTTAGGGTTAGGGTTAGGCTGAGGTTTAGGCTGATGGGTAGGGTTACAGTTAGGGTGAGGGTTAGGTTTAGTGGGAGTGTTAGGGTTAGGTTTATGGTTAGGGTTAGGGTGAGGGTTCGGGTGAGGGTTCGGGTTAAGGTGTGGGTGAGGTTTAGGGTTAGTTTGAGGACTAGCTTTAGGGTTAGGGTTACTGTTAGGGATAGGATTAGGGTGAGGGTAAGGGTTAGGGTTAGTTTTATGGTTAGGGTGAGGGTAAGGGTTAGTGTGCGGGTTAGGGTTAGGGTTAGGTGAAGGATCGGGTAAGGGTTAGTGTGAGGGTTAGGGTGAGGGTGAGTATTATGATTAGGTTAAGGACTAGGGTTAGGCTGAGGGTGAGGGTGAGGTTGAGGTTTATGATTAGGGTTAGGGTGAGGGTTAGGTTTAGGGTGATGTTTAGGGTGAGGGTGAGGGTTAGGGTGAGGGTTCGGGTTCGGGTGAGGGTGAGGATTAGGGTGTGGCTGAGGGTTAGCATGAGGTTGAGGGTTACAGTTAGGTTTAGGGTGTTGGTTAGGGTTAGGGTTTGGATTAGGGTGAGGTTTAGGGTGAGGGGTAGGGTCAGGGTTGGGGTGAGGTTTACGGTTAGTGTGAGGTTTAGGGTTAGGTTTAGGGTAAGTGTGAGGATAAAGGTTAGTGTGAGGGATAGGGTTATTGTTGGGGTTAGGGTGAGGGTTATGGTTAGGGTTAGGGTGAGGGTTAGGGTTAGGCTAAGGTTTAGGGTTGGGGATAGGGTAAGGGTGAGTGTGAGGGTGATGTTTAGAGGTAGATTTAGGGTGAAGTTGAGGGTTCGGTTTAGGATTAGGGTTAGGGTTAGGGTTAGGGTGAGGGTGAGGGTTAGGTTTAGGATTAGTGTTAGGGTTAGGCTTAAGGTGAGGGTGAGGTTGAGTGTTAGGGAGAGGATTAGGGTTAGGTTTAAGGTTAGGGTAAGTGTGAGGGTTAGGTTGAGGTGAGGGTTCGTGTTTGGGTTAGGGTTAGGTTGATGGTGAGGGTTAGTGTGAGGGTGAGGTTTAGGTTTAGTGTTAGCTTTAGGGTGAGGGTTAGGATCAGGGTTAGGATTAGGGTGAGGGTTAAGGTGAGGGTTAGGGTTAGGGTTAGGGTGAGGGTGAGGGTGAGGGGTAAGGTTAGTTTTAGAGTTAGGGTGACGGTGAGGGTGAGGGTGAGGGTTAGGTTTTGGGTGAGGGTTAGTGTTAATGTTAGGGTTAGGGTTAGGGTGAGGGATAGGGTAAGGGTTAGGGTTAGGATGAGGGTTAGGCTGTGGGGTAGGGTTAGGGTTAGGGTGAGGGTTAGGGTTAGTGTGAATTTTAGGGTTAAGTTTAGGGTCAGGGTTAGGATTAGGTTAGGGGTGAGGGGTAGGTTGAGGGTGAGGGGTAGGGTGAGGTGTAGGGTTAAGGTTAGGGTGAGGGTGAGGGTTAGGTTTAGTGTGAGGTTTAGGGTTAGTGTGAGTTTGAGGGTTAGGGTTAGGGTGAGGGTTAGGGTTAGGGTTAGGGATAGGGTGAGGGTGAGCGTTACGTTTAGGTTGAGGGTTAGGGTGAGGGTAGGGTTAGGGTAAGGGTGAGGGTGAGGCTTAGGTTTAGTGTGAGGGTTAGGGTTAGTGTAAGGTTAAGTGTTAGGGTGAGGTTTAGGGTAACAGTGAGGCTTAGGGATAGGGTGAGTTTGAGGGTGAGGGTGAGGTTTAGGGTTAGGTTTAGGGTTAGGGTTAGGGTTAAGGTGAGGGTGAGCCATAGGGTGAGAGTGAGGGTTTGGGTGAGGGTTTGGGTGAAGGAGGAGGTTTATGGTTAGGGTTCGGGTTAGAGTTAGGGTGAAGCTGTGGGTGAGGGTTAGGTTTAGGATTAGGGTTAGTGTTAGGATTAGGCTGAGGGTGAGTGTGAGGGTGAGGGTGAGGGTTAGGTTTTGGGTGAGGGTTCAGGTTAATGTTAGGGTTAGGGTTAGGTTGAGGGATAGGATTAGGGTTAGGGTTAGGATGAGGGATACGCTGTGGGGTAGGGTTAGGATAATGGTGAGGGTTAGGGTTAGTGTGAGTTTTAGGGTTAAGGTTAGGGTCAGTGATAGGATTAGGTTAGGGGTAAGGGTTAGGGTGAGGGTTAGGATGAGGGTGATGTTTAAGTTTAGGGATAGGGTTAGCGTGAGGTTTAGGGTTAGGGTGATGTTTAGGGTGAGGGTGAAGGTGAGAGTGAGGGTTCAGGTGAGGGTTAGGTTTAGGGTTAGTGTTAGGGTGAGGGTGAGGATAAGGGTTAGGATGACAGGGAGAGGGTGAGGGGTAGGGTTAGGTTTGGGTTAGGGTGATGTTTATGGTGAGGGTGAGGGTAAGAGTGAGGATTCGGTTGAGGGTGTAGCTTAGGGTGTTGGTGAGGGTTAGGGTGAGAGTGAGGGTTCGGATGAGGGTGAGAGTTAGTGTGTTGGTGAGGGTTAGGGTGAGGGTGAGTGTTAGGGTTAAGTTTAGGATTAGGATGAGGGTTAGGGTTAGGGTTAGAGTGAGGGTTAGGGTGAGGGTTATGGCTAGGGATAGGGTGAGGATTAGGGTTAGTGTGAGGGCTAGGGTTAGGGTTGGTGTAAGGATAAGTGTTAGGTTGAGGATTAGGGTGAGAGTGAGGGTTAGGGTTAGATTAAGGGTTAGGGTGAGGGTTAGGCTAAGGGTTAGGTTTAGGGTTAGGGTGAGTGTGAGGGTTAAAGTTAGGGTTAGGGTGAGGGTTAGGGTTGGGGTGAGGGTTAGGGTTAGGGTTAGGGTGAGGGTTTGGGTGAGTGTGAGTGTTAGGGTGTGGGTGACAGTTAGGGTTAAGTTGAGGGATAAGGTGAAGGTGAGGGTTAGGGTGAGGGTGAGGGTTAGGGTTAGCGTTAGGGTTAAGGTGAGAGTCAGGGTGAGGGTTAGGGTTAGGGTGAGGGTGAGGGTTAGGGTTAGGGTGATGTTTATGGTTAGAGTGTGGGTTAGGGATAGGTTTATGTTTAGGGGGAGGTTTAGGTTTATGGTTAGGGTTCCAGTTAGGGTGAGTGTGAGGGTGAGTGTTAGGGTTAGGATTAGGGTTAGGGTTAGTGTTAGGCTGAGGGTGAGGGTTAGGGTTAGGGTTAGGGTAATGTTTAGGGTTAGGTTTAGGTTGAGGGTTAGGGTTAGGGTTAGGATTAGGATTAGGGTGAGGATTATGGTTAGGGTTAGGGTGTGGGTTAGGGATAGGTTTATGGTTAGGGTTAGCATTAGGTTTACCATTAGGGTTAGAGTGAGGGTGAGGTTGAGGATTAGGGTTAGGATTAGGTTTAGGGTTAGGGTGAGGCTGAGGTTGAGGATATGTTTGAGGGTGAGGGTGAGGGTTAGCTTTAGGCTTAGGGTGAGGGTTACGGTGAGGGCGAGGGTTAGGTTGAGGGTTAGTGTGAGGGTGCAGCTTTCGGTTAGTAAAGGGTTAGGGTTAGGTTTAGGGTGAGGATTAGGCTGAGGGTGAGGTTGAAGGTGAGGGTTAAGGTTAAGGTGAGGGTTAGGGTTAGGGTTAGGGGGTGAGGTTGAGGGTGAGGGTGAGGGTTGTGGTTAGGGAAATGTTTAGTGTTAGGTTTAGGTTGGGGGTTAGGTTTAGGGTTAGGATGAGGGTTAGGGTGAGGATTATGGCTAGGGTTAGTGTGTGGGTTAGGTTTAGTGTGACCATTAGGGTTAGGGTGAGGGTAAGCGTTAGGGTGAGGGTTAGGATGAGGATGCGGGATAGGGTTAGTGTTAGGGTTAGGGTGAGCGTTTGGATGAGGGTTAGGTGTAGGGTAAAGGTGTGGGTTAGTGCTAGGGTTCAGTTCAGTGTTAGCGTTAGGGTGAGGTGTAGGGTTAGGGTTAGGGTTAGTGTGAGGATAAGGGAATGTTGAGGGTTAGGGTGAGGGATAGGGTTAGTGTAAGGTTTAGGGTGAGTGTTTGTGTGAGGGTTAGGTTTAGTTTTAGGGTTACGTGAGGGTTAGCATGAGGGTAAGGTTTAGGGTGAGGTTTAGTGTGAGGTTGAGTATTAGGGTTAGCATTAGTGTTAGGGTGAGGGTTAGGGTTAGGTATAGCATTAGGGTTAGGGTGAGGTTTAGGATTAGGGTAAAAGTGAGGGAGAGGTTTAGGGTTAGCATTAGGTTTACGGTTAGGTTTAGAGTGAGGGTGAGGGTGAGGAATAGGGTTAGGATTAGGTTTAGGTTTAGGGTGAGGCTGAGGTTTAGGGTGAGGGTGAGTGTTAGGGTTAGGCTTAGGGTGAGGGCTAGGGTGAGGGCAAGGGTTAGGGTGAGAGTTAGGGTTGGGGTGAATGTTAGGATTACTGTTAGGGTGAGGGTGAGGGTGATGGTGAAGGTGAGGGTTAGGGTGTGGGTTAGGGTTAAGGTTATGGTGAGGGTAAGGGTTAGGGTGAGGTTTAGTTTGAGGGTTAGGGTTAGGGTGAGGATTATGGTGATGTTGAGTGTTAAGGTGACAGTGAGGGTTAGGGTGAGGGTGAGGTTTAGGTTTAGTGTTAGCATTAGGGTGAGGGTTAGGGTCAGGGTTAGGATTAGTGTGAGGGTTAAAGTGAGGGTTAGGGTTCGGGTTAGGTTTAGGTTTAGTATGAGGATTAGGGTTAGTGTTAGGTTTATAGTGAAGGTAAGGGTTAAGGTGAGGGTTAGGCTGAAAGGGTAGGTTTAGGGTAAGGGTGAGGGAGAGGGTGAGGGTAAGGGTTAGGGTGAGGGTTAGGGTGTGGGTGAGGCTTAGGGTTAGCATTAGTGTTAGGGTTAGGGTTAGAGTGAGTGTGAGGTTTAGGGTTAGGGTTAGGGTGAGGGTGAGGGTTAGGGTGAGGGTGAGGTTTAGATTTAGGTTTAGGGTTATGGTTAGGATTAGTGTAAGGGTGAGGGCTAGTGTGAGGGTGAGGGTTAGGGTTTGGGTTAGGGTGAGGGTAAGGGTTAGGGTGAGGGGTAGGGTGAGGTGTAGTTTTAGGCTTAGGGTGAGGGTTAGGGTTAGCGTGAGGTTTATGGTGAGGGTTAGGGCTAAGGTTAGGGTGTGGGTTAAGGTTAGGATTATGTTTAGGCTGAGGCTGAGGGTTAGGGTGATAGCTAGGGTGAGTTTTAGGGTTAGTGTTAGGATTAGGGTTAGGGTGAGGGTGAGGTTTAGGGTTAGAATTTGGGTTAGGAGAGGGTTAAATTGAGGGTCAGGTTTAGGGTTAGCGTTAAGGTTAGGGTTAGAATGAGCGTTAGGTTGAGGTTTAGGGTTAGGGTTAGGGTTAGGTTTAGGATGAGCGTTAGGCTGAGGGTTAGGGTTAGGCTCAGGGTTAGGGTTAGGCTTAGTGTGAGGGTTAGGTTTAGGGTTAGGGTTAGGTTGTGGACTGTGGTGAGGGTGAGGTTTAGGGTGATGGTTAGGATTACGGTTAGGGTTAGGGTCAGGTATAGGTTGAGGGTTAGGATTAGAGTAAGGACTTGGGTTGGGCTGAGGGTGAGGGTGATGTTGAGGGTGAGGGTTAGGGTTGGAGTGAAGGTTAGAGTGAGTGTGAGGGGGAGGGGGAGAGCTTGGTTTGGGGTTAGAGTTAGGTTGAGGGTGAGGGTTAGGGTTAGGGTTAGCACTAGGTTTAGGCTGAGGGTGAGGGTGAGTTTAGGGTTAGGGTTAGGGTTAGGGTTAGGTTTAGGTTGAAGGTTAGGGTTAGGGTTAGGGTTAGGATGAGCATTAGGCTCAGGGTTAAGTTTAAGGTTAGTGTGAGGGTTAGGGTTAGGGTTAGGGTTAGGGTTTAGTTAGGGTGAAGGTTAGTTTTAGGTTTACGGTTAGGATAAGGTTTAGGCTGAGTGTTAGGTTTAGGGTTAGTGTGAGTGTTAGGTTTAGGGTTAGGGTTAGGGTGTGGGCTAGGGTGAGGGTGAGGGTGAGGGTTAGGGTGAGGGTGAGGGTTTAGCTTAGGTAAGGGTTAAGGCTAGGTTAGGGTGAGGATTAGGATGAGTTTGAGGGTTAAGGTGAGGGTTAGGATGAGGGTTAGGGTTACTGTGAGGGTTAGGGTTAGGGTTAGGGTGAGAGTCAGGGTAAGGGTTAGGGTGAATGTTAGGGTGAGGGTGAGGGTTAGAATTAGCGTTAGGGTTAGGATTAAGGTGAGGGTGAGGATGAGGTTTAGTGTTAGGGTGAGGGTTAGGGTTGGGGTTTGGGTGAGGGTTAGGATTAGGGTTTGGGTTAGGGTGAGGGTGAGCGTTAGGGTTAGAGTTAGGTTTAGGCTGAGGGTGAGGGTGAGGGTGACATTGATGGTTAGGGTTATGGTTAGGGGGATGGTGAGGGTTAGGGTGAGGGTGAGGGTTAGAGTGAGGGTGAGGGTGAGGGTTTCCTTTACGTCAGGGTTAGGGTTACGCTGAGGTTAGGGTTAGGGTTAGGGTTAGGGTTAGGTTTAGTGTTAGGGCAAAGGTTAATTTGCGGGTTAGGGTTTGGGTGATGTTTAGTGTGAGCGAGAGGTTGAGAGTTCAAGTGTGGGTGAGATTTAGGGTGTGGGTGAAGATTAGTGTTAGGTTGAGTGTTAGCCTTAGGTTTAGGTTTAGTGTGAGGGTGAGGGTTAGGGCTAGGTTTAGGGTTAGGTTGAAGGTTAGTATTAGGGTTAGGGTTAGTATGAGTGTTATGGTGAAGGGTAGGGTTAGGGTTAGGGTTAGGGTGAAGATTAGGGTGAGGTTGTAGGTGAGGGTTAGGGTTAGGTGCAGGGTTAGGGTGACTTTGATTGTTAGGCTTAGGTTTAGGATTAGGGTTAGGGTTAGGAAGAGTGTTAGGGTGTCGGTGAGGGTTCGGGTCAGGTTCAGGGTTAGAGTGTAGTTGAGGGTTATGTTTAGGGTGAGTATTAGGGTTAGATTTAGGTTTATGGTGAGGGTAAGGGTTAGGGTGAGGTTTAGTGTGAGGGATAGGCTTAGGTTTAGGTTTAGGGTGAGGGTTAGAGATAGGTTTAGGGTTAGGTTGAGGGTAAGTGTGAGATTTAGGTTTGGTTTAGGGTTAGAGTTAGGGTTAGGGTGAGGGTTAGTATTAGGGTTAGTATTAAAGTTAGCCTGATGGTGAGGGTGAGGGTTAGGTTTAGGGTGAGTGTTAGGGTTAGGGGTATGGTTAGGGTGAGTGTTAGAGTTAGGGTTAGGTTTAGGATATGCGTTAGGCTTAGGGTTAGGGTTTGGGTTAGTGTGAAGGTTAGGGTTAGGGTTAGTGTTAGTGTGAGGGTTAGGGTTAATTTTAGGTTTAGGATAACGGTTAGGTTGAGGGTTAGGTTTAGGGTTAGTGCGAGGGTTAGGTTTAGGGTTAGGGTTAGGGTTAGAGTCAGGGTATAGGTTAGGGTGAAAGTTAGGGTGAGGGTGAGGGTAAAGGTTAGGGTGAGGGTTAGGGTTAGGGTGAGGGTTAGGGTGAGGGTGAGGGTGAGTGTGAGGGTTTGGTTTAGGGTTAGAGTTAGGGTGAGGGTTAGGATTAGGGTTAGCACTAGGTTTAGGCTGTGAGTGAGGGTGAGGATGAGGGTGAGGTTTACAGTTAGGTTGAGGGTTTGGGTTAGGATTAGGTTTAGGGTGAGGGTTAGGGTTAGGGTTAGGCTGAGGGTTAGTGTTAGGGTTAGTGTTAGGTTTAGTTTGCGGTTAGGTTTAGGGTTAGGGTTAGGTTTAGGGTTTGGTTAGGGTGAAGTTTTGTTTTAAGTTTAGGGTTAGGATAAGGTTTTTCCTGAGGGTTATGTTTAGGGTTAGTGTGAAGATTAGGTTTAGGGTTAGGGTTAGGGTGTGGGCTAGTGTGAGGGTGAGTGTTAGGGTGAGAGTGAGGGTAAGGGTTTAGTTTAGGTAAGGGTTAAGGTAAGGTTAGGTTGAGGATTAGGGTGAGGTTGAGGTTTAAAGTGAGGGTTAGGGTTAGGTTTAGGGTTAGAGTTAGGGTGAGGGTGAGGGTTAGGTTTAGTATTAGAGTTAGCCTGAGGGTGAGGGTGAGGGTTAGGGTTAGCGCGAGTTTTATGGGTAGGGTTACGGTTAGGGTGAGGGTTAGGGTTAGTGTTAGGGATGGGATGAGCGTTAGGCTGAGGGTTAAGGTTAGGGTTAGTGTGAGGGTTAGGGTTAGGGTTAGGGTGAGGGTTAGGGTTAGGTTTAGGTTTAGGATAAGAGTTAGGTTGAGGGTTAGGTTTAGGGTTAGTGTTAGGGTTAGGGTCAGGGTAAAGGTTAGGGTGAGGGTTAGGGTGAGGGTGAGGGTAAAGGTTAGGGTGAGCGTTAGGGCGAGGGTGAGGGTTAGGTTTAGTGTGAGGGTTGGGTGAGGATTAGGGTGAGAGTTAGGGTGAGGGTAAGGGTTAGGGTGGTGGTATGGTTGAGGGTGTGTGATAGGATTATGTTGTGGGTAAGGGTTAGGGTGAGGGTTAGGGTAAAGGTTAGCGTTAGGGTGGGGGTTAGGGTTAGGGTTAGGTTGAGGGTTAGGGTTAGGGTGATGATTGTTCTGAGAGTATGTTTTAAGGTGAGGGTGAGTGTTCAGGTGAGCTTGAGGGTTAGGATGAGGGTGAGGGTTAGGGTTACATTTAGGGTTAGGGAGAGGGGTAGGGTGAGCATTAGGGTTAGGATTAGGGTTAGAGTGAGGATGAGGGTGAGGGTTAGGTTGTGGGTAAGTGTTATGGTTAGGGTTAAGGTTAGGGCTAGGATGAAGTTGAGGGTTAGTGTGAGGGTGAGGGTTTCGTTTACCTTATGGTTAGGGTTAGGGTGAGGATTAGGTAGAGGGTGAGGGTTAAGCTGAGGTTAGGGTTAGGGTGAGGGTTAGGGTTAGTGTGATGACTGTTGTGAAAGTATGGTTTAGGGTGAGGGTGAGTGTTCAGGTGAGCTTGAGGGTTAGGATGAGGATGAGGGTTAGGGTTACATTTAGGGTTAGGGAGAGGTGTAGGGTGAGCATTATGGTTAGGATTAGGGTTAGAGTGAGGATGAGGATGAGTGTTAGGGTTAGGGTTAGGGTTTGGTTAGGGTGAAGTTTTGTTTTAGGTTTAGGGTTAGGATAAGTTTTATCCTGAGGGTTATGGTTAGGTTAGTGTGAAGGTTAGGTTAGGGTTTGGGTTATGTTGTGGGCTAGGGTGAGGGTGAGGGTTAGGGTGAGGGTGTGGGTAAGGGTTTAGTTTAGGTAAGGGTTAAGGTAAGGTTAGGTTGAGGATTTGGGTGAGGTTGAGGGTTAAGTTGAGGGTTAGGGTTAGGTTTAGGGTTAGAGTTAGGGTGAGGGTGAGGGTTAGGTTTAGTATTAGAGTTAGCCTGAGGGTGAGGGTGAGGGTTATGGATAGGGTTAGTGTGATGGTTAGGGTTAAGGTTAGGGTGAATGTTAGGGTCAGGTTAAGGGATAAGATAAGGTTTAGGTTGAGGGTTAGGTTTAGGGTTAGGGTGAGGGTTAGGTTTAGGGTTAGGGTTAGGGTTAGGGTCAGGGTAAAGTTTAGGGTGAGTGTTAGGGTGAGGTTGAGGGTAAAGTTTAGGGTGACCGTTATGGCGAGGGTGAGGGTTAGGGTTAGTGTGAGGGTTAGGTTATGGGTTAGGGTGACGGTTAGGGTGAGGGTAAAAGGGTTAGGGTGATGGTAAGGTTGAGGGTGAGTGTTAGGATTATGTTGTGGGTAAGGGTTAGGGTGAGCGTTAGGGTACTGGTTAGTGTTAGGGTGGGGGTTAGGGTTGGGGTTAGGTTGAGGGTTAGCGTTAGGGTGATGACTGTTGTGAGAATATGGTTTAGGGTGAGGGTGAGTGTTCCGGTGAGCTTGAGGGTTAGGATGAGGTTGAGGGTTAGCGTTACATTTAGGGTTAGGGAGAGGAGTAGGGTGAGTATTAGGGTTAGGATTAGGGTTAGAGTGAGGATGAGGGTGAGGGTTAGGGTGTGGGTAAGTGTTATGGTTAGGGTTAGGGTTAGGGCTAGGGTGAGGGTGAGGGTTAGTGTGAGGGTGAGGGTTTCGTTTACCTTAGGATTAGGGTTAGGGTGAGGATTAGGTTGAGGGTGAGGGTTAAGCTGAGGTTAGGGTTAGGGTGAGGGTTAGGGTTATGGTGATGTTTAGGGTGAGGGTGACTGTTCGGTGAGGGTGAGGGTGAGGGTGAAGGTTCAGGTTAGGGTTAGGTTTAGGTTGAGGGTGATTGTGAGGGTTAGGATTAGGAATAGGGTTAGGGTTAGGGTGAGGGTGAGGGTCAGTGTGAGGGTGATAGTTAGGGTTAGGGTTAGGGTTAGGGTTAGGGTGAGGGTAAGGGATAGTGTGAAGGTTATGATTAGGGTTAGGGTTAGGGTGAGGGTAAGGGTTATGTTGAGGGTTAGGGTGAAGTTGAGGGTTAGGGTTCGGCTTAGGGTTAGGGTGAGGGCTAGGGTGAGGGTGAGGGTTAGTGTGAGGGTTAGGGTGAGGGTTTCATTTAGGTCAGGGTTAGGTTTATGGTGAGGATTAGCGTGAGAGTGAGGGTTAAGGTTAGGGTGAGGGTTAGGGTTATGGTCAGGGTTAGGGTTTGTGTGATGTTTAGGGTGAGGGAGAGGGTTAGGGTGAGGATGAGGATGAGGATGAGGGTGACGGTTGGGGTGAGGGTGATGGTTAGGGTGTGGTTGAGGATTAGGGTTAGGGTTAGGGTTAGGGTTATGGTGAGGGTAAGGTATAGGTTGAGGTTTATTGTGAGGATGAATGTTAGGGTTAGTGTTAGGGTTACGGTGAGGTTTAGGGTGAAGGTTAGGGTTTGGTTTAGGGTTAGTTTGAGTGTGAGGTATAGGATGAGTTTTAGTGTTAGGGTGAGGGTTAGGGTTAGGGTGAGGGTGAGGGTGAGGATTAGGGTGAGAGTATGGGTTAGGTTGAGGATTAGTGTGAGGGTGAGGGTTACGGTTAGCCTTAGGGTTAGGGTGAGGGTTAGGGTTAAGGTTAGGGATAGGATGAGGATTAGGGTTAGGGTTAGGTTTAGGGTGAG
Source organism: Dipodomys merriami (assembly GCF_024711535.1). Taxonomy (NCBI): domain Eukaryota; kingdom Metazoa; phylum Chordata; class Mammalia; order Rodentia; family Heteromyidae; genus Dipodomys; species Dipodomys merriami. The sequence continues at coordinate 2,262,358 of NW_027202904.1, read as the reverse complement.
GGTTAGGCTGAGGGATAGGGTTAGGGATAGAGTGACTGTTATGTTTACTATGAGGATTAGGGTTAGGGTGAGGTATAGGTTTAGTGTGAGGTTTAGGGTTAGGGTTAGGATATGTGTTAGGGTTAGGTTGAGGGGGAGGGGGAGTGTGAGGGCTAGGGTTAGGGTTAGTGTGAGGGTTAGTGTTAGGATGAGGGTTAGGTTTAGGGTACAGGTTAGTGTTAAAGTAAGGGTTAGGGTGAGGGCTAGCAGGGTTAGGGTTAGGGTCAGGGTGAGGATTAGGTTTAGGTTGAGGTTTAGGTTTAGGGTGAGGGTTAGGTTTAGGGTGAACGTTAGGGTGATGGTGAGGATCAGGGTGAGGGTGAGGGTTAGGTTTAGATTTAGGGTTAGGGTGAGTGTTAGGGTTAGGGTTAGGTTTAGGGTGAGAGTTAGGGTCAGGTGTCGTGATACGGTTAGAGTGAGGTTTAGGGTTAGTGTGAAGGTTAGGGTTAGGGTTAGTGTGAGGATAATGTTTAGGGTGAGGTTTAGTTTGAGGGTGAGGGTTAGGGTGAGCGTTAGGGTTAGGTTCAGTGTAAGGGTTAGGGTTAAGGTGATGTTTAGGGTCAGGTTGAGGGTTAGTGTGAGGGTGAGGTTGAGGTTGAGGGTGAGGGGTAGGATGAGGGTGAGGGTGAGGTTAGTTTAGGATTAAGGTTAGAGTTAGGATTAGGCTGAGGGTGAGGGGGAAAGTGAGGGTGAGGGTTAGGGTTAGGGCTAGGGTGAGGGTTAGGGTTTTTGTGAGGGTTAGCGTGATGGTGAGGGTCAGCGTGAGGGTGAGGGTTAGAATGAGGGTGAGGGTATGGTTGAGGGTAAGTGTTAGGATTAGGGTTAGGGTGAGTTTTAGGGTTAGGGTTAGAGTTATTGTTAGGGTTAGGATTAGGGTTAGGATGAGGGTGAGGGTTATTGTTAGAGTTAGGGTTAGTGTTAGGGTGAGGGTGGGGTTGACGGTTAGGGTTAGGATTAGGGTTATGGTTAGGTTAAGGCTGAGGAAGGGAAGGTTGAGGGTGAAGTTTAGAGTTAAAGTTAGGATTAGGTTGAGGGCTTGTGTGAGGGTGAGGGTTTCGGTTAAGTAAAGGTTAGGGTTAGGGTGAGGATTAGGGTGAGGATGAGGATTAAGCTGAGGTTAGGTTCAGGGTCAGGGTTAGGGTTAGAGTGAGGCTTAGGGTTAGGGTGAGGGTGAGGGTGACGGTTAGGGTGAGGGTGAGGGTGAGGGTTAGGGTTAGAGTTAGTTTTAGGGTGAGTGTGAAGTTTAGGATTAGGAATAGGATTAGGATTAGGGTTAAGCTGAAGGTGAGGGTCAGGTTGAGGGTGAAGGTTAGGGTCAGGGTTAGGGTTAGGATTAGAGTGAGGGTTACGGTTAGTGTGAGGGTTTTGGTTAGGGTTAGGTTGAGGGTTAGTGTTAGGGTGAGAATAAGGGTTTGGGTGTGGGTTAGGGTGAGTGTGAGTGTATGGATAGGGTTTGTGTTAGGGTTAGGGTGAGGGTTAGGGTTTGGGTGATGTTTAGAATGAGGGTGAGGGTTAGGGTGAGGATGACGGTTCAGTTGAGGGTGAGAGTTCCTTTGAGGGTGAGGGTTAGGGTGTGGGTGAGGATTAGGGTTAGGGTGAGCTTTAGCATTAGGGGTAGGGTTAGGGTTAGGTTGAGGGTTAGGGTTAGCATTAGGGTTAGGATAAGGGGTAGGGAGAGGGTAGGGTTAGATTTAGGGTAGTTTTAGAGTGAGTGTGAGGGTTAGGTTGAGGCTGAGGGTGAGGGTTAGGGTTAGGTTTAGGATGAGGGTTAGGCTGACGGTTAGGTTTAGGCTTAGGGTTAGGGTAAGGTTTAGGGTGACGGGGAGGGTTAGCTTTAGAATTAGGGTTAGGGTTAGTGTGATCGTTAGGGTTACGGTTAGAGTGAGGGTTAAGGTGAGGATTAGGGTTAGTGTTGGGGTGAGAGTTAGGGTGAGGGTTAGGTTTAGAGTTAGGGTTAGTGTGAGGATAAGGGTTAGGCAGAGGGTAAGGGTGAGGGGGAGGATGATGGTGAGGGTTAGGGTGAGGGTGATGGTTACGGTTAGGTTTAGATTTAGGGTGAGAGTGAGGTTAAGGGTTAGGTTTTGGATTAGGGTTAGGCTTAGGCTGAGGGTGAGGCTGAGGGTCAGGGTGAGGGTTAAGGCTAGGGTGAGTGTTAGGGTTAGGGTTAGGGTTAAGGTTAGGGTGAGGGTTAGGGTTAGGGTTAGGATTAGGATGATGGTTAAGCTAAGGGTTAGGTTTAGGTTTAGCGTGAGGGTAAGGTTTAGGGTGAGGTTTATGGTGAGGGTGAGGGTTAGGATTAGTCTTAGCTTTAGGGTGAGAGTTAGGGTAAGGGTGCGGATAGGGTTATGGTGAGGGTAAGGTTTAGGGCAAGTTTTCGGGTGAGGTTGAGGGTTAATGTTAGCATTAGGGTTACGGTGAGCATGAGGGTTATGGTTAGGTTGAGGGCTAGTGTTAGGTGAGGGTTAGGGTGAGGGTGAGGGTTCTGTTGAGAATTAGAGTTAGAGTGAGGGTTAGGGATAGGCTTAGTGTGAGCGTAAGTGTTAGGGGCAGGGTTAGGGTGAGGGTGAAGGTTAGGGTTAGGGTGAGGGTTAAGGTTAGGGTTTTGGTTTGGGGGAGGGCTAGGGTGAGCCGTAGGTTTAGGGTTAGGTTTAGTTTGCAGGTTAGGGTGAGGGTAAGGTTTAGGTTGAGGTTTAGGGTGAGGGTGAGGTTTAGGGTTAGGGTGAGGTTAGGGTGAGGGTTAGGGTTAGGGTTAGGGATAGGGTGATGATAAGGGTTAGTGTGATGGTTAGGGTAAGGTTGAGGATCAGGGTTAGTGTGAGGATAAAGGTTAGGTTGAGGGTTAAGGTGAGAGTGAGGGTTAGGTTTAGGTTGAGGTTATGGGTTAGGGTTATGGTTAGGGTGAGGTTTACAGTGCGCCGTAGGTTTAGGGTTAGGGTTAGTTGGCAGGTTAGGGTGAGGGTAAGGTTTAGGGTGAGGTTTAGCGTGAGGGTAAGAGTTAAGGTTGGAGTGAGGTTAAGGATTAGGGTGAGGGTTAGGGTTAGGATTAGTGATATGGTGAGGATTAGGGTTAGTGTGAGGGTTAGGGTGAGGTTTAGGATTAGGTTCATTGTGAGGAGAAGAGTTAGGGTGAGGGTTAGGGTGAGGGTGAGGTGTTGGGTTAGCATTAGGGATAGGGTGAGCGTTAGGGTGAGGGTTAGGTTTAGGGTGAGGGTAGGGTTAGGTTAAGGCTGAGGGTTAGGGTTAGGTTGATATTTATGGTGAAGGTGAGTGTTAGGGTGAGGGTGGGGGTAAAGTTTAGGTTAAGGGTTAGGGTTAGGATGAGGGTGAGGGTGAGGATGAGGGTTAGGTTTAGGATTAGGGTTAGGGTTTTGCTTAGTGTTAATGTTAGTGTGAGGATGTGGGTTCAGGTGATGGTGAGGGTTAGGGTGTGTGTGAGGGTTAGGGTTAGGCTGAGGATTAGGGTTAGGGTTAGGATTATGGTGAGGTTAAGAGTTAGGGTGAGGTTTACGGTGAAGGTGATGGTTAGGGTTAGCATTAGGGTTAGCATTAAGGGTTAGGTTTTGGATTAGGGTTAGGCTTAGGCTGAGGGTGAGGCTGAGGGTCAGGGTGAGGGTTAAGGCTAGGGTGAGTGTTAGGGTTAGGGTTAGGGTTAAGGTTAGGGTGAGGGTTAGGGTTAGGGTTAGGATTAGGATGATGGTTAAGCTAAGGGTTAGGTTTAGGTTTAGCGTGAGGGTAAGGTTTAGGGTGAGGTTTATGGTGAGGGTGAGGGTTAGGATTAGTCTTAGCTTTAGGGTGAGAGTTAGGGTAAGGGTGCGGATAGGGTTATGGTGAGGGTAAGGTTTGGGGCAAGTTTTCGGGTGAGGTTGAGGGTTAATGTTAGCATTAGGGTTACGGTGAGCATGAGGGTTATGGTTAGGTTGAGGGCTAGTGTTAGGTGAGGGTTAGGGTGAGGGTGAGGGTTCTGTTGAGAATTAGAGTTAGAGTGAGGGTTAGGGATAGGCTTAGTGTGAGCGTAAGTGTTAGGGGCAGGGTTAGGGTGAGGGTGAAGGTTAGGGTTAGGGTGAGGGTTAAGGTTAGGGTTTTGGTTTGGGGGAGGGCTAGGGTGAGCCGTAGGTTTAGGGTTAGGTTTAGTTTGCAGGTTAGGGTGAGGGTAAGGTTTAGGTTGAGGTTTAGGGTGAGGGTGAGGTTTAGGGTTAGGGTGAGGTTAGGGTGAGGGTTAGGGTTAGGGTTAGGGATAGGGTGATGATAAGGGTTAGTGTGATGGTTAGGGTAAGGTTGAGGATCAGGGTTAGTGTGAGGATAAAGGTTAGGTTGAGGGTTAAGGTGAGAGTGAGGGTTAGGTTTAGGTTGAGGTTATGGGTTAGGGTTATGGTTAGGGTGAGGTTTACAGTGCGCCGTAGGTTTAGGGTTAGGGTTAGTTGGCAGGTTAGGGTGAGGGTAAGGTTTAGGGTGAGGTTTAGCGTGAGGGTAAGAGTTAAGGTTGGAGTGAGGTTAAGGATTAGGGTGAGGGTTAGGGTTAGGATTAGTGATATGGTGAGGATTAGGGTTAGTGTGAGGGTTAGGGTGAGGTTTAGGATTAGGTTCATTGTGAGGAGAAGAGTTAGGGTGAGGGTTAGGGTGAGGGTGAGGTGTTGGGTTAGCATTAGGGATAGGGTGAGCGTTAGGGTGAGGGTTAGGTTTAGGGTGAGGGTAGGGTTAGGTTAAGGCTGAGGGTTAGGGTTAGGTTGATATTTATGGTGAAGGTGAGTGTTAGGGTGAGGGTGGGGGTAAAGTTTAGGTTAAGGGTTAGGGTTAGGATGAGGGTGAGGGTGAGGATGAGGGTTAGGTTTAGGATTAGGGTTAGGGTTTTGCTTAGTGTTAATGTTAGTGTGAGGATGTGGGTTCAGGTGATGGTGAGGGTTAGGGTGTGTGTGAGGGTTAGGGTTAGGCTGAGGATTAGGGTTAGGGTTAGGATTATGGTGAGGTTAAGAGTTAGGGTGAGGTTTACGGTGAAGGTGATGGTTAGGGTTAGCATTAGAGTTAGGATGATGGTTAGGGTGAGGGTGAGGTTTAGGGTTAGGGCTAGGGTGAGTTTGAAGGTGAGGGTGAGATTTAGTGTTAGGATTAGTGTTAGGGTTATGGTTAGAGTGAGGTTGAGGGTTTTGGTTAGGGTGAGGGTTAGGGTGAGGGTTATGTTTAGGGTGAGGGTTAGGGTTAGGTTGAGGGTTAGGGTTAGGGTGAAGTTTAGCGTTAGGGTGATGTTTATTGTGAGGGTGACTGTTAGGGTGAGGTGAGTTTCAGGGTCAGGGTGAGGGTTTGGTTGATCGTGAGGCTTAAGCTGTGGTTGAGAGTTAGGGTTAGAGTGAGGTAGGGTGACGGTGAGTGTTAGGGTGCGGGTTAGATTTAGTGTTAGGGTTAATGTGATGTGAGGGTGAATGTGAGGGTGACGGTTAGGGTGAGGGTGATTGTGCGGGTTAGGTTTAGGATTAGGGTTAGGGTGAGTTTTAGGGTTAGGGTTAGGGTTAGTGTGAGGATAAGGGTTAGGGTGAGACTGAAGGTTAGGGTTAGCGTTACGGTTAAGGTGAAATTTAGGGTGAGGGTTAGGGTCAGAGTTAGGGTTAGGGTTCGGGTGAGGGTTCGGGTTAGGGTGTGTGTTACAGTGTGGGTGAAGTTTAGGGTTAGGGTGATCGTTAAGGTGATGTTGAGTGTTAGGGTGAGAGTGAGAGGGTTACGGTGAGCGTTAGGGTTAGGGTTAGGGTTAGGCGAAATGTGAGGATTAGGGTTAGAGTTAGGGTTATGGTGAGGGTACGGGTTAGGGTGAGGTTTGTGGTGAGGGCGAGGGTTAGGGTTAGCGTTAGGGTTAGGGTGAGGTTTAGGGTGGGGGTTAGGGTTAGGGTGAGGGTGCCTGTTAGGGTTAAGGTTAGGGTGAGGTTTAAGGTTTGGGTGAGGGCTAGGGATATGGTTAGGGTTTGGGTGAGGGTCAGAGTTAGCGGTAGGGTTAGAGTTAGGGAGAGGGTGAGGGTTAGAGTTAGGGTTAGGATTAGGTATACGGTTAGGCTGAGGGTGAGGCTTAGGTTTAGCGTGAGGGTTAGGGTTAGGTTTAGGGTTAGGGTTAGGTTGAGGGTTAGGGTTAGGTTTAGGATGAGGGTTTGGCTGAGGGTTAGGTTTAGGGTTAGGGTGAGGGTTAGTGTTAGTGTGATGGTTAGGGTTAGGGTTTTGTTTACGGTGAGAGTGAGGGTTAGGGTTAGGTTTAGGGTGAGGTGAGCGATAGGTTGAGGGTTTGGGTTAGGTTTAGTATTAGGGTGATAGTTAGGGTGAGGGTTAGTGTTAGGTTTAGGGTTTGGGTGAGGGTTAGGGTTAGGGTTAGAGTTCGGATGAGGGTGAGGTTGAGGGTTAGCGTTTGAATTAGGGTTAGGTTTAGGGTTATGCTGAGGGTGAGGTTGAAGGTGAGGGTGAGTTTTAGGGTTTGGGTGAGGGTTAGGGTTTTGGTTAGGGTTAAGGTGAGGGTGAGGGTTAGGTTTAGGGTTAGGGTTAGGATGAGGGGTAGGCTGAGTGTTAGGTTTAGGCTTAGGGTGAGTGTAAGGGTTAGGGTGATGGTGAGGGATAGGTTTAGGATTCAGGTTAGGATTAGGGTGATGGTTAGGGTTAGGCTTAGGCTTAGGGTGAAGGTTAAGGTGAGGGGTAGGGTTAGGGTTAGTGTTAGGGTGAGGAATAGGGTTAGGGTGAGGGTAAGGGTGAGGGGTAGGTTTAGGTTTAGGGTTAGTGCGAGGGTAAGGGTTAGGGAGAAGGTTAAGGTGAGGGTGAGGATGAGGGTGAGGGTTAGTGTGAGGGTGAAGTTAGGGTTAGGTTTACAGTTAAGATGAGAGTGAGGGTGAGGATTAGGTTTTGGATTAGGGTTAGGTTTAGGTTTACTCTGAGGGTGAGGATAAGGGTGAGGGTAAGTTTGAGGGTTAGGTTGAGAGTTAGGGTTAGGGTTAGGGTTAATGTTAGGGTGAGGGATAGGGTTAGGGTTAGGGTTTGGATCAGGATTAGGCTGAGGGTTAGGATTAGTGTTAGGGTGAGGATAAGGGTTAGGGTGAGGGTTATGGTGAGGGTGAGGGTTAGGGTTAGCTTAGGGTTAGGGTGAGGGTTAGGGTGAGTTTTAGGGTTAGGGTTAGGGTGAGGGTTAGTGTTAGGGTTAGGGATAGGGTTGGGTGAGGGAAAGTGTTAGGGTGAGGGTTAGTGTGGGGATGAAAGATATGGTTATGGTGAGGGTAAGGGTTAGGGCGAGGTTTAGGGTGAAGTTGAGGGTTAATGTTAGCATTAGGGTTATGGTGAGCGTGAGGTTTAGCGTGAGGGTTATGGTTAGAGTTAGGTTTAGGGTGAGGGTTAGGCTGAGGTGTAGGGTTAGGGTTAGGGTTAGGGTGAGGCTTATTTGTGAAGGGTAGGGTTAGGGTGAGGGTGAGGGTTAGTGTTAGGGTTAAGGTGAGGTTGAGGGTGAGGGTAAGTGTTAGGGTGAGGGTTAGGTTGAGGTTGAGGTTTAGGTTTAGGATTAGGGTTAGGGTTAGGTTTAGGGTAAGGGTTAGGGTTAAGTTTAGGGTAAGGGTGTGGGTGAGGGTGATGGTTAGGGTTAGGGTTAGGATTAATTGCTAGTGTTAGGGTTAGCCTGAGTGTGGGGGTGAGGGTTAGGTTTAGGGTTAGGTTTAGGTTTAGGGTTATGGTGAGGGTGAGGGTTAGAGTTAGGGTGTTGGTTAGGGTGAGTGTTAGGGTGACTGTGAGGGTTAGGGTTAGGGTGAGGGTTAGGTTTAGAGTGAGTGATAGGGTTATGGTTAGGGTTAGGGTGAGGGTGAGGGTGTGGGATTGGGTGAAGGTTAAGTTTAGGGTTTGGGTTTAGGTTAGGTTGAGGGTTAGGCTGAGTGTTAGGTTTAGGGTTAGGGTGAGGATAAGGGTTAGGGTGAGGGTGAGGTTTAGGATTAGGATTAGGGTTAGTTTTAGGGTGAGGGTACGGGATAGGGCTAGGGTTAGGTTTAGAGTTAGGGTGAGGGAGAGAGTAAGGGTTAGGTTTTGTATTAGGGTTAGGTTTAGGGTTAAGCTGAGGGTGAGGTTGAGGGTGAGGGTGACGGTTAGGGTGAGGGTTAGGTTTAGGGTTAGGATGAGGGTTAGGCTGAGGTTTAGGGTTAGGGTTCGGTAAGGGTAAGGGTTAGGGTGAGACTGATTGTTAGGCTTTGGCTTAGGGTTAGGGTGCCGGTTAGGGTGAGGTTTAGTGTTAGTGTTAGGGTTAGGGTTAGAGTGAGGGTTAGGGTGAGGGTAAGGGTTAGGGTTAGGGTTAGGTTGATGTTGATGGATAATGTTAAAGTGAGGGTAAGGGTTAGGGCGAGGTTTAGGGTGAGGCTGAGGGTTAATGTTAGCATTAGGGGTATGGTGAGGGTGATTGTTAGGGTGAGGGTTAGAGTTAGGGTTAGGGATAGGGTGAGGATTAAGGTTAGGGTTAGGTTTACAGTGAGGGTTAGGCTGAGGGGTAGGGTTAGGGTTAGTGTTAGGGTGAGGGTTAGGGAGTGGGTTAATGTTAGGGTTAGGGTTAGGGTGAGGTTGAGGGTGAGGGTTAGGGTTAAGGTGAGGGTTATGGAGAGGTTGAGGTTTAGGTTTAGCCTTAGGGTTAGTCTTAGGTTTAGGGTTAGGGTGAGGGTGAAGTCTAGTGTTAGTATTAGGGTTAGGGTTAGGGTTAGGGTGAGGATGAGGTTTAGAGTGAGGGTAAGGGTTAGGGCAAGGTTTAGGGTGAGGTTGAAGATTAATGTTGGCATTAGGGTTACTGGGAGGGTGAGGGTTAGGGTGAGTGTTATGGTTATGCTTAGGGATACAGTGAGAATTAGGGTTAGGGTTAGGTTTAGGGTGAGGGTAAGGCTGAGGGCTAGGGTTAGGTTTAGCGTTACGGTGAGGGTTAGGGTTAGGGTGAGGGTTAGGATTAGGGGTAGGTTCAGGTTGAGGTTGATAGTGAGGGTAACGGTTATGTTGAGGGTTAGAGTGAGGTTGAGGTTTAGGGTTAGCATTAGGGTTAGGGTTAGGGTTAGGGTGAGGGTTAGGGTTAGGCTTACGGTTAGGGTAAGGGTTAGGGTTAGGGTGAGGGTTAGGGTTAGGGTGATTTTTAGGGTGACGGGGGGGGTAGGGTGAGGGTGAGGTTGAGCGTGAGGGTTAGGTTGAGGATGAGGGTGAGTGTGAGGGTGACGGTGAGGGTTACCGTTAGGGTTAGGTTTAGGGTGAGGGTAAGAGTTAGGGTTAGCTTAGGGTTAGTGTAAGTGTTAGGCTGAGGGTGAAGGTTAGGGTGAGGGTTAGGGTTAGGTTTAGGGTGAGGGTTAGGGGTAGTGTGAGGGTTATGGTTAGGGTGAGTTTGAGGGTCAGGGTGAGGTTGAGGGTGAGGGTTAGGGTTACGGTTATATTTAGGGTGAGGTGAGGGTGAGGGTTAGGTTTAGGGTGAGCGTTAGGGTTTGGTTTAGGGTTAATGTTTCGGTTAGGGTAAGGGTGAGGGTTAGGATTACATTGAGAGTTATTTTGCGGGTGAGTGTTAGGGTTAGGGTGAGGGTAAGGGTTAGGGTGAGGGTTATTGTGAGGGTTTGGGTTCGGGTTAGCATTAGGGTTAGTTTGAGGGTGAGGGTTTGGGTGAGGGTTAGGGTTAAGGTTAGTGATAGCGTGAGGATTAGGGTTAGTGTGAGGGTGAGGGTCTGGGTAAGGGTTAGGGTTAGATTTAGTGTGAGGGTGAGTGTGAGCATTAGAATTAAGATTAGGGTTAGGGTTAGAGTTAGGTGAGATTGAGGGTGAGGGTTAGGGTTTGGGATAGAATTAGCGTGAGGGTGAGCATGAGGTTTAGGTTTAAGATTAGGGTTAGGGTTATGGTGAGGGTTAGGGTGAGGGTGAGAGTGAGGCTTAGGCTTAGAGTTAGGGTGAAGTTTAGGTTTACGGTGAGGGCTACGGTGCGGGTGCGTTTTAGTGTGAGTGTGCGGGTGAGGTTGAGGTTTTCGGTTAGGTAAGGGTTATGTTTAGGGTTAGGGTGAGGATTAGGGTGAGAGTGAGGGTTAGGGTTATGGTGAGGGTTACGGTTAGGGTTAGGTTGAGGCTGAGGGTTAGGTATAGGGTAAGGGTTAGGGTTAGTTTGAGGCTGAGGGTGAGGTATAGGGTAAGGGTTAGGGTTATGGTGAGGGTTAGGGTTAGGGTAAGTGTTAGGGTGAGGGTGAGGTTTAGGGTTAGGTTTAGGGTGAGGTTTAGGGTTAATGTTAGGGTTAGTGTAAGGGTTAGAGTTAGGGTGAAGTTTAGATTTAGAGTTAGGATTAGGGTTAGGGTAAGGGTTAGGGTGAGGGTGAGGGTTAGGGTGAGGTTGAGGGTGAGGGTTAGGGTGAGTGTGAGTGTGAGGGTTTCGGTTATGTAAGAGTTAGGGTTAGGGTTAGGGTGAGGATTAGGGTGAGGGAGAGGGTTAGGGTTAGGGTTAGGTTTAGGGTGAGGTTAAGTGTTAGGGTGAGGGTGAGGGTGAGGGTGAGTGTTAGGGTTAGGGTGAGTGTGAGTGTGAGTGTGAGGGTGAGGGTGAGGGTTTCGTTTAGGTAAGGTTTAGGGTTAGGGTTAGGGTCAGGATTAGGGTGAAATTGAGGTTTAGGTTGAGGGTTAGGGTTAGGGTTAGGGTGAGGGTTAGGTTTAGGTTTGAGGTGAGGTTTAGGGTGACGTTGAGAGTTAGGATGAGGTTGAGGGTTAGGATTATGGTTAGGGTGAGGGTTAGGTTTAGGGTGAGGGTTAGGGTTAAGGTTAGGGAGAGGGTTAGGGTTAGGGTGAGGGTTAGGGTTAGTTTGAGTTTTAGGGTGAAGTTGAGTTTGAGGTTGAGGCTTAGGGTGAGGGTGATGGTGACGGTGAGGGTTAGTGTTAGGATTCGGGTTAGGGTTAGGGTGATAGTTAAGGTTAGGTTTAGGGTTAGGGTGAGGTTGATGGTGAGGATGAGGGTTAGGTTTAGGGTTAGGTTTAGGATTAGGGTGAGATTTAGGGGAAGGGTTAGGGTTAAGGTGAGGGTTAGATTTAGGGTTAGGGTGAGGGTTAGGGTTAGGTTTAGGGTGAGTTTAAGTGTTAGGGTGAGTGTGAGTGTGAGTGTGAGGGTTAGGTTTAGAATTAGGGTTAGGTTTAGGGTTAGGCTCAGGTTGAAAGTATGAGTGAGGCTCACCCTAGCACTCACGGCTAGGGTTAGGTTGAGGGTTAGGATGCTGGGTAGATTTAGGGTTAGAATTAGGGTGAGGGTTAGGTTTAGTGTGAGGGTTAGGGTTAGGGTTAGGGTTAGGGTGATGGTAAGTGTTAGAGTGTGGGTTAGGGTGAGAGTGAGGGTTAGGCTGATGTTTAAGGTGAAGGTCGAAGTTAGAGAGAGTGAGAGGTTTCGGGTGAGGGTGAGGGTTAGGGTGTGGGTGAGGGTGAGGGTTAGGGTGAGGGTAAGGGTTAGGGTGATGTTTAGGGTGAGTGTGAGGTTTAGGGTGAGAGTTAGGGTTCAGGGAAGGGGAATTGTTAGGGTGTAGGTGAGGGTTAGGCTAAGGGTGAGGCTTAGGGTGACCGGGATGGTTAAGGTTCAGGGGAGGATTAGGGTTCGGGTTAGTCTTTGGGTTCGGGTTCGGGTTAGGGTTAGGGTGAGTGTTAGGGTGAGCGGTAGGATTAGTGTTAGGATGAGATTTAGACTTAGGGTGAGGGTTACGTTTAGGGATAGGGTTAGGGTTAGAGTGAGGATAAGGTTTAGGGTGAGGGTTAGTGTGAGACTGAGGGTTAGGGCTAGGCTTAGGATTAGGGTGAGGGTTAGGGTTAGGGTTAGGTTTTGGTGAGGGTTAGGGTGAGTGAAAGGGTTAGGGTGAGGGTTAGGTTGAGGTTGAGGGATAGGGTTATGGTGAGGGTTAGGGTTAGGGCGACGGTTAGGGTGAGGTTGAGGGTTAGGGTTAGCATTAATGTTAGGGTTAGGGTGAGCGTTAGGGTGACGGTGAGGGGTAGGCTGAGGGGTAGGGTTAAGGTTAGGGTTAGGGTGATGGTTACATTTAGGGTTAGGGTGAGGGTGAGTGTTAGGGTAATGGTTAGGGTCAGGGTTAGGGTGAGGGTGAGGGTTAGGGTTAGCATTAGGGTTAGGATCAGATTGAGTGTTAGGGTTTGGGTTAGGTTGAGGTTGAGGGTTAGGGTTAGCATTAGGGTTACGGTTAGGTTTAGGGTGCAGGTTAGGTTTAGGTTTAGAGTGAGGGTGAGGGTCAGGGTTAGGGTTAGGATTAGGTTTAGGGTTAGGGTGAAGCTGAGGGTGAGGTTGAGGGTGAGGGTGAGCGTGAAGGTGAGGGTTAAGTTTAGCGTTAAGTTTAGGGTGAGGTCTAGGGTGAGGGTGAGGGCTAGGGTGAGGTTTAGTGTGAGGGTTATGGTTAGTGTTAGGTGAGGGTTAGGGTTAGGGTTAGTGTAAGGATAAGGGTTAGGTTGAGGATTAGGGTGAGAGTGAGTGTTAGGGTTAGATTAAGGGTTAAGGTGAGGGTTAAGGTAAGGGTTAGGGTTAGGAATAGAGTGAGGGTGAGAGTTAAAGTTAGGTTTAGTGTGAGGGTTAGGGTTGGGGTGAGGGTTAGGGTTAGAGGTAGAGTTAGGGTTAGGTTGAGCGGTAGGATGAGGGTGAGGGTTAGGGTTAATGTTAGTTTTAGGGTGAGGTTTAGGGTGAGAGTTGAGTGTTAGGGTTAGGGTTAGGGTGAGAGTGTGGGTTCGGGTTAGTTTGAGGGTGAGGGTCTTGTGTTAGGGTTAGGGTTAGGCTTAGATTTAGGATGAGGGTGATGGTGAGGGTTAGAATTAGGATTAGGGTTAGGGTTAGAGTTAGGTCAGAGTGAGGATGAATGTTAGGGTTTGGGTTAGAATTAGGGTGAGGGTGAGCATGACGGTTAGGGTTAGGATTAGGGTTAGAATTATGGTTAGGGTTAGGGTGAGAGTGAGGGTGAGGCTTAGGGTTAGGTTTAGGGTTAGGGTCAGTGTGAGGATCAGGGTTAGGGTGAGAATTAGGGTGAGGGTGAGAAGGAGGGTGAGGGTTAGGGTGAGCTTTAACGTTAGGGTTAGGGTGAGGGTTAGGGTGAATTTTAGGGTTACGGTGAGGGTTAGGGTTAGAGTTAGGTTGAGGCTAAGGTTTAGGCTGAGGATTAGGGTAGGTTTAGTGTGAGGTTTAGGTTTAGGGTGAGGGCTATGGTGAGGGTGAGTGTTAGGGTGAGTGTGAGGGTGAGATTGAGGGTTTTGGTTAGGTAAGGGTTAGGGTTAGGGTTAGGGTGAGGATTAGGGTGAGGATGAGGTTTAGGTTGAGTGTTAGGTTGAGGGTGAGGGTTAGGATGAGGGTGAGGGTGAGGGAAAGCATGAGGGTTCGGGTGAGTGTGAGAGTTCGGGTGAGGTTGAGGGTTCGGGTGTGGGTCAGGTTTAGGTTTAGGGTGAGGGTTAGGGTGACGGTGAGGGTTAGGGTGAGGGTGAGGTTTAGGATTGGGGTTAGGGTGAGGGTTAGGTTTAGGGTGAGTGTTAGGATGAGGGGTAGGGTTAGGGTTAGGCAGAGTGTTAGGGTTAGGGTGAAGATTAGGGTTAGTTTGAGGGTTAGGGTGAAGGTGAGTTTGAGGTTGAGGGTTAGGGTGAGGGTGATGGTGACGGTGAGGGTTAGAGTTAGGATTCGCGTTAGGGTTAGGTTGAGAGTTAGGGTTAGGGTTAGGTTTAGGATGAGGATGAGGGTGAGGGTGAGGGTTAGGGTTAGGGTTAGGTTTAGGATTAGGTTTACGTTTAGGGTAAGGGTTAGGGTTAGGGTTAGGGTGAGGGTTAGGTTTAGGATTAGGGTGAGGGTTAGGGTTAGGGTTATGTTTAGAGTGAGGGTTAGGGTTAGGATTAGGGCGAGGGTGAGGGTTAGGTTGAGGGGTAGGGTTAGGGATAGGGTAAGGGTTAAGGATAGGGTGAGGGTTGGGTTTAGGGTTAGGATTAAGGTGAGGGTGAGGGTGAGGGTTAGGGTTAGGGTTAGGGTAAGGGTTAGGTTTAGGGTGAGGGTTAGTTTTAGGTTTAGGTTTAGGGTGAGGGTGATGCTGAGGGTTAGGTTTAGGGTTAGGATTAGGGTGAGGGTGAGGGTGAAGGTTAGGGTTAGGGTTAGGGTCAGGGTTAGGTTTAGGGTGAGGGTTAGTTTTAGGTTTAGGTTTAGGGTGAGGGTGATGCTGAGGGTTAGGGTTAGGGTTAGTGTGAGGATAAAGTTTAGGGTGAGGATTAGGGTGAGGGTGAGGGTTAGGGTTAGCATAAGTTTTAGGGTGAGGGTTAGGGTTAGTGTTAGGGTTAGGGTAAGGGTTAGGGTTAGGATAAGGGTTAGTGTTAGGTTTAGGGTTAGGGTCATGGTTAGGGTTAGGGTCAGGGTAAGGCTTAGGGTTAGGGTTAGGGTGAGGGTTAGGGTTAAGTTTAGGGTTAGGATAAGGTTAGGTTAGCGTTAGGGTTAGGGTTAGGGTGATGTTTAGGATGATGTTGAGGGTTAGGGTGAGGGTGAGGTTGAGCGTGAGAGTTAGGTGAGTGGGAGGTTGATGGTGAGGGTTAGGGTTAGAGTTAAGTTTAGGGTGAGAATAAGTGTTATTGTTAGGATCAGGATTAGGGTAAGGGTTAGGCTGAGGGTAGGGTGAGGGTGAGGTTTTCAGTTAGGGAAGGGTTAGGGATAGGTTTAGGGTGAGGATTAGGGTGAGGGTGAAGTTTAGGGTTAGAGTTAGGATTAGGGTGAGGGATAAGCTTAGGGTTAGGATGAGGGTTAGGCTTAGTGTGAGAGTTACAGTTAGGGTTAGGGTTAGTGTGAGGATAAGTGTTATGGTGAGTGTTAGGTTGAGACTGAGGGTTAGGGTTAGAGTTAGGGTTAGGGTGACGTTTAAGTTGGGTGTTAGGGTTCTGGTTAGGGTTGGGTGAGGGTTAGTGTGGGCCTAAGGGTTAGTATGAGGGTTAGGTTGAGGGTGAGGGATAGGGTTATGGTGAGGGTAAGGGTTAGGGTTAGGGTGAGAGTGAACGTGAGGGTAAGGGAAGGGTTAGGGTCAGGGTTAGGGTTAGGCTGAGGCTTAGGCTGAGAATGAGCATTTGTGTTAGCATCAGTGCTGGGTTGATGGTGAGGGTTAGGGTTAGGCTGAGGGGTAGTTTTTGGTTTGGGTGAGGGTTAGGGTTAGGGTTAGGTTAGGGTGAGGTTAATGGTTAGGGTGTGGGTGAGTGTGAGGGTTGGGGTTAGCCTTAGGGTGAGTGTGAGGTTTAGGTTTAGGGTTAGAGTGAGTGTGAGTGTGAGGGTTAGGTTTAGGATTAGGGTTAGGGTTAGGATTAGGCTGAGGTTGAGGGTGAGGGTGAGGGTGAGGGTGAAGGTGAGGTTTAGGGTTAGGGTTAAGGTTAGAGTTAGTTTTAGGTTGTGCGCTAAGATGAGGATGAGGGTTAGGGTTAGTATTAGGGTGAGGTTTTTGGTGAGGGTTGAGTGTTAGGGTTAGGGTTAGGGTGAGGGTGAGGGTTAGGGTTAGGGTGATGGTGAGGATTAGGAATAGGGTGGGGGATAGAGTTACAGTGAGGGTGAGGGTGAGGGTGAAGGTTAGGATTATGTTTAGGGTTAGGGATAGTGTGAGTATGAGGGTTAGGGTGTTTTTGAGGGTTAGGTATAGGGTTAGGATTAGTTTTAGGGTGAGGGTTAGAGTTAGGATTAGGGTTAGGATGAGGTTTAGAGTAAGGGACAGGGTTAGGTTTAGGCTGAATGTTAGGATTAGGGTGAGGGTTAGGGTAAGGGTAAGTGTTAGGGTTAGGGTGAGGTTAAGAATTAGGGAGAGGGTGAGGGTTAGCGTTAGGGTAAGGTTGAGGGTTAGGTTGGGGCTTAGGGTTATGTTTAGAGTTAGGGTGAGGGTTAGGGTTAGGGTTAGTGTGAGGTTTAGGTTGAGGGTGAGAGTGAGGGTGAGGGTGAGGGTAAGGTTTAGGGTGTGGGTTAGGGTTTGCTTCAGGGTGAGGATTAGTGTTAAGGTGAGGGTTAGTGTGAGGGTGAGATTTAGGTTATGGTTTAGGGTGAGGGTTAGGGTTAGGGTGAGTGTTATGGTGAGGGGTAGGGTTAGGGTTAGGGAGAGGGTTAGGGTTTGTGTGAGGGTTAGGGTTATGGTTAGGGTTAGGTTTAGTATGAGGATAAACGTTAGGGTGAGGGTTATGGTTATGGTTAGGGTTAGGGTTAAGTTTAGGGTTAGGGTTAGGGTTAGGGTAAGTGTTAGGGTTAGGGTGAATATGAGGTTTAGGGTGAGGGATAGGGTTAGGGTTAGGGTGAGTATTAGGTTTAGGGTTAGGGTTAGGGTGAGCATGAGGATTAGGTTTAGGGTTAGGGTGAGGGTGAGGGTGATGGTGAGTTTTAGGGTTAGGGTGAGGATTAGATTTAGGTTTATGGTTAGGTTAAGAGTTAGGATTAGGTTGAGGGTTAGGTTTAGGGTTACGGTTAGGGTGATGGTGAGTCTGGGGGTTAGGGTTAGTGTGAGGATAAGGGTTAGGGTGAGGATTAGAGTGAGGTTGAGGGTTAGGGTTAGCATTAGGGTTAGGGTGAGGGTTAGGGTTAGGGTTAGTTTAAGGGTTAGGGTTAGGGTTAGGGTAAGGGTTAGGTTTAGGCTTAGGGTTAGGGTTAGCATTAGGGTGAGGGTGAGGCTTAGGGATAGTTTTAGGTGAGGGTTAGGTTTAGGCTTAGGTTTAGGGTAAGGGTTAGGGTTAGGGTGAGGGTTAGGGTTAGGGTGATTTTTAGGGTGACAGTGAGGGTTAGGGTGAGGGTGAGGTTGAGCATGAGGGTTAGGTTGAGTGTGAGTGTGAGTGTGACGATGAGGGTTATGGTTAAGGTTAGGTTTAGGGTGAGGGTAAGGGTTATGGTTAGGATTAGAGTTAGTGTAAGGGTTAGGCTGAGGGTGAGGCTGAGGGTTAGGGTTAGGGTTAGGGTGAGGGTTAGGGGTAGTGTGAGGCTTAGGTTGAGGGTGAGGTTTAGGGTCAGCGTGAGGTTGAGGGTGACATTGAGGATGACGGTTAGGGTTAGGGTTATGGTTAGGGTGAGGGTGAGGGTGAGGTTTAGGGTTAGGGTTAGTGTTATTGTTATAGTTAGGGTTAGGGTTAGGATTAGCGTGAGAGCGAGGGTGAGGTTTAAGTTTAGATTTACGGTTAATGTGAGGGTGAGGGTGAGGGTTAGGGTTAGGATTAGGGTTAGTGTTAGGGTTAGGATGAGGGTTAGGCTGAGGGTTAGAGTTATGTTTAATGTGAGGGTTAGATTTAGGGTTACGGTTCGGGTGAGGGCAAGGGTTAGGGGGAGGTTTAGGGTGAGTTTGAGGGTTAGGTTTAGGGTGAGGGTTAGGGTGAGATTTAGGGTTAATGTTAGGGTTAGGGTTAGGGTGAGGTTAATTGTTATAGTGAGAGTTATTTTGAGGGTGAGGTTTAGGGTAAGGGGGAGGTTAAGGGTTAGGGTGAAAGTTATTGTGACGGTTTGGGTTCGGGTTAGCATTAGGGTTGAGGGTGAGGATTAGGGTGAGGTTTAGTGTTAGGGTTAGGGATAGGGTGAGGATAAGGGTTAGTGTGAGGGTGAGGGTCTGGGTAAGGGTTAGGGTTAGATTTACGGTGAGGGTGAGGGTGAGCATTAGAATTAGGTTTAGGGTTAGGGTTAGAGTTAGGTGAGATTGAGGGTGAGGGTTAGGGTTTGGGTTAGAATTAGGGTGAGGGTGAGCGTGAGGGTTAGGGTTAGGATTAGGGTTAGGGTTATGGTGAGGGTTAGGGTGAGGTTGAGGTTAAGGCTTAGGTTTAAGGGTAGGGTGAGGGTTAGGGTGAGGTTTAGTGTTAGTGTTGGGGTTAGGGTAAGGGTGAGGTTTAGGGTGAGCCTAAGGATTAGAGTGAGTGTTAGGGTGAGGGTGAGGTTTAGGGATAGCATAAGTCTTAGGGTTAGGATTACAGTGAGGGTTAGGGTTAGGTTTAGGATTAGGTTGAGTGTGAGGGTTTTGGTTATCCTTAGTGTTAGCGTTAGGTTTAGGGTGAGGATTAGGGTGAGGGTTAGGGTTAGGGTGAGGGTTAGTGTTAGGGTGAGGGTGAGGGTAAGGGTTAGGTTGAGGGCTACATTTAGGGTTAGGGTTATGTTGAGCTTTAGGTTTAGGGTGAGTGTGAGGGTGAGGGTTTGGTTTAGGATGAGGCTTAGGTGTAGGGTTAGGCTTTGGGTGAGGGTGAGGTTGAGCGTAAGTTTTAGGTTTAGGTTGAGGGTTAGGGTTATGTTTATTGTTAGGTTGAGGCTGAGGGTTAGGGTGAGGGTGATGGTGAAGGTGAGGGTGAGGGTGATGGTTAGGTTTAGGGTGAGGGTTAGGGTAATATTTAGGGTGAGGGTGAGGGTGAGTGTTAGGGTGAGTGTTAGGGTGAAGTTGAGGTTTAGGGTTAGCATTAAGGTTAGGGTTTGGGTTAGGCTGAGGTTTAAGTGTTGGATTAGGGTTAGGGTGAGGTTGAGGGTGAGGGTGAGGTTGAGGGTGAGTGTGAGGTTTAGGCTGACATGTAGGGTTAGGTTTAGGGATAGGGGGAAGATTACGGTTAGGGTTAGGTTTAGGGTGAGTGTTAGGCTGAAGGGTAGGTTTAGGGTTAGTGTGAGGGTTAGGGTGAGGTTTAGGGTTAGGGTTAGCGTTAGGGTGAGGTTGAGGGTGTGGGTAAAGTTTAGCATGATGGTTAGGGTGATTTTGAGGTTTAGGGTTAGCATTAGATTTAGGGTTAGCCTTAGGCTGAGGTTTAGGGTTAGGATTAGGGTTGGGGTGAGGGTGAGGGCTAGTGTTAGCATTATGGTTAGGTTTAGGTTTAGGATTAGGGTTAGTGTGAGTGTTAGGGATAGGGTAACAGTAAGGATGAGGGTAAGGGTTAGGGTTACAGTAAGGGTGAGGGTGAAGGTTAGGTTTAGAGTTAGGATTAGGGTTAGGGTTAGGGTTAGGCTGAGGCTGGGGGTGAGGTTGAGGGTGAGGGTTAGGGTTAGGGTTAGTTTTCGGGTGAGGGCTAGGGTGAGGGAGAGGTTTAGTGTGAGGGTTAGGTTGAGGTTATGGGTTTCGGTTAGGAAAGGCTTAGGTTTAGGGTTAGCTTGAGGATTGGGGTGAGGCTGAGGTTTAAGGTGAGTATTAGGGTTAGGGTGAGGATTAGGGTTAGGGTTAGGGTGAGGGTGAGGATTAGGATGATGTTTAGGGTGAGGGTGAGGGTTAGGGTGAGGGTGAGGGCTAGGGTGTAGGTGAGGGTTAGGGTTAGGTTGAGGTCTAGGTTTAGGGTTAGGGTTAGGGTGAGGTTTAGGTTTAGTGTGAGGGTGAACGTGAGGGTTAGGTTTAGGATTAGGCTTAGGTGTAGGGTTAGGCTTAGGGTGAGGGTGAGGGTCAGAGTTAGGATTAGGATGAGGTTTAGGGTTATGGTTAGGGTCAGGGTGAGGGTGAGGGTTAGGGTAAGAGTGATGTTGAGGGTGAGGGTTAGGTTTAGGGTGAGGGAGAGTGTTATGGTTAGGGTTAGGCTGAGGGTGAGGGTGTGGGTTATGGTGAGGGTGATGGTGAGGTTGAGGGTGAGGGTGAGGATTAGCGTTTGGGTGAAGGTTAAGTTTAGGGTTTGGGTTAAGGTTAGGTTGAGGGTTAGGGTTAGGGTTAGGATGAGGGTTAGGCTGAGGTTTAGGTTTAGGGTTAGGGTGAAGGTGAGGTTTAGGGTGAGGGTGAGCGTTAGGATTAGGATTAGGGTTAGTTTTAGGGTGAGGGTAAGGGATAGGTTTAGGCTTAGGGTGAGGTTTTTGGTTAGGGTTAGTTTTAGAGTTAGGGTGAGGGTGAGGGTTAGGGTTAGGTCTTGTATTAGGTTTCGGGTTAGTGTTAGGCCGAGGGTGAGGTTGAGGTTGAGGGTGACAGGGTGAGGGTTAGGTTTACGGTTAGGGTTAGGATGAGAGTTAGGCTGAGGATTAGGGTTAGGGTTCGGGTAAGGGTAAGGGTTAGGGTGAGATTGAGGGTTAGGTTTAGGCTTAGGTTTATGGTGACGGTTTGTGTGAGGTTTAGTGTTAGGGTTAGGGTTAGGGTTAGAGTGAGGGTTAGCGTGAGGGTAAGGGTTAGGGTGAGGGTTAGGCTGATGGTGAGGGAGAGGGTTAGGTTGAGGGTTAGGGTGAGGGTGAGGGATTTGGTTAGGAAAGGCTTTGGGTTAAGGTTAGGGTGAGTATTAGGATTTGGGGTGAAATTTAACTTGAGGATTAGCGTTAGGGTGAGGATTAGGGTTAAGGTTAGGGTTAGGGTGATGTTTAGGGTAAGGGTGATGGTTAGGGTGAGGGTTAGGATGAGGGTGAGGGTGAGGGTGTAGGTGAGGGTTAGGGTCATGGTGAGGGTCAGTGTGAAGTTGAGGGTTCGGGTTCGGTTTAGGTTTAGGGTGAGTGTTAGGGTTAGGGTTAGGGTGAGGGGTAGGGTGAGGTGTAAGGTGAGGGTTAGGGTTAATGTGAGGGTTAGGGTTAGGGTTAGTGTGAGGATAAGCGTTAGGTTGAGAGTGAGGGTTAGGTTTAGCGTTAGGGTTAGGGTGAGGTTTATGGTGGGGGTTAAGTTGAGGGTTAGGGTTAGTATGAGTTTGAGGGTTAGAGTTAGGTTTAGGTTGAGGATTAGGGTTAGGGTGATATTTAAGGTAGGGTTAGGGTGAGGGTGAGGGTGAGGGTGAGGGTTAGGGTTATGGTGAGGATTATGTTATGGTTAGGGTTATGGTGAGGGTAATGGTTAGGATGAGGTTTAATGTGAGGGTGACGGTGAGGGATAGCGTTAGATATAGGGTGAGGTTTAGGGTGAGGGTTAGGTTTCAGGTTAGGTTGGGTGAGGGTGAGGGTTAGAGTTAGGTTTATGCTGAGGGTAAGGTTTAGGGTGAGGGTTAGCGTGAGGGTGAGGGTTAGGGTTACGTTGAGGGTTAGGGTGAGCATTAGGGTGAGGGTTAGATTTAGGATTAGGGTTAGGGTGAGGGTTAGGGTGAGGTATAGTTTTAGTGTTAGTGTTAGGGTTAGGGTAGGGGTTAGGGTGAGGATAAGGGTTAGAGTGAGGTTCATGGAGAGGGTGTGTGTTAGGGATAGCATTAGGGTTAAGTTTAGATTTAGGGTGAGGATTAGGGTTAGCATTAGTGTTAGGGTTAGGGTTAGGCTGAGGTTTAGGTTTAGGTGTAGGTTGAGGGTGAGTGTTAGGGTTAGGGTTAGGGTTAGGGTGAGGGTTAGGGTTAGGGTTAGAGTGACGGTGAGGGTAAGGGTTAGGGTGAGGGCTAGGGTTAGGGTTATGGTTAGGGTAAGGTTTAGGGTTAGGGTGAGGGTGAGTGTCAGAGTTAGGTTTAGGGTGAGGTTTACAGTAATGGTTAGGGTTAGGGTGAGGGTGAGGGTGAGGGTTAGAGTGACGGTGAGGGTGAGGGTTAGGGTTTGGGTTAGGTTTAGGGTTAAGGTTAGGGTGCGGGTTATTGTTAGGGTTATGGTTAGGATGAGTGTTAGGCTGAGGGTTAGGGTGAGTGTAAGGTTTAGGGTGAGGGTGAGGGTTAGGTTTAGGATTAGAGTTAGGGTTAAGGTGAGGGTTAGGATTAGGGTGAGGCTTTTGTACAGGGTTAGGTTTAGAGTTAGGGTGAGGGTGAGGGTGAGAGTTAGCGTTTGGATTAGGTTTAGTGTTAGGGTTAGGCTGAGGGTGAGTTTGAGGGTGAGGGTGAGGGTTAGGATTAATGTGAGTGTTAGGGTTAGGTTTAGCATGATGCTTAGGGTGAGCATTAGGGTTAGAGTTAGGATGAGGGTTAGGCTAAGGGGTAGGGTTAGGGTTCGGGTGAGGGTTAGGTTTAAGGTGAGGGTTAGGGTGAGGTTTAGGCTTAGGGTTAGGGTTAGGGTTAGGTTTAGGGTTAGGGTTAGGGTTAGTGTGAGGGTTAGGGTTAGGGTTAGGGATAGGGTGAAGGTTAGGCTTAGGGTGAGGCTTAGGGTTAGCATTAGGGTGAGGGTTAGGTTTAGGATTAGGCTTAGGTGTAGGGTCAGGCATAGGGTGATGGTGAGGGTGAGGGTCAGAGTTAGGTTTAGTGTTAGGGTTATGGTTATGGTTTGGGATAGGGTGAGGGTTTCGGTGAGGGTGATGGTGAGGGTGAGGGTTAGGGTTAGGTTTAGGGTGAGGATTAGGGTTATGGTTAATGTTAGAGTGAGGATGAGTGTGAGGGTTAGTGTGAGTGTGAGGGTGAGGTTGAGGTTGAGGGTAAGGGTTAGGGTTTAGGTGAGGGTCAGGTTTACGGTTAGCATAAGGTTAGGTTGAGCGTTAGGGTTAGGTTTAGGGTCAGGGTTAGAGTTTGCGTTAAGGTTATTGTGAGGGTTAGGGTTAGGGTTAGGGTTAGGGTGAGGCGTAGAGTGAGGGGTAGGGTTAGGTTTAGGGTGAGCGTTAGGGTTAATGTGAGGATTAGGGTTAGGGTTAGTGTCAGTGTGAGGATAAGGGTAAGGGTGAGGGTTAGGGTGAGAGTGAGGTTTAGGGTTAGCGTTAGGTTTAGGGTGAGGGATAAGGTGAGGGTTAGGGTTAGTATGAGGGTGAGGCTTAGAGTTAGGTTTAGGGTAAGGGTCAGGGTTAGGGTGAGGTTTAGGATAGGGTTTGGGTGAGGGTGTGGGTTTGGGTGAGGGTGAGTTTTAGGGTGTGGGTGACGGTTAGGGTTACAGTGAGGATTAGGGTTAGGGTTAGGGTTAGGTTTATGGTGAGGGTAAAGGTTAGGATGAGGTTTAGGGTGAGGGTGAGCTTTAGGGATAGCGTTAGATTTAGGGTGAGGGTTAGGGTGAGGGTTAGGATCCAGGTTAGGTTAGGTGAGGGTGAGGGTTAGAGTTAGGTTTAGGGTTAGGTTTAGGCTCACCCTAATCCTAATCCTAACACTAAACCTAAACCTTACCCTAACCCTAAACGTAACACTCACCCTCACCCTCACCCCCACCCTCACCATAACTCAAACTCTAACCCTAACAATAACACTAACCCTAAACCTAAACCTAACCCTAACACTAACCCTAATGCTAAAACTCACCCTCACCCTAACCCTAATCCTAACCCTAACCCTCACCCTAACCCTAACCCTCACCCTCACCGTAACCCAAACACTCATCCTAACCCTCACCCTAAACCTACCCCTAACCTTAAACCTTACCCTAACTCTAACCCTAAGCCTCACCCTCACCCTAGCCCTCAACCTAACCCTAATCGTAAACCTAATCCTCATCCTAACCCTCACCCTAACCCTAAACCTAACCCTCACCCTAACCCTAATGCAAACTCTCAACCTAACCCTAAATATCACCCTCACCATAACCCTAACCCTAACCCTCACCCTAACCCTAAACTTAACCTGAAACCTAACTCTCAAGCTAACACTAACCCTAACCGTCAACCTAAAGCTAACCCTCACCCTATCCCTCTGCCTAACCCTAAGCCTAAGCCTAACCCTAACCCTAAACCTCACACTCACCCTAAACATTACAATAATCCTAAACATAACCCTAAGCCTAACGCTCACACTCTCCTTAACCCTCACCCTAAAACTAACTCTAACACTAACCCTAACCCTAACCCTCAACCTCAGCCTCACACTTACCCTAACTCTAAACCTAAACCTCACCCTCACCCTAACCCTAATCCTAAACCTCACCCTAACCTTAACCCTAAACCTCACCCTCAGCCTAGCCCTCACCCTAAGCCTAATCCTAACCCTCATCCTAACCCTCACCGTAACAATAACCCTACCCCTCACCATACCCCTCACCCAAACCCTAATCCTAACCCTAACACTCAACCTAACCCTTACCCTCACCCTCACCCTCACCGTAACCCTTACCTAACTCTCACCCCAAACAGAAACTTAACCTGAATGCTAACTATCACCCTAACCCTAACCCTAACCCTAACTCTCACCCTAACCCTAACCCTAAACCTCACCCTCACCCTAGACCTCACCCTAACCCTAATCCTAACCCTAACCCTCATCCTAACCCTCCCTCTAACCCTTACCATAATCCTCACCCTCACCCTAACCCTAAACCTAATCCTTACCCTCACCCTCACCCTCACCCTCAGTGTAACCCTAAGCCTAATCCTAACCCTAACCCTAACACTCACACTCACCCTATCCCTTACCCTAATCCTAATCCTAACCCTAACCCTCACCCTCAACATCAGCCTCACCTTAAGCCTAACTCTAAACCTAAAACTCACCCTCACCCTTACCCTAACCCTAACCCTAAAACTCACCCTCACCCTAGCCTTCACCCTAAGCCTAATCCTAACTCTAACAATCATCCTAACCCTCCCCATAATCCTAAACCTAACCCTCACGCTAACCCTTATCCTCACACTCAACCTCAACCTCAGCCAAACCCTAAGCCTAACCCTAATACTCACCCTAACCCTAACCCTCACACTCAACCTAACCCTATCCCTAATCCTAATCCTAACCTTAACCCTAACCCTCACCCTCACCCTAACCCTCACCCTAACCCTAACCCTAAACCTAACACTAACCCTAACCCTAATCCTCACCCTCAGCCTCACCCTAACCGTAAATCTAACCCTAAACCTCACCCTCACCATAACCCCAACCTTAACCCTAACCCGAAACCTCACCCTAAACCTGACCCTAACACTAACTCTAACCCTAAACCTCACCCTCACCCTAACCCTAACCCTAACCCTAACCCTAAAACTTACCCTAACCCTAAACTTCACCCTCACCCTCAACCTCACTGTAACTCTAGCCCTAACCGTAACAATAATACTAACCCTATCCCAAACCCTAACCCTCACCCTCAGCCTCACCCTCACCGCAAACTTAAGCCTAAACATAACAATAACATTAACACTAACCATAAACCTAAACCTAACCCTAACTCTAATCCTCACCCCCACAATCACCCTCAGCCTAACCATAACCCTAACCCTAACCCTAACACTAACACTAACCCCAACCCTAAACCTAACCCTGAATCTAACCCTAAACCTAACACTAATCCTCAACCTCACCTGCACCCTAAACCAAAACCTAACCCTCACCCTAACTCTAAGCCTAACCCTAACCCTAACCCTAAGCCTCACACTCATCCTCACCCTAACCCTAAACCTAAACCTAACCCTATCCCTAACCCTAACCCTTACCCTAACCCTACCCCTCACCCTCACCCTAACGCTAACCCTAAACTTCATCCTAAACCTGACACTAATCATAACCCTAACCCGCACCCTAACCCGAACCCTAACCCTTCCCTAACACTAACATTAAATCTAACCATAAATCTCACCCTCACCCTCACCCTAATCCTAACTCTAACTGTAATTCTAACCCTAACAATAACCCTAACCCTAACCCTAACCATAATCCTCACCCTAACCCTAACCCTCATCCTAACCCTTACCCTCACCATAACCCTAACCCTAACGCTAACAATAACCCTCACCCTAACCATAACCCTCACTCTAACCCTAAGTTCACCCTAACACTAACCCTAACACTTATCCTCAATCAAACCCTCACCCTCACTCTAACCCTAACCCTAACCCTCACCCTGACCCTAACCCTCAACCTTACATTAACCCTCACCCTCAGTCTAACCCTCACCTTTACCCTTACTGTAACCCCCACCCTAACCCTGACCCTATCCCTATCACTCACCCTAACCCTAACTCTACCCCTAAACTTCACCCTCACTCTAACCCTAACTCGAACACTAACAATAACACTAAAACTCAACCTAACCCTAACCCTAACCCTTATCCTCAACCAAATCCTCAGCCTAAACCTAAGCCTAAGCCGAACATTTCCCCTAACCCACACCCTCACCCTAACCCTAATGCAAACTCTCAACCTGACCCTAAACATCACCCTCACCATAACCATAACCCTAACCCTCACCCTAACCCGAAACCTAACCCTCACCCTCATGTTCCGCCTAAGCCTAAGCCTAAGCCTAACCCTAACCCTCACCCTAACACTAACCCTAACACTAAATCTAACACTAACCCTAAATCTCAAAATAACCCTAACCCTAACTCTAAACCTAACCCAAACAATAACTCTAACCCTCACCCTAACCATAATCCTTACCCTAACCCTAAACCTCACCCTAAAACTTAACCTCACCCTAACACTAACCCTCACATTAACCCTAACCCTAACCTCACCTTAACCCGAACCCTAAGCCTAACCCTCAACTTAAGCCTAACCCTCATGCTCAAAATAACCCTAACCCTAAAGCTGACCTTCAACCTAACCATAACCCTCACCATAACCCTAACCCTCACCCTAACACCCTCACCCTAACACTAACCCTAATCCTAATCCTAACCCTAAACCTAACCCTCACCCTCACAGTAATTGTAACCCTAACCCTAAACTTAACAAAAACACTAAAACTAACCCTAAACCTCACCCTAACCATTACCCTAACCCTAAACCTAATCCTCACCCTAACACTTACCCTCACCTTAACAATAACCGTAACCCAAACACTAAGACTCAAACTAAGCCTATCCATCACCCTAACCCTAAACCTCACTCTAACACTAACCCTAAACCTCAACCTAACCCTAGCCCTAACCCTAACCCTAACACTCATCCTCCCTGTAAACCTCACACTAACCCTAACACTAATCCTCAATCTAAACCTCACCCTCACTCTTATGCTCACCATAACCCTAATCCTAACCCTAATCCTCATCCTAAGACTCCCCCTAAACCTGACCCTAATCCTAATCCTAACACTAACCCTAACCCTCACACTCAGCCTCACCTTAACCCTAACTCTAACCCTAAACCTCACCCTCACCCTACCCCTAAAGCTAACCCTATCCCTAAACCTCACCCTAAACCTAAACCTAAACCTCACCCTCCCCCTAGCACTCACCATAACTCTAATCCTAACCCTAATCCTCACCCTAACCCTCCCCATAACCCTAACACTATCCCTGACCCTAACCCTAACACTCACCCTCACCCTAAACCTCAGCCTAACCCTAAGCCTAAGCCTAACCCTAACCCTAACACTCACACTCACCCTAACCTTAACCCTAATCCTAATCCTAACCCTAACCCTACCTTCACCCACAGCCTAACCCTCACCCTAACCCTAACCCTAAACCTAACACTAACCCTAACCCTAACCGTCACCCTCAGCCTCACCCTAACCCTAACTCTAACCCTAAACCTCACCCTCACCCTACCCCTAACCCTAAACTAACCCTAAACTTCAACCGAACGCTAACCCTAAACCTCATGCTAGCCCTTACCCTAAACCTAATCCTAACCCTAACCCTCATCCTAACCCTTCCCCTAAACCTAACCCTCACCCTCATCCTCACCCTCAGCCTAACCCTAAGCCTAAATCTAAACCTAACCCTAAAACACAACCTAACCCTCACCTTAAACCTAATCCTATCCCTAACCCTAACCCACCCCCTATCTCTCACCCTAACCTTAACCCTAACAATAACCCTAACCCTAACCCTCAACCTAACCCTCACCCTAACCTTTACTCTAACCCTAAACCTCACCCTCACCCTAACCCTAACTCTAACACTAACCCAAACCCTAAACCTCACCCTAACCCTAACCCTATCCCTCACCCTCATTCTCAACCTAACCTTAGCCCTAAACCTAATCCTAACAATAACGCTAACTCTAATCCTAAACCTCACCCTAACCATAACCCTCACCCTAACCCATACCCTCCCCCTAACACTTACCCTCACCCTAACACTAATCCTAATCCTAACACTAAACCTCACACTAACCCTAACCCTCACCTTAAACCTAAATCTCACCCTAACCCTAAACCCAACCCTCAACCTCACCCTAGCCCTCACCTTAACCCCAATTTTAAAGCTCACCCTCACCCTAACCCTAACCTTAACCCTAAACCCCACCCTAACCCTAAATCTAACCCTCACCTGCACCCTCAACCTCACTGTAAGTCTAACCCTAACACTAACCCTAACACTCACCCTAACACTTACCCTCACCAGAACACTAACCCTTACGCTAACACTATCGCTCACAATAACGCTAACTATCACCCTAGCCCTAAACCTCACCCTAACACTAACCCTAAACCTCAGCCTCACCCTAGCTCTCACCTTAAGCCTACCCCTCATCCTCACACTGAACCTCACACTAACCCTAACACTAATCCTCAATCTAACCTTCACCCTCACCCTAACCCTAAACCTAACCCTCACCCTAACCCTAAACCTCATCTTTACCTTAATGCTCACACTCAGCCTATCCCTCATCTTTACCCTTACCGTCACCCCCACCCTTACCATCACCCTAACCCTAATTCTAACCCTAAACCTCACCCTCACCCTAACCCTAACTCTAACACTAACCCTAACAGTAAAACTCACCCTAACACTAAACCTAACCCTCACCATCACCCTCACCGTAACCTTAACCCTAAACCTAACCCTAACAATAACGCTAACCCTAACCCTCACCCTAAACAAAACCCTCACCCTAACACTTACCCTCACCCTAACACTAACCCTAACCCTAACAATAACACTCACACTAACCCTAACCCTCAGCCTAATCCTAAACCTCACCCTAAACCTAACACTAAGTCTAACCCTCACGCTCACCCTAACCCTAACCCTCATCCTCACCCTAAATCTCACACTAACCCTAACCCTAACACTAATCCTCAATCTAACCCTTACCCTAACCCTAACCCTAACCCTAAACCTAACCCTAGCACTCACCTTTATCTTAACCTTCACCCTCAGCCTAAACCTCACCTTTACCCTTACCATCATCCTCACCCTGGCCCTAAAACTCATCCTAACCCTCACCCTAACCTTAAACCTAACCATCACCCTAACCCTAACTCTCACCCTCAGTCTCACACTCAGCCTAACCCTCACCCTAACCCTAATCCTAAACCTCACCCTTACCCTAGCCCTCAGCCTAACCCTAATCCTAAACCTAATACTCATCCTAACCCTCACCCAAACCCTAAACCTACCATCAACCTAACCCTAATCCTCACCCCCACCCTCACCCTCAGCCTAACCTTAAGCCTAAGCCTAACCCTAACCCTAACCCTCACACTCACCCTCATGCTAACCCTAATCATAAAACTAACCCTAAACCTCAAGCTAACCCTCACCCTAACCTTAACCCTAACACTAACCCTAAATCTAACCCTCGAACTAACCCTCCCCCTAACCCTAAATGTAACCCTAAAACTCACCCTAACCGTAACTCAAATACTAACCCTAACCCTCACCCTAACACTAACCCTCACCCTCACCGTAACCCTAACCCTCATCCTAACCCTAACGCGAACCCTAAACCTCACCCAAAAACTAACCCTAAACCTCACCCTCAGTCTAGTCCTCACCCTAAACCTAATCCTAACCCTAACCCTAATCCTCATCCTAATCCTCACCCTAACCCTAACCCTCACCCTAATCCTAAACCTAAGCCTAAGCCTAACCCTCAACCTAACCATAACCCTCACACTCAACGTAACCATAACCCTAACCCTCAACCTAACCCTAAACATAACTTGAACCCTAACATTTACCCTAACCCTATCCCTAACACTTACACTAACCCTAACCGTAACCCTCACTATCACCTTCAGCATAAACCTTAGCCTAACCCTAACCCTAACCCTAACCCTCACACTCACTCTAACCCTAACCCTAACCCTAACCCTCAACCTAACCCTAACCCTCACCCTCAACATAACCCTTAACCTAACCCTCAACCTAACACTAAACTTAAATCGAACTCTAACTGTCACCCTAACCCTAAACCTAACTCTCACCCTAACCCTAACCCTAAAACTCACCCTCACCCTAGCCCTCACCCTAACCTTAATCCTAACCCTAACACTCATCCTAACCCTTACCCTAACCCTCACCCTAACGCAAACCCTCACCCTCAAGCTCACCCTCAGCCTAACCCTAAGCCTAAGCCTAAACCTAACCCTAACACACACACTCACCCTCACCCTAACCGTAATCCTAAACCTAAACTTAACCCTAAATCTAACCCTCAACTTAACCCTCACCCTAACCCTAACTAATGCTAAACCTCACCCTCACCCAAAACCTAACTATAACCCTAATGCAAACACTAAACTTCACCCTAACCCTCACCGTAACCCTCACCCTCACCCTCACCATAACCTTAACCCTAAACCTAACCCTAACAATAACCCTAACATTAATCTTAACCCTCAACCTAACCATAATCCTCACTCTAACCCATACCCAGACCCTAACACTTATCCTAAACCTAACACTAAAATTAACCCCAACACCAACCCTCACACTAACCCTAAACCTAACCTCACCCTAACCCTAACCTTAAAACTAAACCTCAACCTAACCCTAACCCTCACGCTCAATGTAACCCTAACCATAACCATAACCCTCACACTAACCCTAACCCTCATCCTAACACTTATCCTCACCCTAACACTAACCTTAATCCTAATCCTAACACTAACCCTTACCCTCACCCTCACCCTCACCCTCAGCGTAACCCTAACCTTAACGCTAATAATAACCCTAAACCTAACACTAACTCTCACCATAACCATAACCCTCAGCTCACCCTAACACCCTCACCCTAACACTAACCCTAACACATAACCTCACACTAACCCTAACCATCACCCAAAACCTAAACCTCACCCTAACACTAACCCTAAACCTCACCCTCTCCTTAGCCCACACCATAACCCTAACCCTCATCCTCACCCTAAACCTCACACTAACCCTAACACGTATCCTCAATCTAACCCTCACCCTCACTCTAACCCTAACCCTAACCCTCACCCTAACCCTAACCCTCACCCTTAACATAACCCTCAACCTCAGCCTACCCTCAACTTTACCCTTACCGTCAAACCCACCATAACACTCACCCTAAACCTAACCCTCACCCTAACCCTAAATCTACGCCTAAACCTCACTCTCACTCTAACCCTAACTCCAACCCTAACCCTAACACTAAACCTCACCCGAACTCTAACCCTAAACCTTATCCTCAACCAAATGCTCAGCCTAACCCTAAGCCTAAGCTTAACACTTACACTAACCCACACCCTTACCCTAGCCCTCACCCTAACCCTAATCCTAACCCTAACCCTCATCCTAATCCTCATCCTAACCCTAACCCTAACCATCAACCTATCTCTAACCCTCAACCCCACCCTCACCTTCAGCCTAACCCTAAAGCTAACCCTCACACTCAAACTAACCCTAACCCTAATCCTCGCTCTAACTCTAACACTAACCCTAAACCTCAACCTAACCCTCAACCTAACCTTAACCCTAAATCTAACCCTAACCCTAACCCTCAACCTAACCCTCAAACTAACCCTAAACCTAACCCTAAACCTCACCCTCAGACTCACCCTAATACTAACACAAAAACTAAACCTCACCCTAACCCTAAACCTAAACCTCACCCTCACCCTCACTCTCACCATAACTCTAACCCTAACACTGACAATAACACTAATCCTAACCCTAAACCTAACCCTAACCCTAACCCTAATGCTAACACTCACCCTCACCCTAACCCTATTCCTAACCCTAACCCTCACCCTCACAGTAACTCTAACCCTCATACTAACTCTCACCCTAAACCTAACCCTAACCTTAAACCTTACCCTAACACTAACCCTAATCCTCACCCTCACTCTAGCCCTCAACCTAACCCTAATTTTAACCCTCACCCTAAACCTAACCCTAACACTCAACCTAACCCTAACCCTCACGCTCACCGTAACCCTTATCCTAACCATCACCCTAACCCTAAACTTAAACTGAACGCTAACTGTCAAGCTAACGTTTACCCTAACCCTCAACCTAAAGCTAACCCTCACCCTCACCCTCTCCCTCAGCCTAATCCTAAGCCTAAGACTAACCCTAACCCTAACCCTCACAGTCACCCTAATCTTAACCCTAATCCTAACTTTAACCCTAACCCACACCCTCACCCTAACCCTCACCCTAACCCTAACCCTAAAACTAACACTAACCTTAACGCTAATCCTCACCTTCAGCCTCATCCTAACCCTAACTCTAACCCTAAACCTCACCCTCACCATAACCCCAACTCTAACCCTAACCCGAAACCTCATCCTAACCCTAATGCTTACCCTAACTCTAACCCTAAACCTCACCCTCACCCTAACACTAACCCTAACCCTAAAACTCAACTATCCCTAACCTTCACCCTCACCCACAACCTCAACCTAACTCTAGCCCTAACCCTAACAATAACACTAACCCTAACCCTAACCCTAACCCTCACCCTCACCCTCAGCCTCACCCTCACCACAAACTTAAGCCTAATCATATCACTAAAAATAACCCTAAGCCTAAGCCTAACCCTAACCATAACTCTAATCCTCACCCCCACAATCACCCTCAGCCTAACCCTAAGCCTAAGCCTTACCCTAACCCTAAACCTCAAACTCACCCTCACCCTAACCCTATTCCTAACCATAACCATAACTCTAACCCTAAACCTCAACCTAAACCTCACCCTAACCTTAACACTAACACTATCAATTACCCTAACCCTCGACCTAACCCTCCCCCGAACCCTAAATCTAATCCTAAACCCCACCCTCACCATTACCCTAATCCTAACCCTAGCCCTAAACCTCACCCTAAAGCTAACCCTAACCTTCACCCTCACCCTCACCTTCACCCTCACAGTAACTCTAACCCTAACCCTAACAAAAACACTAATCCTAGCCCTAACCCTAAACCTAACCCTAATCCAAACACTCACCCTCATCCTAACCCTAAACCTCACACTCACCCTAGCCGTCACCCTAACTCGAATCCTAACCCTAATCCTCATTCTAACCCTCAACCTAACCCTAACCCTAACCCTCACCCTAACCCTAAACCTAATCCTCACCCTCACCCTTACCCTCAACTTCACTCTAACCCTAACACTAACAATAACCCTATCCCTAAACCTAACCTTAAACTTCGCACTCACCTTCACCCTTACCCTAATCATAACCCTAAACCTAACCCTTACCTTAACCCTCCCCCTAACTCTCACCCTAATACTAACCTTAACCCTAAGACTAACCCTAACCCTGACCCTCACCTTAACGCTAACTGTAACCCTAAACTTCACCCTCACCCTAAACCTAACTCTAACCCTAACCCAAACCCTAAACCTAACCCTAACAATAACCCTAACCCTAATCCTAACCCTCACCCTAACCATAACCATCACCCTAACCCAAACCCTCACCCTAACACTTACACTCACACAAACACTAACCCTAACCCTAAAACTAACCCTCACACTAACTCTAACCCTAACCCTAACCCTAAACTAGAACGTAACCCTCACCCTCACCCTAAACCTAACACTAAACCTATCCCTAAAGCTCACCCTCCCCCTCCCCCAACACTATATCTAACCGTAAACCTCACCCTCACCCTCACTCTAAACCTAACCCTAAACCCCACCCTAACCCTAAACCTAACCCTCACCCGCACCCTCTTGCTCACTGTAACTCTAACCCTAACCATAAAATAGCATTAACCCTAAACCTAACCATCACCCTAACCCTAATCCTCACCCCCACCCTCACCCTCAGCCTAACCCTAAGCCTAATCTTAACCCTCACCCTAACCCTAACCCTCCCCCTAACACTAACTCTAACCCTAAACCTCACCCTCACCCTAACCCTAAACCTCACCCTAAACCTCACTCTAACACTAACCCTCACCCTCACCCTCCACCTCAACGTAACTCTAACCCTAATCCTAACAATAACACTAACCCTAACAGTAACACTAACCCTAACCGTAACAGTAAACCTAAGGGTAACCATAAACCTCACCCTCAGCCTCATCCTCAGCCTAACCCTAAGCCTAACCCTAACCCTAACCCTCACCATAACCTAACCCTAACCCTCACCCGATACCTAACCTTAACACTAAACCTAACCCTGACCCTAAACCTAACCCTAATCCTCAGCTTCACCCTCACCCTAATGCAAACCCTAATCTGAACCCTTACCCTAACCCTAAGCCTAACGTTAACCCTAATCCTAACCTTCAAACAAACTCTACCCTAACCCTAATCCTAAACCTAACCTTATCCCTAAACCTAACCCTCACCCTAGCCCTCACCCTAACCCTAATCCTAACCCTAAACCTCATCTTAACTCTCATCCTAACCCTAGCCCTAACCCTCACCCTCATGCTCGGCCTAAGCCTAACCCTAAACCTAAACCTCACCAGAACCCTAAAGCTACCACTAACCCGAACTCTAACCCTAAACCTCACTCTCACGCAAACCCTAACTCTAACCTTAACCCTAAACCTCATCCTAACCCTCACCCTCAACCTAACCTGAACCATAACCTTAACCCTACCCCTAACAGTACCCCTAACCCTAACAGTAACCCTCACCCTAACGATAACCCTCACCCTAACACTAATCCTAACCCTCACACTAACTCTCAAACTAGCCCTAACCATCACCCTAAACCTAAATCTCACCCTAACCCTAACACTAACCCTCACCCTCACCCAAGCCCTCACCTTAAACCCTAACCCTCATCCTCACCCTAAACCTCACCCTAATCCTAACACTAATCCGCAATCTAACCCTCACCCTACCCCTAACCCTCCCCCTAACCCTAACTCTACCCATAAACATCACCCTCACCCTAACCCTAACTCTAACCCTAACCCTAACACTAAATTTCACCCTAACCCTAACACTAACCCTCACACTAACCCTAACCCTCACCCTCACTCTCACCCTCAGCCTTACCCTAAGCCTAATCCTAACCCTAACCCTAACCCTCACACTAACCCTAACCCTAACACTAACCCTAACCCTAACCCTCACCTTCAACCTCACCCTCAGCCTAACCCTAAACCGAACCTTAAACCTAACCCTAATACACACACTCACCCTCACCCTAACCCTAATCCTAATGCTAACCCTAACCCTAACCCTCCCCCTAACTCTCACCCTAACCCTAACGCTATCACTAACCCTAACCCTCAACCTAACCCTCATCCTAACCCTATTCTAACCCTAAATCTCACCCTCACCCTAACCCTAACTCTAACCCTAACCCAAACCCTAAACCTCACCCTAACCCTAATCCTAAAACGCATCCTTACCCTCACCCTCACCCTAACCGTAACCCTAAACCTAACCCTAACAATAACCCTAACCCTTTTCCTAACCCTCACACTAACCATAACCCTCACCCAAAACCAAACCCTCACCCTAACACTTACTCTCACCCTAACACTAACTCTAACCCCAAAACTAACCTTCACCCTAACCCTCCTCCTAACCCTATATCTAAACCTCAACCTGACCCTCACCCTCACCCTAACCCTAAACCTAAACCCCACACTAACCCTAACCCTAGCACTCACCCTCATGTTCAGCCTAAGCCTAAGCATAAGCATAAGCCTAACCCTAACCCTAACACTCACCCTAACCCTAATACTAACACTAACCGTAATTCTAACCCTAAACCTCACACTCACCCTAACCCTAACTCTAACCTTAACCAGAAACCTGAACCTAAGCCTAAACCTAACCTTCAACCTCACCCTCACCATAACCCTAACCCTAACCCTAACCCTAACAAAAACCCTCATCCTAACCATAACCTTCACCCTAAACCTAACCCTCACCCTAACACCCACCCTCACACTAACCCTAACCATAACCCTAACCCTAAACCTCACACTAACCCCAACCCTCACCCTCAACCTAGCCCTCAACCTAAACCTAAACCTAACCATCATTCTAAACCTAATCCTCATCCCCACCCATACCCTAAGCCTAACCCTAAGCCTAAGCCAAACCCTAACCCTAACCCTCACACTCACCCTCAATGCAAACCTAATCCTAAACCTAACCCTAACCCTAATATTAAACCTCAACCTAAACCTCATCCTAATTCTAACTCCTACCCTAACCCTAACCATCCGCCAAACCCTCCCCCTAACCCTAACTCTAACCCTAAACCTCACCCTCACCCTAACCATAACCCTAATCCTAAACCTCACCCTAACCCTGATCCTAAACCTCACCCTCACCGTCACCCTCACTGTTACTCTAACCCTAACCCTAACTGTAACACTAACCCTAACCCTAACCCAAACCCTGACCCTCACCGTAACTCTATCGCTAACCCAAACCCTCACCCTAACCCTATTCCTAACCCTCAACCTCACCCTAACCCTCACCCTCACTGTAACCTTAACCCTAACCATAAACCTCACCCTAACGCTAACCTTAACCCTCACCCTAACTCTAACCCTCACCCTCAACCTAATGCTAAACCTAAACCTTATCCTAACACTCACCCTAACCCTAAAACCCTAACCTTAACCCCCACCCTCACACTTACACTCAGCCAAAGCCTAAGCCTAAACCTAAGATTAACCCTGACCCTCACACTCACCCTCACCTTAACCCTAACCATAACACTAACCCTAACCCTAACTCTCAGACTAACCCTCACCCTAATGCTAAATCTAACCCTAAACCTCACTCTCACCCTAACCCTAACCCTCACACTCAGCCTCACCGTCCGCCTAACATTAAGCCTTACCCTAATCCAACCCTAACACTAACACTAACCCTAACCCTCACCCAATCCCTCACCCTAACCCTAACCCTCACCCTCACCCTCACCCTAGCCCATACCCAAACCCTAAGCCTAAGCCTAACCCTCACCTTAACCCTCACTCTAACCCTAACCCCAACACTCACCCTAACCGTAACCCTCACACTCACCCTCACGCTAACTCTAATCCTAACCCTAACCCTAACTGTAACCCTCATACTCACCCTCACCTTAACCCTAACACTAATCCTAAACCTAACACTAACCCTCACCCCTACACTAAACCTCAGCCTAACCCTAATGCTAACAATAAACCTAACCCTAACCCTAACCCGAAACCACACCCTAACCCTAACTCTAACCCTAAACCTCACACTCACCCTAACCCTAACACTAACCCTAATCCTAAACCTCACCCTAAACCTAAACCTTACCCTAACACTTACCCTCACCCTAACACTAACACTAACCCTAACACTAGCGCTCACACTAATGCTAACCATCACCCTAAACCTAAACCTCACCCTAATCCTAACCCTAACCCTCAACTTCACCCTAGCCCCACCTAAACCTAACACTCATCCTCACCCTAAACCTTACTATAATGCTAACACTAATCCTCAATCTAACCCTCACCCTCACCCTAACCCTAACCTAACCCTCACGCTTACAATAACCCTCACCCTCACCCTAACCCTCATCTTTACTATTACTGTCACCCTCATCCTAACCCTCAGCTTAAACCCAACCCTCATCCTAACCCTCACCCTAACCGTAACCCTAAACATCACCCTAACCCTAACTCTCACCCTGAGCTTCAGCCTCAGGCTAACCCTAAGCCTAAACCTAAACCTAACCCTAAACCTCACACTCACCCTAGCCCTCACCCTAACCCTAATCCTAACCCTAACCCTAAACCTAAACCTAAACCCCAACCTAACCCTCACCCTAACTTTAGTCCTCACCCTAACCCTCAGCTCAAAACTAACCCACACCTTCACCGTAACCTGAACCCTAGCACTCACCCTAACCCTACCCCTAACCCTAAACCTCACACTCACCCTCACCCTCCACCTAACACTAAGCCTAACCCTAAACCCAACCCTAACCCTAAAACTAACCCTCACCCTCACTCTCACACTAACCCTAATCCTAACCTTAACCCTATCCCTAAACCTCAACCTAACCCTCACCCTCGCCCTAGTGCTAACACTAAACCTAACCCTAATTTTTTCCCTAACCCTCCCCCTATCCCTAAATCTAAACCTAAACCTCACCAGCACCCTAACCTTAACCCTCACCCTAAACCTCACGCTAAACCTCATACTAACCCTAAACCTCACCCTCACTCTCACCCTGACCGTAACTCTAATCCTAACCCAACAATAATGCTAAACCTAACCCTAACCCTAACACTAACACTAAACATAACCCTCAACCTGAGCCTCACCCTCACCCCAAGTTTAACCCTAACCATAACACTAAAAATAACCCTAAACCTAACCCTAACCCTCACTGTAACCCTAACCCTAACCCTAACCCTAACCCTAAATCTAACCCTAACCCTAACACTGACCCTAACCATAATCCTCACCCTCACCCTCACCCTAACCCAAACCCTAACCCTAACCCTCACCCTATCCCTAACCCTAATCCTATACCTAACCCTAAACCTAAAACTAACCCTAACACTAACCCTAAACCTAACCCTAAACCTCATCCTAACCCTCACCCTAAATGTAACCCTAAACCTAACCCTAACCCTCACCCTCATGCTCGGCCTAAGCCTAAGCCTAACCTGAACTCTAACCCTCACCCTAACCCTCACTCTAACCCTAACCCTAACACTAACCCTAAATCTAAGCCTAAACCTCACCCTCACCCTAACCCTAACTCTAACCCTAACCCTAAACCTAAACTTCACCCTAACCCTCACCATAACCCTCACCCTCACCCTCACCTTAACCGTAACCCTAACCCTAACACTAACAATAACCCTAAACCTAAACCTAACCCTTACCCTAAATATAACACTCAACATAACCCTAACCCTCAATCTAACCCTCACCCTCACCCTAACCCTAACCCTAACACTCACCCTAACCCTAATCCTAACACTCACCCAAACCCTCACCCTAACCCTAACATTGATCCTAGTCCTCACCCAAAAGTTAACCCTAACCATCACTCTAAACCTAACCCTCACCCTCAGCCTCAGCCTCAGCCTAACCCTAATGCTAAACCTAACCCTAACCCTAAACCTCACCCTCACCTTAGCAGTCACCTTAACCCTAATCCTAACACAAACCCTCATATTAACACTCAATGGAATCATAAACCTATCCATCATTCTAAACCTTATCCTCATCCCCACCCTCACCATAAGCCTAACCCTAAGCCTAAACCTAAACCTAACCCTAACCCTAACCCTAACCGTCAATCTAACTCTAACCCTAACCTTCACCCTAACACTAACACTCACACTAAACCTCTCCCTCACCGTAACCCAAATGCTAACATTAATCCTCAACCTCACACTAAACCTCGCCCTAACCCTTACACTCACCTTAACCTATCCCTCACCCACACACTAACAGTCACCCTAACACTTCCCCTCACCATAACCCTCACCCTAACCTTAACACTAACCTTCACCCTAACCCTCACCCTAACACTAACACTCACCTACACCCTCACCCTAACCCTCACCCTCACCCTAACCCTTACCCTCACACGAACCCTAACCCTCACCCTCAGCCAAACCCTCATCCTAAACCTAAACCTAACCCTAACCCTCACCCTAACCTTAACTCTAACCCTAACCCTAACCTTCACATTAACCCTAACCCTCGCCCTCACCCTCAACCTCACCCTGAGCCTAACCCTTACCCTAACCCTAACCCTCACCCTAAACCTAACCCTCACCCTCACACTAACCCTAACCCTCATCCTAACCCTAAACCTCACCCTCACCCTCTCCATAACCCTAAACCTCATCCTATCTCTAACCTTATACGTAATGCTAACCCTAAACCTCACCCTCACCCTAACCCTTACCCTCACCCTAACCCTAACCCTAAACCTCACACTAAACCTAACACTCAACCCTAACCCTAACCCTACCCTTCAGCCTAACCCTAAACCTAAATCTAACTGTAACCCAAATCCTCACCCTATCCCTAACTTTAACCCTAAATTTCACCCTCAACCTCACCTTCCCCCTCAGCCTTACCCTAACTGTAACCCTAATCCTAACCCTGAACCTAACCCTCACCCTAACCCTAACCCTCAGCCTCACCCTAAACCTCACCCTAACATTTAACTTCAACCTAACCAAAATGCTAACCATAAACCTAACAATCACACTAACCGTAACCCTAACCATCACCCTATCCTTTATACTAACCCTAAACCTAACCCTAACCCTCACCCTAACCTGAACCCTCACACTACCCTAAACCTAAACCTAACCCTAACCCTCTCGCTAACCCTAAACCTCACCCTCAACCTAACTCTCACCCTCACCCTAACTCTCACTCTAAACCTTACCCTCACCCTAACCCTATCCCTAATGCTAACCCTAACCCTAACTCTCACCCAAACACTCACCCTCACCCTAACCCTCACCCTCACACTAAACATCACCCTAAACCTAATCCTCACCATAAACCTAATCCTAACTCTCACCCTAACCATAACCCTCACCGTAACCCTAACCCTCACATTAACCCTATGCCTAACCCTCACCCTCACCCTCACTCTAACCCTAACCCTAACCCTCATCCTAACACTAACCGTCCCCCTCACCCTCACCCTAACCCTAACCCAAAAACTCACCATAATCCTCACCCTAACCCTAACCCTAAACCTTACCTAACCGAAAACCTCACCCTCACCTTTACCCAAACACTCAACCTAGCCCTCCCCCTCACACTCACCCTCACCCTAACCCTGAACCTAACCCTAATGCTCACCTTAACTATAATCCTCACACTAAGCCTAACCCTCACCCTAACCCTAACCCTACCTCTCAGACTAACCCTCACCTTAACCCTAACTCTAACCCTCACAATAACCATAACCCTATCACTAACCCTCACATTAACCCTAACCCTAATACTGAACCTAACCCTAACCCTCACCCTCACCATAACCCTAACACTCACCCTAACCCTAACCCTAACCCTAGTCCTCACAATAACACTTACCCTCACCCTCACCCTAACCCTAACCCTAGTCCTCACAATAACACTTACCCTCACCCTCACCCTAACCCTAACCCTCAACCTCACCCTAACCCTCACCCTAAGCCTTACCCTCACCCTAACTCTAATCCTAACCATAAGCCTAACCCTCACCCTACCGCACCCTCACCCTAATCATCACCCTAACCCTTACCGTCACCCTAACCCAAACCCTAACCCTCACACTAAACCTAACCCTCACCCAAATTCTAATGTTACCCCTCACCCTAACCCTCACCCTCAACCTAACCCTAATCCTAATCCTCACCCTATCCTTAATCTTAAACCAAAACTTCACCCTAAACCTCACCCTCACCCTCACCCTAATGCTAACCCTAAACCTCAGCCTCAACCTAACCCTCACCGTAACACTTACCCTCAACCTTAACCTCACCCTCACACTAACCCTAACCTTAAACCTCACCCTAATACTAACCTTCATGCTCACCTTCACCCTAACCCTAAACCTAACCCTAACACTCAT
The DNA here is from genome assembly GCF_024711535.1 of Dipodomys merriami. Taxonomy (NCBI): domain Eukaryota; kingdom Metazoa; phylum Chordata; class Mammalia; order Rodentia; family Heteromyidae; genus Dipodomys; species Dipodomys merriami. The sequence goes on along the minus strand of NW_027202904.1, from coordinate 2,221,017 downwards.
CCTCAACCTAAGGCTAAACCTAATGCTAACCCTAATCCTCACACTCACCCTAAACCTCACCCTAAACGTTACCGGCACTCTAACCCTAACCCTAACCCTCACACTAAACCTAACCCTCACCCTAACCCTAAGGCTACCCTTCCGCCTAACACTCACCCTAAACCTAACCCTAAACATAATCCTCACCCTAACACTTACACACACCCTAACCTTCACCCTAAGCCGAACCCTAAACCTAAACTTCACCCTAACCGTCACCCTAACCCTAACCCTCACACTCACCCTAACCGTCACCCTAAACTTTACCCTCACCCTAAACCTAAACCTAACCCTCACACTAACCCTAACCCTAACCCTCAGCCTAACACTTATTCTAACCCTAAACCTAGAAGTACACCTCACCCTAACCCTAACCCTAACCCTCAGCCTAACCCTCATCCTAACCCTTACCCTAGTCTTAACCCTCACCCTAACCCTAACCCTAACACTAACCTAAACCTCACCCTAAACCTAACCCTCACCCTCACCCTCCCCATCACCCTCAGCCTAACCGTAATCCTAACCTAATCCTTCCGCTCACCCTCACCCTAACTCTAACCCTAAACCTAACCCTAACACTCACTCTAACCCTTACCCTAACCCTACACTATCCCTAACCCTCAACTTAACCTTAACCCTCACCCTAATCCTAAACCTAACCCTCACCCTCAAACTCACGCTAACTCTAACCCAAACCCTAACCCTAACCCTACCCTCACTCTCAACCTAACCTTCACACTCACCCTAAACTTCATCCTAAACCTAACCCTTCCCCTCTCCCTACCTCTCACCCTAAACCTAACGCTAACCATAACCCTCAACCTATCCCTAACCCTACCCCTAACACTAACCCTCACCCTAACCCTAATCCTCACCCTAACTCTCACCCTCATTCTAATCATCACCCAAAACTTAACCCTCACCCTAACCCTAACACAAACCTATTACAAACCCTCACACTCACCCTAACCCTCACCTTAACCCTTACCCTCACCATAAAACTTACCTTCACCCTAACCCTAACCATAAACCTCACACTAACTGTAACCCTCACTCTAACCCTAACCATAAACCTGACACAAACCTTCACCCTCACCCTGATGCTCACCCTCAGCTTAACCCTAAGCCTCATCCTATTCCTAATCCTAACCCTCACCCTCACCGTAAACCTAACCCACACCCTAAACATCACCCTAACCCTAACCCTTACCCAAAAATTAACCCTCACCCCCACCCTAACAATAACCCTCACCATGAACCTAACCTCAGCTTAATCCTCACCCTCACCCTAATGCTCACCCTAACCCTAAACTTTACCTAACCGAAACCCTCACCCTCAACCTCAGCCTAACCCTCACCCCACCCAAGCCCTCACCCTAACCCTAAACTTAACTGTAACCCTCACCCTCAACCTCCCCTTCCCCCTTAGCCTTACCCTAACCATAACCCTAATCCTAACCCTAACCCTCAACCCCACCCTTACCCTAACCCTAACCCTAACCTTAAATAACCCTCACCCACATCCTAACCCTAACAGTAACCCTAACAATAACTCTAACCCTAACCCTGAACCTTAAACTCACCCTAACCCTAATCCTAACCCTAACCCTCAACCTCACCCTCACCCTCATTCTAACCCTCACCCTCACGCTGACCCTCACCATCACACTAACCCTCACTATCAAACTAACCCTCACCCTAGCCCTAACCCTAACCCTCACCCTCACTTTCACCCTCACCCTCAGCCTCACCCTAACTCTAACAATAATCCTAAACTAACCTCACCCTCACCCTCACCCTAAACCTAACACTCAACCTCACCCTCACCCTCACACTAACCCTCAACCTCACCCTAAACATCACCTTAACCCTAACCCTCACATTGAACCTAACCATTACGCTCACCCTAACCCTCACCCTCAAACTAACCCTCACCCTAAACATTATCCTAACACTAATCCTAACCCTAACCTTCACACTAACCCTAACCCTCACCCTAACCGTATCCCGACACCTCACCCTCTCACCCTAACCCTAACCCTAACCCTAACACTCACCCTAACCCTAACTCTCAACCTAACCCTCACCCTCACCCTAACCCTCACCCTGACCCTAACCCTCACCATCACCCTAGTGCTCATCCTAACCCTAAACCCTCACCCTAAACCTAACCCTCAACCTAAACCTAACCCTCACCGTGACACTCACCCTAACACTAACCATAAGCATAACCCTCACCTTAACCCTTACTTTAACCCTAACCCTCACCCTAACCCTAACCCTCACCCTCGCCCTTTACCTTTACCCTTACCCTCACAATAACCCTCAACCTAACCTTTTCCCTGACCCTAACCCTAACCCTCAGCCTAACACTCATCCTAACCCTAACCCTAAACCTAACTCTCACCCTAACCGTAACCCTACCCATAAAAGTAACCCTAACCCTAACCCTCACGCTCATGTTAACTAACTCTAATACTAACCCTCACCCTAACTCTAACCCTAAACCTAACCCTAACCGTCACCCTAGCCCTAACCCTAACCCTAACCCTCACACTAAACCTCACCCTAAAACTTACCCTCACCATAAACCTAACTCTAACACTAATCCTCACCCTAAACCTGACCCTCACCCACACCCTAAACCTGACCCTCACCGGAACCCTCACCCACACACTAACACTAACCCTAACCCTAAACCTAAGACTATTCCTAAACCTAAGCCTCACCCTTAAACTCACACTAACCCTACACCTAACCCTAACCCTCACCCACACCCTCACCCTAACCCTCACCCTCACCCTAACCCGCACCCTAACCCTAACCCTACCCTTCCCCCTAACCCTCACTCTAACAATAACCCTAATCTAAACCCTCAATCTAACCCTAACACTACCCCTAACCTTCACCCTCACACTAATCCTAAAAGTAACACTAACACTCAAACTAACCCTAATCCTCAACCACACCCTAACCCTCACCCTCACCTTAACCCTAACCCTCACACTAAACATCACCCAAACCCTGACCATCACCCTAACCCTAGCCCTAACCCACACCGTAACCCGAACCCAAAACCTAATCCTCAACCTCAACAGATTCCTCACCATAACCCTAACCCTTGGCTAAAAGAAACCCTCAACCTTCAACTCACACTAACCCTCACCCTCACCCTACCACTCACCCTAATCCTAACCCTAACCCTAATCCTCACCCTCACCCGAAACCTCACTCTAACCCTTACCCTCACCCTCATTCTAACCCTAACCATAATCATAACCCTCAGAGTAACCATAACCCTCAACCTAACCATAACCCTAACACTAACCCTAACCCTAACCTTCAGCCTCACCCTCACCTTCAGCCTAACCCTAACCCTAACCTTATTCCCAATCCTAAACCTCACCCTCACCCTTACCCTACTTCTCACCCTCACCCTAACCTTCACCCTCACCCTAACCTTTACCCTCACCCTAAACATCACCCAAACCATAAACCTCAGTCTAACCCTAACCATAACCCTTACCCTAACCATAACCTCAACTTAACCCTAACCCTGACATAAACGAAACCCTCACCCTCACCCTCAGACTAAACCTCACCCTCACCCTAGCCCTCACCCTCACCCTAACCCTAACTCTAACCCTCAAACTCACCCTCACCCTCACTCTCAACCTCAGCCTAAAACTAACCCTAACCCTAACCATAACCCTAACCCTCACCCTCACCCTCACCCCAACCCTAAACCTAAACCTAACCCTCACCCCAACCCTAACCCTCACCCTAACACTAACCCTCACCCTAACCCTAACCCTAACTCTAATCCTAACCCTCACCCTCACCATAACCCTCACCCTAACACTTACCCTCACCCTAAGCGTAACCCTAAACCTCGCAGTAACCCTAACACTCACCCTAACTCTAAACCTCACCTCAAACCTCAACCTCACCCTAATCCTCATCCTAACCTTACCTTAACCCTTACCTAAACTAAACCCTCACCTTCACCCTCACCCTAAACCCTAGCCCACACCCTAACCCTAACCCTAAACCCAACCCTCACACTAACCCTGACACTGCTCTTAAACCTAACCCTAAGCCTAATGCTAACTCTCACCCTAAACGTATCCCTAAACCTAACCCTCACCCTAACACTAAATTTCAACCTCAACCTCACCCTCACCCTCAACCTAAACCTAACCCTCACCCTCATACTAACTCTAACCCTAAACCAAACTCTCCCCCTCCCCCTCCCCCTCACTCTAATTCTCACTCTAACACTAACACTCACCCACAACCTCACCCTCACCCTCAGCATAACCCTACTCCTTACCCTAATCCTAACCCTCAACCTACCCCTGACCCTAACCCTAACCATAACCCTAACCCTCACCCTAACCCTCACCCTCACCATAGTCCACACCCTTACCCTAACCCTAAACCTAACCCTCACACGAACCCTAACCCTAACCCTCACCCTAAACTTTATCCTAACCCTAAACCTAAAACTAACCTTCACCCTAACCGAACCCTAACCCTAACTATAACCTAACCCTAACCCACACACTAACCCTAACCCTAACCCTCAGCCTAACGCTCATCCTAACCCTAACCCAAACCCTAACCCTAAACCTCAACCTAACCCTCATGCTAACCCTAACCCTAACACTAACCCTAAACCTGACCCTCAATTTAACCCTCCCCACAACCCTAACTCTAACTGTAAACCTCACCCTCACATTAACCCTAATCCTAACACTAACCCTAAACCTCACCCTCACTCTCACCCTTACCCTCACCCTAAACGTCACCCTAACATTAACCCACACCCACACCCTAACCCTAACCATCACTCTAACCCTAACCTCAGCTTAACCCTAACCCTGAAGTAAACGAAACCCTCAACCTCACCCTCACCCTAGCCCTCACCCTCACCCTAGCCGTCACACTCACCCTAACCCTAACACTAATCATCAACCTCACCCTCAACCTCACCTTCAGCCTAATCCTAACCCTAACCTAAACCTAACCCTCACCCTCACCCTCAACCGAATCCTAACCCTAACAATAAGCCTAACCCTCACCCTAACACTAAACCTCAACATCACCCTAACCCTAATCCTAACCCTAACTCTAATCATAACCCTCACCCTGACCCTAACCCTCACCCTAACCCTTACCCTCACATTCACCTAACCCTAACCCTAACCCTAAACCTCACACTAACCTGAAACCTCACCATAACCTTAACACTAACCCTAACCCTTACCCTCACAATCACCCTAAATCTTACCTTACCCTCACCCTAACCCTAACCCTAACAGTACCCCTAACCCTAAACCTAGTCCTCACACTAACCCTAACCCTCACCCACACCTTAACCCGAGCCCTCACCCGAAACCTCACCCTAACCCTAACCCTAAACCTAACCCTAACACTTCCACTAAACCTAACCCTCACCCTAACTATAACCCTACCCATCAGCCTAAATCTCACCTAACAAGAACCCTAACCCTAATCCTCACCCTATCCCTAAACCTATCCGTAACCCTCACATTCACCCTAACCCTCACCATAAACCTAACCCAAACCCTGACCCTAACCCTAAACCTTATCCTCACCCTATCCCTAACCCTAAACCTAACCCTCACACTCACCCTAGCACTCACCCAAACCTCACCCTAACCCTATCCCAAACCCTAACCTTAAGCCTCACGCTAACCCTAAAGCTCAAGCTCACCCACACCCTAACTCTTAACCTCACCCTAACCCTAACCCTAACCCTAAAACTACCCATCAGCCTAACCCTAACCCTCACCCTTAACCCAACCCTGTGCTAAGACAAATGCTCATTCTCAACCTAAGACTCAGCCTAACACTTACCCTCACCATAATCCTATCCCTCACCCTCTCCCTAAACCTCACCCTACCCCTTCTCCTCACCCTAACCCAAACCCTAACCCTAACCCTAAACTTCACCCTAGCCCTCACCTTAAACCTCATCCTAACCCTAACCCGAACCCTCACCCTAAGCCTAAACCTAACCCTAACACTCACCCTCAAGCTAACTGTCAATATAACCCTTACCCTCACACTAACCCAAACCGTAACCCTAACCCTAACCCTCACACTAACCCAAACCCTCACCAAAACCCTCACTCTCACATTCACCCTCACACTAAACATCACCCTAACCTTAACCCTCACCCTAACCCTAGCCCTAACCCTCACCCTAACCCTAACCCTCACCTTAAACCTCACCCACACACTAATCCACACACTAAACCTAACCCTAAACCTTTCCTAAACAAAAACATCACCCTCACCCTTGCCCTCACCCTAAACCTAACCCTAACCTTAACCCTCACCCTCACCCTCACCCTCAGCCTCACCCTAACCTGCACCCTAACCCTAACCCTAACCCTAACACTCAACCTAACACTAATCCTAAACCTAATGCTAACCCTAACCCTCACCCTCAACCTAACCCTGACCCTAACCCTTACCCTTATCCTAACTATCACTCTCACCCTAAACCTAACCCTTACCCTCACCATAACCCTATCCCTCACCCTCAACCTAACCCTCACCCTAACCCTTACGGTCACCCTAACACTCACCCAACCCTAACCCGAACACCAACCCTCACCCTAACCCCCAACCTAATCTTCACCCTACTCTAAAGCTAACCCTAACCCTCAGTCTCAACCTAACCCTCACCCTAAACCTTATCCTCACACTAACCCAAACCCTAACCGTAACCCTCACAGTAAGCCTAACCCTCATCCTAACCCTAACGCTACCTCTCACCCTAACCTTCACCTTAAACCTAACCCTAACCCTAATCCTCAACCTACGCCTAACCCTCACCCTCACCCTCAACCTAATCCTCACACTAAACCTAACCCTAACCCTAACCCTCACCGTCACCCTCCCACTCAACCTCACCCTCACTCTAACCCTCACCGTCACCCTAAACATCACCCTAACCCTAACCCTCACGCTAACCCTAAACTTAACCTAACCTTAAACCTAACCCTTACCCTAACCCTAACCCTAAGCCTAACCTTAACCCTAACCCTAACGCTAAGCCTAACCCTAACTCTTACCGTAACCCTAACCCTAACCCTAAACCTCACTCTAAACCTTATGCTAACCCTAACCCTCACCCTAATCCTCACTCTAACACTTAACTTCACACTAACCCTAACGTTAATCCTCAGCATCACACTCACCCTAACCCTAACCCTAACACTAACCCTCACCCTCACCCTCACCCTAACCCTAACCTAACCCTAACACTCACCCTAACCCTAAACCTTATGCTCTCCCTAACCCTACCCCACAACATAAACCTCACCCTCACCCTAACCCTAACCGTAACCCTCACACTCATCCTCACCTTAACCCTAACCCTAACCCTAACCCTCACCCTAAACCTAAACCGAAACCTAACCCTATCCCTCACCATCACCATCACCCTCACCCTAACCCTCAACCTCAAACTCACCTTCACCCTAACCCTCAAACTAAATCTAACCTTCACCCTAACCCTAACCCTCTCCCTAAACCTAAACCTACACCTGACCCTAACCCTCACCCTAAACCTAACCCTCAACCTAACCCTAATCCTAACCCTCACCGTCACCCTAACCCTCACCCTAAACTTAACACTAGCCCAAACTCGAACCCTGAACCTTACCCGAACCCTCACGCTCACTCTCACCCTAACCCTCACCCTCACCCTAAGCCTCACCCTATCCCTAACCCTAACCCTAATGCTCACCCTAACCCTAACATTCATCCTAACCCTAACCCTCACCCTAATCCTCACCCTAACCCTAACCCTAATCCTTACCTAACCAAAACCCTCACCCTAACCCTCATTTTCACCCTAATACTCACCCTCACCCTCGCCCTCACCCTAAGCATAACATTAACCCTAACCATCACCCTAGCCCTAGCCCGAACTTTAACCCTCACCATCACCCTCACCCTAACACTTACCCTCACCTTCACCCTCACCCTAACACTCACACTAACCCTAAACCTCATGCTAACCCTAACACGAACACTAAACAAAACCCTCATCCTAACCCTCAAACTAAGCCTAAACCTAAACCTAACCCTCACCCTCACCATCTCCCTAAACCTAACACTAACCCTCACCCACACCCTAATCCTTAATCTCACCCTAACCCTAATCCTTACACTTAACCTAACCTTCACCCAAATCCTAACATTCACCCTAACCCTAACCCTACCCCTTACCCTAACCCTCATCCTAACCCAAACCCTAACCCTAACCCTCACCCTAACACTAACCCTAACCCTACCACTAACCCTCAAATACACCCTAACCCTCACCCTAACCCTAATGCAAACCCAAACCCTAAACCTCACCATAACCGTATCCATCACTCTAAGCATAAACTTCATCCTATCCCTGACCCTCACCCTAATCTTCACCCTAACCCTCTTAACCCTTACCTAACCGAAACGCTCACCCTCACCCTCACCCTATCCCTCAACCTCACATTAGACCTCACCATAAACCTTACCCTAAACCTAACAATAACCCTCACACTAACAATCACCTTCACCATAAACTTAACCCTAAGCCTTACACTCACCCTAAACCTAACCCTAACTCTAACCCTCACACTAATCATTACCCTCATCCTAACCCTAACCCTCACCCTCACCCTAAACCTCACCCTAATCCTTACCCTCATCCTAACCCTAACCCTACCCCTCACCCTAAACCTCACTCTCAACCTAACCCTACCATTAACCTTAACCCTCACCCTAACCCTCACCTAAACCTAATCCTATCCCTAACCCTCACACTAACACTCACCCTAACCGTAACCCTCACCCTCCCCCGCCCTAACCCTCACACTAACCCTAAACCTCTCCTTAAACCTAAACCTAACCCTCACCCTCACCCTCAAGCTCACTCTCAGCCTAACCCTAACGCTAACACTAATCCTAACCCTATCCTCACCCAAACCTTCACCCTCACCCTAACCCTAATCCTAACCCTCAACCTCAACCTCAGCCTCACCCTAAACCTCACCCTTACACTAACCCTAACCATAACCTTATTCCTATCGCTCAACCTATCCCTAATGCTAACCCTAACCCTCAGCCTCACCCTAAACCTCACACTAACCCTTACCCTCACCCTAACCCTAACCCTCACCCTCATTCTAACACTCACTCTAACACTTACCCACAACCTAACCCTCACCTTATCCCTCAGCCTAACCCTAACTCTAACACTAACACCAACCCTAACCCTCACCCTCACCCTCACCCTCAGCCTAACCTAACCCTAACCCTCAACCTCATCCTTACCCTAAGGCTAACCCTATCCCTCACTGTAACCCAAAACACCTCACCAACCCTAACCCTCATCCTAAACCGAACCTTAACCCTAACCCTCACATGCAACCTAACCCTCACCCTAACACAAACCCTCACACTAACCCTATCTCTAACCCTAAACCTCACTTCACCCTAACCATCACCCTAACCGTAACAGTCACCCTCACCCTAACAATCACACTAACCGTAACCCTCACCCTAACCCCAACCCTAACACTCACCCTCACCCTCACCCTCAGCCTAACAAAAACCCTAACCCTAAACCTCACCCTCACCCTCACCCAAACCCTTACCCAAACCCTTACCCACACTCTAACCCTCACCCTCTCCCTAATGCTAACCCTAACATTCACCCTCACCCTAACCTTTACCCTCACCAATCCTCTCCTTATCCCTAACTCTAACCCTAACCCTAACACTCACCCTCACCCTAGACCTCACCCTAACACTAACACTAACCCTAACCATCACCCTCACCCTAACCCTAACACTAACCCTAACACTAACCAAAAGCCTCACCCTAAGCCTCTCAATCACCCTAACCCTAACCCTCACCCTACCCCTCAACCTAAACCTAACCCTAACCCTCACCCTCACTCTAACCCTCACTTTAAACCTTACCCTCACCCTAGCCCTAACCCTAACCCTCACTGAAACCCTCACCCTAAACATAACCCTAAACCTAACCCTAACCCTCACCCTAACCCTCACCATAACCCTAACCCTAATCCTCAACCTCACCCTAAACCTAACCCTAACATTACCCTCACCCTAACCATAACCCTAACCCACACAGTAAACCTAACTCTCACCCTAACCCTAACCCTATCCCTCCCTGTAACCCTCACCTAACACTAACCTTAAACCTAAACCTCACCCTAACCCTAACCCTAACTCTCATGCTCACCCTAACCTTCAACCTCACCCTAACCCTCACCCTAAACATCACACTAAACCTAACCCTCACCCTAACCCTAAACCTAACACTCAGCCTAACCCTAACAGTCACCCTAACCCAAAACCTCACCCTAATCCTCAAACTAACCCTAACACTAATCATTACCCTAACTCTAACACTCACCCTCAGCCTCACCCTCAACCTTAACCCTCACCATCACCCTAAACCTAACACTAACCCTACACCTCACCCTAATCCTTAACATCACCCTAACCCTAACCCTTACCATTAACCTAACCATCACCCTAATCCTAACATTCACCCTAATCCTAACCCTACCCCTTATCCTAACCCTCATCCTAACCCTAACACTAACCCTCACCCTCACCCTAACACTAACCCTAACCCTACCCCTAACCCTCAAAATCACCCTAACCCTCACCCTAACCCTAATGCAAACCCGAACCCTAAACCTCACCCTAACCATAACCCTAACCCTAAACCTCACACTAACCCTAACCATCACTCTAACCCTAAACTTCATCCTATCCCTGACCCTCACCCTAATCCTCACCCTAACCCTAATCTTAACCCTTACCTAACGGAAATGCTCACCCTCACCCTCAGCCTCACCCTAACCCTCAACCTCACATTAGACCTCACCATAAACCTTACCCTAAACCAAACAATAACCCTCACACTAACCCTCACCTTCACCCTAAACCTAACCTAAGCCTTACCCTCATCCTAGCCCTAACCCTAACTCTAAAGCTCACACTAACCCTAACCCTCACCCTAACCCTAACCCTAACTCTAACCCTCAAACTAACCCTAACCCTCATCCTAACCATCACTCTAACACTTATCCACAACCTAACCCTAACCCTAACCCTAAACCTAACAATAATCCTAACCCTAACGCTAACCATCACACTAACACTCACCCTAACCGTAACATTAACCCTCCCCCTCACCCTAACCCTCACACTAACCCTAACCCTCACCTTAAACCTAAACCAAACCCTCACCCTCACCCTCAGCTTAACCCTAATGCTAACACTAATCCTAACCCTAACCCTCACCTACACCCTCACCCTCACCCTAACCATAATCCTAACCCTCAACCTCACACTCAGCCTGACCCTAACCCTCACCCTCACCCTAACACTAAACCTAAACCTATCCCTATCGCTCACCCTAACCCTAATGCTAACCCTAACCCTCACCCTCACCCGAACCCTAATGCTAACCCTAACCCTCAAACTCACCCTAACCCTCACACTAACCCTTACACTCACCCTAACCCTAACCCTCACCGTCATTCTAACCCTCACTCTAACACTTACCCACAACCTAACCCTCACCCTAACCCTCACCCTAACCCTAACACTAAAACTAACACCAACCCTAACCTTCACTCTCACCCTCACCCTCACCCTCAGCCTAACCTAACCCTATCCCTCACCCTCATCCTAACCCTAATGCTAACCCTAACCCTCACCCTCACCCTAACCCTCTCACCAACCCTAACCCTCATCCTAAACCTAACCCTAACCCTAACCCTCACATGCAACCTAACCCTCACCCTAACACAAACCCTCACCCTAACCATATCCCTAACTCTAACCCTCACTTCACCCTAATCATCACCCTAACCGTTATAGTCACTCTCACCCTAACAATCACCCTAAACTTAACCCTCACCCTAACCCCAACCCTAACACTCACCCTTACCCTCACCCTCAGCCTAACAAAAACCCTAAACCTAAACCTCACCCTCAACCTCACCCTAACCCTAACCCTAACCCTCATCCTAACCTTAACCCTAACCCTCAACCTCACCCTCAGCCTATCCCTAACCCTAACCCTAAAGATAAACCTAACCCTCACCTTCACCCTAACCCTAACAATATTCCTAACCCTAACCCTCATCCTAACCCTAACCCAAATCCTAACCCTAAACCTCACCCTCAACCTCAGCCTAACCCTAACCCTAAAGCTCACCCTCACCCTAACCCTCAACCTAACCCTAATACTCACAATAACCCTTAACCTCACCCTAATCCTAACCCTAACCCTCACCCTCAACCTAACCCTAACACTCACCCTACCCTTACCCTCACACTAACTCTCATGCTAACACTAACCCTAACCCTAACCCACCCCATAAACCTCAGACTCATCCTAACCCTCAACCAAAACCTAACCCTCAACCTAACCGTCACCATAACCCTAACCCTTACTCTAATCCTCACCCTCACTGTAACCCTCAACATAACCCTTACCCTCACCCTAACCCTAACCCTAACACTCACACTAACCCTAACCCTCACCCTAAACCTAACCGTAACCCTCAACATAGCACTCATCCTAAACCTAACCCTAACCATAACCCTCATCTTCACCCTCACCCTCACCCTAACCCTAACCCTAACCCTAACAATAACCCTAACCTAAATCCTAACCCTAACCCTAATCCTAACCCTCACCCTCACCCTAAGGCTAACCCTAAACATAACACTAACACTCACCCTCACCCAAACCCTAACCCTCAACTTCACCCTAAGCCTAACCCTTACCCTAACCCTCACTCTAACCATCACCCTAACACTCACGATTACCCTAACCCTCACTCTCATCCTAACCCTCACCCTAACCCTCACCCTAGCCCTAACCCGAACCCTAACACCTAGCCTAACCCTATCACTAACTCTCACCATAAACCTCACCCTCACCCTCACCCTATCCCTAACCATAACGCTAACCCTAATCCTAACCCTCACACTAACCCTCAAGCTCACCCTAACCCTAAACCTAACCCTATTCCTCACCCTCACACTAACCTTCACTCTAACCGTAACTCTAACCCTAACATTATCCCTAACTCTAACCATCACCCTAACCTTAACCCTAACCCTACCCCTCACCCTAACCATAACCCCTACCCTACCCTAAACCTAACCCTCACTATAACCCTCACCATAACCCTAATCCTAACCCTAAATGATAACCTAAACCTCAACCTCAACTGCACCCAAAACCTAACCCTAACCCTTACAATAACCCTAACCCTAACCCTAACCCTCAACCTTATCTTATCCCTCACCCTCAGCCTAAACGACACCTTTACACTTACCATCATCCTCACCGTAACCCAAAATCTCATCCTAAACCTCACCCTAACCGAAACCCTAACCATCATCCTAACCCTCATCCTCACTCCCACCCTCACCCTCAGCCTATCCCTAAGCCTAAGCCTAACCCTAACCCTCACACTCACCCTCATCATAACCCTAATCCTAACCATAACCCTCACCCTAACCGAAACGCTCACCCTAACCCTTACCCTCACACTAACCCTCACACTAACACTAACCCTAACTCTAACCCACCCCATAAACCTCAGCATCATCCTAACCCTCAACCAAAACCTAACCATCAACCTAACCCTCACCATAACATTAACCCTTACCCTAATTCTCACCCTCACAGTAACCTTCACCATAACCCTTACCCTCACCCTAACCCTAACCCTAACACTCACACTAACCCTAACCCTCACCCTAAACCTAACCGTAACCGTCAACCTAGCACTCATCCTAAACCTAAACCTAACTGTAACCCTCACCTTCACCCTCACCCTCACCCTAACCCTAACCCTAACCCTAACAATAACCCTAACCCAAACCCTAACCGTAACCCTAATCCTAACCCTCACCCTCACCCTAAGGCTAAGCCTAAACATAACACTAACCCTCACCCTAACCCCTAGCCTAACCCTATCACTAACTCTCAACATAAACCTCACCCTCACCCACACCCTATCCCTAACCATAACGCTAACCCTAACCCTAACCCTCACAGTAACCCTTAAGCTCTCCCTAACCCTAAACCTAACCCTATTTCTCACCCTCACACTAACCTCCACGCTAACTGTAACTCTAACCCTAAACCTATCCCTAACTCTAACCACCACCATAACCCTAACCCTAGCCCTAATCCTACCCCTCACCCTCACCCTAACCCCTACCCTACCCCTAAACCTAAACCTCACTATAACCCTCACCATAACCCTAACCCTAACCCTAAATGTCAACCTAACCCTCACCCTCAACCGCACCCTAAACCTAACCCTAACCCTTACACTAACCCTAAACCTAACCCTATCCCTCAACTTTATCTTAACCCTCACTCTCAGCCTAAACCACACCTTTACCCTTACCATCATCCTCACCCTAACCCTAAACCACATCCTAAACCTCACCCTAACTGTAACCCTAACCATCATCCTAACCCTAATCCTCACACCCAACCTCACCCACAGCCTAAACCTAAGTCTAAGGCTAACCCTAAACCTAACCCTCACACTCACCCTCACCCTAAACCTTATCCTAACTCTAACCCTAACCCTAAACCTAAACCTCACACTCACCCTAACCCTAATCTTAAACCTAAGGTTAACCCTCACCCTCACCCTAACCCTAACCCTAACTCTAACCCTAACCCTAACCCTCACCCTCAGCCTCACCCTAACCCTAACCCTCACCCTCAACCTCAACCTCAGCCTAACCCTAAGCCTAACCTTAAACCTTACCCTAAACCAAACCCTCACCATCAACCTAACCCTAATCCTAAGCCTAACCCTCCCCCTCCACCTAACTCTAACCCTAAACCTCTACCTCACCCTAACCCTAACCTTCAACTTCACACTAAACCTACGCCTAATATTAAGCCTAAACCTAACCCCAACCCGAACCCTAACACTAACCCTAACCCTAACCCTAACCCTCACCCTAACCTCACCCTAACCCTAACCCTAACCCTCACCCTCACCCTAGCCCATACCCTAACCCTAAGCCTAAGCCTAACCCTCACCCTAACCCTCACTCTAACCCTAATCCCAACCCTCACCCTCACCCTCACCCTAACTATAATCCTAAGCATAACCCTAATCCTAATCCTCAAACTCACCTTCACTTTAATCCTAATCCTAATTCTAACCCTAACCCTAAACCTCACCCTAAACCTCACTCTAACCCTAACCATAACACTAAGCCTAACCCTAACCCTAACATTAAGCCTAACCCTAAAACTAACCAGAAACCTCACCCTCAGCCTCAACCTCACTGCAACTTTAACCCTAAACATAACACTAACAATAACCCTAAACCTAACCCTAACCCTAACCCTCACTGTAACCCTAACCCTAACCCTAAACATAACACTAAAACCCTAACACTAACACTAACACTAACACTAATCATCACCCTCAACCTCACCCTAACCCACACCCTAACCCTAACCCTCGCCCTAACCCTAACCCTAACCCCAACCCTAACCCTAACCATGAACCTAAACCTAAACTTAACCCTAAACCTCATCCTAACCCTCAACCTAACCTTAACACTAACCCTCACACTAACCTTAACCCTAACCCTCACCCTCATGCTCGGCCTAAGCCTGAGCCTAAGCCTAAGCCTAACCCTCACCCTAACACTCACCCTAAACCTAACACTAACTCTAAATCTAACCCTAAACCTCACCCTTACCCTAACGCTAACTCTAACCCTATCCTTAAATTTAAACCTCACCCTAACCCTAACCCTAACCCTCACCCTCACAGTAACTTTAAACCTAACCCTAATCCTAACAATAACCCTAACCCTCACCCTGTCCATAACCCTCACCCTAACCCTAACCATCACCCTAACCCTCACCCTCACCTTCACCCTTAGGCTCAGACTAAGCCTAAGCCGTATACTAAGACTAACCCTTACTCTCACACTCAGCCTCACCCTAACCCTAAAAGTAACACCGAACCCTCACACTAACACTCACCCTAACACTAACACTAACCCTAAACCTAACCCGCACACTAACCCTAACCCCCACCCCCAACCTTACCCTCCGCCTAACACTAAGCCTATGCCTAACCCCAACCCTAACCCTAACACTAACCCTAAACCTAACCCTCACTCTAACCCTCACTCTAACCCTGACCCTAACCCTCACCGTCACCCTAGCCCATACCCTAACCCTAGGCCTAATCATAACCCTCAGCCTAACCCTCACTCTAACCCTAACCCCAACCCTCACCCTAACCCTAACCCTCTCCCTCACCCTCACCATAACTCTTATCCTAATCCTAACCCTATCCCTAACCCTCACACTCACCCTCATGTTACCCTAATCCTAACCCTAACCCTAACACTCATACCCAACCTAAACCTCACCCTAACCCTAACACTAACACTAACCCTAAACCTAACCCTCACCCTAACCCTAACTCTAACCCTAAACCTCACCCTAACACTTACCTTCACCATAAAACTAACCTTAACCCTAACCCTAACCCTCACATTAACCTAAAACTACACCCTAAACTTAAAACTCACCCTAACTCTAACCCTCAACCTCGCCATAACCCTAACCATTATCCTAACCCTGACCCTCACCCTAACCCTAACCCTCACCTTCACCCCCAAGCTGGGCCTAGGCCTAAGCATAAGCCTAATACTAACGCTAACCCTCACACTCACCCTAACCCTAACCCTAACCATAACCCTCACCCTAAGCCTCACCCTCACCGCAATCTAAACCCTAAACATAACACTAACAACAACCCTAACCCTAACCCTAACCCTCACCATAAACCTAAACCTAACCCTAACACTAACACTACACATAACCCTAACCCTTAACCTAAACCTAACACTAACACTAATGCTAATCCTTACCCTCACGCTCACCCTAACCTAAACCCTAACCCTAACCCTCACCCTAACCCTAACTATAACCCTAAATATAACCCTAACCCTAATCCTAACCCTAAACATAACCCTAAGCGTAACCCTAACCCTAAATCTCATCCTACCCCTAAGCATAACCCTAACCCTAACCCTCACCCTAACCCTCACCCTCAAGCTCGGCCTAAGCCTAAGCCTAAGCCTAACCATAACCGAAACCCTAACCCCCACCCTAAAGTAAACCGAACACTAACCGTAACTATAATCCTAAACCTCAACCTCACCCTAACTCTAACTCTAACCCTAAACCTAAACCTAAACCGCACCCTAACTCTAACCCTAACCCTCACCCTCACACTCACCGAAAATGTAACCCTAACCCTAATCCTAACAATAACCCTAACCCTAACCCTAACACTCACCCTAACCATAACCCTCACCCTAACCTTAACCATCCCCCAACACTAACCCTCAACATAACACTAAGCCTAAACCTAAAACTGAACCTCACACTGACCCTAAACATCAAACTAACCCTAAACCTCACCCTAACCCTAACCCTAAACCTCACCCTCACCCTAGACCTCATCCTAACCCTAAACCTCATCCTCACCCTAAACCTCACACTAACCCTAACACTAATACTCAATCTAACCCTCCCCCTCCCCCTAACCCTAACCCTAACCCTCACGCTAACCCTCACCCTAACCTAAACCTTCACCATTACCATAACACTCACTCTCAGCCTAACCCTCAACTTTACCCTTACTGTCCCCTTCAAACTAACCCTCACCCTAACCCTACTCCTCATCCTAACCCTCACCCTAACTGTAACCCTAAACATCACCCTAACCCTAAACCTCATCCTCACCTTCAGCCTCAGCCTAACCCTAAGACTAAGCCTACCCCTAACCCTAAACATCACCCTCATCCTAGCCCTCACCCTAACACTAATCCTAACCCTAACCCTCATCCTAACCCTCAAACTAACCATAACCCTAACCATCACTCAAAAGCTAATCCTCATCCCCACTATCACCCTCAGCCTAATCCTAAGCCTAAGCCTAACCCTAACCCTCATCCACACACTCACCCTGACTGTAACCCTAATTCTAACCCTCACCCTAACCCTAACCCTAAGACTAACACTAACCCTAAACCTCACCCTAACCCTTCCCCTAAGCATAACTCTAACCCTAAACTTAAACCTCAGCCTAACCCTAACCCTAACCCTCACACTCACCGTAACCCTAACCCTCACCCTAACCCTCACCCTGATCTAACCCTCACCCTAACCCTAACCCTAACCCAAACCCTAACCCTCAACCTCCCCCTCACCCTCACTGTAAACTTAACCCTAACCATAAAACTAACAATAACCCTAACCCTAAACCTAATCCTAACCCTCACCCTCACCTTAACACTAACCCTAACCCTCACCCTAACCCAAACCCTCACCCTCAACGTAACCCTGACCCTAACCCTAAACCTTACGCTAACGCTAACCCTAACCCTCTCCCTCACTCTAGCCCTCACCCAACCCTAATTCTAACCCTACACCTCATCCTAAACCTCACCATAACCCTAAAACCCTAACCCTCATCCTAACCCTAACCCTCTCCCTCACACTCATGCTCTGCCTAAAACTAAGCCTAAGCCTAAGACTAACTGTAACCCTCACACTCACCCTTACCCTCACACTAACCCTAACACTAACCCTCACCCTCACCCTAAGTCTAACCCTAAACCTAACATTCACTCTAACCCTAACTGTAACACTAACCCTAACCCTAACACTAACCCTCATCCTAATGCTAACTCTAACCCTAAACCTCATCCTCACCCTAACCCTAAACCTCACCCTCACCCAAACCCTCCGCCTAACACTTAAGCCTATCCCTAACCCCAACGCTAACCCTAACACTAACCCTAAAGCTAACCCTCACACTAACCCTCACACTAACCATTACCCTAACCCTCACCCTCACCCTAGACCATGCCCTAACCCTAAGCCTAATCCTAAAACTCACCCTAACCCTGACTCTAACACTAACTCCAACCCTCACCCTAAGCCTAACCCTCACCCTCACCCTCACCATAACTCTTATCCTAACCCTAACCCTAACCCTAACCCTCACACTCACCCTCACCTTATCCCTAATCCTAATCCTAACCCTAACCCTAACCTTAACCACCAACCTAAACCTCACCATAAACTTAACCCTAACACTAACCCTTACTCTAACCCTCACCCTAATCTTAACTCTAACCCTAAACATCACCCTCATTCTAATCCTAAACTTAACCCTAACCCTAAACCTCACCCTAATCCTAAACCTCACACTTACACTTACCCTCACCCTAACACTAACCCTAACCCTTAAACTAACCCTCACACTAACCCTAACCATCACCCTAAACCTAAACCTCATCCTAACCCTAACACTAAACCTCAACCTCACCCTAACCTTAATGATAACCCTAACACTGACCCTCACACTCACTCTCACCCTAACCCTAACCCTCACCATCACACTCACCCTAACACTGACCCTAACCCTCATCCTAAACCTAACCCTCACTCTACCTCTAAGGCTAAACCTGACCTTCACCCTCAATTAAACCTAAACCTATCACTAACCCTCAACCTAATACTAACCCTAACCCTAATGCTAACCCTAAACCTCACCCTCAACCTAACCCTCACCCTAAGTCTAACCCTACCCCTAATCTTCACTCTATCCCTGACCCTAAACCTAAGCCTCACCCTCACCCTAGCTATCACCCTAACCCTAACCCTAACCCTCACCCTCACCCTAACCCTAATGCTAAACCTGCACTCACCCTCACCCTCAACTTCACCCTAACCGTAACTCTAACCCTAATCGTCACCTATCCCTAACACAAACCCTCACCCTCACCCTAGCCCTCACACTAAACCTCACCCTAAACCTAACCCTAACCTTCACCCTAACACTAACCCTCACCCACACCATAATCCTCACCCCAACCCTAACCCTAACCCTCACACTCACCCTAGCCCTCACACTCTCTCAACCCTAACCCTACCCCTCACCCTCAGCCTCACCATAAACCTAACCCTAAACCTCACCCTAAGCCTAACCGTAACTCTCACCCTAAACCTAGCCCTAACCCTCACCCTAACTCTAAATCTCATCATCACCCTCACCCTCACGCTAACCCTAACCCTAACATTAAACCTGACCCTAAACTTAACCATCACCCTAACCCTAAACCTCACCCTCACCCTAACCCTAAATTTCACCCTAAACCTCACCCTAACCCTAATGCTAATTCTAACCCTTACCCTCACCCTAACCCTCACACTAACCCTTACCTTCACCCTCACTCTAAACCTAACCCTAAATGTCACCCAAAACCTAACCCTCACCCTCACCCTAACCCTTAGCGTCACCCTACACCTAACCTTAACCCTAACCCTAACGCTCACCCTAAACCTCACCCTAGCCCTAAAACTATTCCTACACCTAACCCTCATCCTAACCCTCACCCTAACCCTTACTCTCACTCTAAACTTAACCCTCACCCTAACCCTCATACTAAACCTAATACTAACCCAAACCCACATCCTAATGCTATCCCTAACCCTAAAGCTCACCCTGAACCTAATCTTCACCCACATCCTGACCCACAACCTCAGCCTAAGCATAACCCTAACCCTAACCCTATCCATAAACCTCACCATAACCCTCACCCAAACCCTAACTAAACACTAACCCTCACACTAACCCTAACCCTGACCCTAACCCTAACCCTAACCTTCACTCTAAACCTCACCCTAACACTAACCCTAAACCTAACCCTCATCCTAAACCTCACCCTAACCCTAAACCTATCCTTAACCAAAACGCTCACCCTAACACTCACCCTAATATGAACCGTACCCCTCAACCTAACACATCCTAAACTTAACCCTAACCCAAAACCTCACCCTAACCCTAACCCTAACACTCACCCTAACCCTAAACTTCACCCTCACCCTCACCCTAATCCTCAGCCTAACCCTAACCCTAATCTTAACCCTAACCCTCACCCTCATCCTAACTCTCACCCTAACCCTAATCCTAACACTCAACCTCACCCTCACCCTCACCCTAAACCTAACCCTCACCCTAACCCTAACCTTAACCTTAATCCTAACTCTCTCCCTAACCCTCATGCTAACCCTAACTCTAACCCTAACCGTAACCCTAAACCTCACCCTTACCCTAACCCTACCCTAACCCTTACTCTCACACTCACACTAACCCTCACCCTGAATCTTACCCTCAACCTAACCCTCATCCTAACCCTCACTCTTTCCTTAACACTAACCCTCAAACTAACCCTAATGCTCACCCTAACCCTCATCCTGAATCTCAACCATACCCTAAACCTAACCCTGACTCTAACCCTAACCGTAACCCTAACCATTCACTTGCACCCTAACACTCACTGTAACCCTTAATCTTTCATTAAACCTAACCCTTACCCGCACCCTACCCCTCAGTCTCACCCTCACCCTCACCCTCAGCCTAACCCTAAGCCTAAGCCTAACCCTCACCCTAACCCTAATGCTCACCCTAACCCTAACCCTCAACCTAACCCTTACACTCACACTAACACTAAGCGTAACCCTAACACTAACTCTCACACTAACACTCACCCTAAACATCAACCTATCCCTAACCTTAACCCTAACCCTCATCCTCACCCTCACCCTCAGCCTAACCCTAAGCCTAAGCCTAACCCTAACCCTAACCCTCACAGTCACCCTCACCCTAACCATAACCCTAATCGTCACCCTCACCCTCAACCTCACCCTAACCCTAACCCAAACCCTCAAACCAACCCTCACCCTCAACCTCACCCTAACCCTCACCCCAAACATAACCCTAACCCTAAACCTCACCCTAATCCTCACCTAACACTAACTCTCACACTAACCCTAACCCTGACACTAAACCTAACCCTCAACCTAGCCCTTACCCTCAACCTAACACTAAGCCTAACCCTAACACTAACCCTCACACCAACCCTAAACCTCAACCTCAACCTAACCCTCACCCTAGCCCTAAAACTAACCCTCAACCTAACCCTCACCCTTACCCTAGCCCTCACACTAACCCTAATCCTAACCTCTTCCCTCACTCTAAACCTAACCCTCAACCTAACCCTAACCCTAACCCTCATCCAACCCTCACCCTAAACCTAACCCTAACCCTCACCCTAACCCTCACCCTATCCTAACCCTAACATTGACCCTAAACCTCACCCTAACCCTAATGCTAAACCTAAACCTTACCCTCACCCTAATCCTCAACCTAACCCTTAACCTCACCCTAACCCTAACTCTAACACTAACCCTCAACCTCACCCTAAGCCTCACCCTAAACATAACCCTCACACCAACACTTACCCTCACGCTAACCCTCACCCTAACGCTAACCCTAACGCTAAACCTCACCTAACCCGCAACCTCACCTTAACCGTAACCCTAACCCTAACAATAACCCTAACCCTAAACCTAATCCTTACCCTACCCCACACACTCACCCTCACCTTCACCCTAACCCTAACACTAACCCTCTCCATAATCCTAATCCTCACCCTAATCCTAACCCTCACACTCATCCTAACACTCACCCTAAAACTTACCCTCACCCTAATCCTCACTCTAACCCTAAACCTAACCCTAAACTTCACCTTAAGCCTTACCCTAACCCCAACAGTAACGGTAACCCTCAAACTAACCCTGAACCTCACCCTAAACCTAACCCTACCCCTCACCCTAACCATCATCCTAACCCTAACCCTAACCCTCACCCTAATCCTTAACCTAACCCTAAACCTCACCCGCACCCTAACACTCACACTCACCCACACCCTCACCCTAAGACTCACTCTCACCCTAACCATCACCCTATCCCTAACCCTCAATCTAACTCTAAGCCTAACACTCCCCCTAATCATAACCCTCACCTTCACCCTCACCCTTAACCTAAACCTAACCCCAATCCTAACCCTAACCCTAACCCTAACCCTCACCCTCACCATAACCCTAACCATAATGCTCACACTCAACATAACCAAAACCCTCACACTCACCCTCACCCTCAGCTTAAACCTAAGCCTAACAATAACCCTAACCCTAACCCTCATACTCACCCTCACACTAAACCTAATCCTAACACTAAACTTAACCCTCTAACTCACGCTCACCCTCACCCTTACCCTAACCCTAATCCATACCCTCAACCGAACCCGAACCCGAACCCTCACCCTAAACCTCTACCTAAACATCACGGTAAACCTAACCATCACCCTAACTCTTAGCCTAACCCTTACCCTAACCCTCACCTTCACCCTCACCCTCAGGTTCTCCCTAAACCTAACCCTAACCCTAACCCTCACCCTCACCCTTAACCTAACCCTACACCTAACGCTAACCCTCACCCTAACCCTAACCTCCAACCTTAACCTAACCCTCACCCTAACACTAACGCTAACCCTCACCCTAACCCTAACCTCCAACCTTAACCTAACCTTCACCCTAACACTAACGCTATCCCTCACCCTAACCCTAACCAAATGCTCACAGTCACCCTCAGCCTAACCCTAACCCTAAACCTAACCCTATCCCTAACCCACACACTCACTCTCACCCTAAACCTAACCCTAAGTCTCACCCTCACCCTCAAACTCAACCTAACCCTAACCCAACCCTCAACTGAACCCTCACCCTCAGCCTCACCCTAACCCTCACCCTCACCCTAAACATCACCCTAAACGTAACCCTCACCCTTAGCCTCACCCTAGCCCTAACCCTCATACTAACCCTAAACCTCAACCTAAACCTAACCCTCAACCTAACACTTACCTCACCCTAACAGTAAGTCTAAACCTAACATGAACCCTCACAGTAACCCTAAACTTTACCCTAACCCTAACCCTTACAATAACCCTAACCCTCACCCTAATCCTAACCCTAACCCTACCACTCACCCTAACCCTCACTCTAACCCTAAACCCAACCCTAACCCTCACCCTCACCGTCACCCTAACACTCACCCAAACCTAAATCTCACCCAAACCCCACACCTCATACTTTTCCTTACCCTCACCCTCACTCTAACACTCACCCTCATCCTCATCCTAACCCTCACCCTAACCCTAACCCTATCAGTAACCCTCACCCTCACCATCAGCCTAACACTAAACCTAACAGTCCTCCTAACCCTAAACCTCACCCAAACCCTCAGCTTAACGCTAAACCTAACCCTCACTTTCACCCTAACCCAAACCCTCACCGACACCCTAAAATTCACCCTAACCCTAATCCTAACCCTACCCCTCACCCTAACCCTAACCCTAACCCTCACCCTAAAACTTACCCTCAGCCTAACCCTCATCCAAACTCTAAACCTAAACCTAACCCTCACCTTAAACATCATCCTAACCCTAAACCTAATGCTAACCCTCAAACTAACCCTAACCGAAATCCTAACCCTAACCCTACTCCTCATCCTAACCATCATCCTAACCCTAACCCTATCCCTCACCCAGCCCTAAACCTAACCCTAAACCTCACATGCACCCTAACACTCACGCTCACCCTCACCCTAACCATTACCCTATCCCTAGCCCTCACTCTAACCCTAAGCCTAACCCTCACCCAGCCCTAAACTTCACCCTCACTATCACCCTCAGCATAACCCTAACCCTAATCCTAACCCTAAAATTCACGCTAACTCTCACCCTACCCCTAATCCTCAACCTAAGCCTAACCCTACCCCTCATCCTAAGCATCATCCTAACCATAAACCTAACCCTCACCCTCACACTAAACCTAACCCTTACCCTCACCCGAACCATAACACTCACCCTAGCCCTCACCCTAACACTCACCCTCACCCTAACCTTCACCCTATCCCTAACACTCACCCTCACCCTAAGCCTAACCCTCGCCCTAACTCAAAACTTCACCCTTACCCTCACCCTCAGCCTAACCCTAAGCCTATTCCTAACCCTAACCCTCACCTTAACCCACACCCTCACCCTAAACCTAACCCTCACTCACCCTAACCCTAAACTTCACACTCACCCTCACCCTCAGCCTAAACCTAAGCCTAACCTTAACCCTAACCCTAACCCTCACATTCACCCTCACACTAAACCTAACCCTAACACTCAACCGAACCCTAACCCCAATCCTAACCCTAACCCTCACACTCAACCTTATCCTCACCCTCACCCTAACCATAAGCCTAACAATAACCCTAACCCTAACCCTGTACCTAACCCTCACCCTAACACTAACACTCACGCTAAGACTTTCCCTCACCCTCACCCTCATCTTAACCCTAAGCCTAACCCTAACCCTCACCCTAACACTCACCTTAACACTAAACCTAAACCTAAACCTCAATCTAACAGTAAATCTAACCCTCACCCTTACTTTATCCTCAACCTAACCCTAACCCTCACATTAACCATAAGGCTCACCCTAACTCTAACCCTACCCCTCACCCTAACCCTCACCCTAATTCTAACCTTAACCCCTAACCTAACCTTCTCTCTAACCCTAACCATAACCCTCTCCCTCACCCTAACCCTAACCTAATCCTCACCCTAACCCTAACCCCTACCTAACTAACACTAAGGCTATCTCTCACCCTAACCCTAACCCTCACCCTAAACCTAACCCTCACCCTATCCCTCAACATAACCCTAACCCTAAGAATCACCCTCACTCTCACCTTAACCCGAACCCTAATCCTAAACCTCAACCTAAACCGAACCCTTACCCTAACCCTAATACTCACCTTAAAAGTTACAATCACCCTAACACTAACCCTAACCCTAACACTAAGCCTCCCACTAACCCTAATATTCACCCTAAGCCTAACACTAACCCTAACCCTAAACCTCACCCTCACCCTAAACCTAACCCTAACCCTAACCCACACCCTCACCCTCACCCTCGTCCTCACCCTCACCCTAAACCTAACCCTAACAATAACCCTAACCCTAATCTTAAACCTAACCCTCACCCTAACCCTAACCCTCATGCTAACCCTCATCCTCACCCTCACCGTCACCCTTATTTCATCCTCACCCTATCCATAACCCTCACATTAACCCTAATGATCACCCTAAATTTAACAGTACACCTCACCCGAACCCTCACCCTAACTCTAACCCTAACCCTAAACCTAATCCTCACCTAAACCTAACCCTAACTCTCAACGTTACCCTAACCCTCACCATCACCCGAACCCTCACACTAAACCTAACACTCACCCACACCCTAACCCTAAAGCTCACCCTCACCCTAACCCTCACCTAATCCTCACCCTAACCTTAACCATTATCTAACAAAGACCCTCACCCTCACCCTAACCTTCACCCTAACCCTCACCCTCACCCTAGCCCTCACCCTAAACGTAACCGTAACCCTAAACCTCACCCGCACCCTCACCCTCATGCTCAGTCTTACCCCAACCCTACCCCTAATCCTAGCCCTAACCCTCAACCTCATCATAACCCTCACCATAACCCTTACCCTCACCCTCACCCTACCCCTAACCGTAACCCTCACACTAAACCTAACCCTCACCCTACACCTAATGCTACCTCTCACCCAAAACCTAAACCTAAACCTAACCCTAACCCTCACTCTAACGCTAACCCTAACCCTAACCCCAACCCTAACCCTAACCCCAACCCTAACACTCACCCTCACCATCACCCTAACACTCACCCTAACCCTCACCCTTACCCTCACCCTAACTGAAACCCTAACCCTAACCCTCACCCTCAACCTAACCCTCACCCTGAACCTTAACCTCACCCTCACCCTAACCCTAAACCTCACCCTAACCCTAACCCTAACCCTAAACTTCACCCTAGCCCTCACCCTTACCCTAATTCTAACCCTCACCCTCAGCCTAACCCTAACCGTCATCCTCACCCTAAAACTCATATTAACCCTAACCCTAATCCGCAATCTAACCATCACACTAACCCTAACAGGAACACTTAACCTAACCCTCACCCTAACCCAAACCCTCACCCTTATCTTCAACCTCAACCTCAGCCTAACCCTCACCTTTACCCTTACCATCACCCTCACCCTCACCCTCACCCTAACCCTAACCCTCACCTTCACCCTCACCTGCAGCATAACACTAACTCTATCACTATTCCTAAACCTAAACCTCACCCTCACCCTAACCATCACCCTAATTCTTACCCTCCCACTAATCCTAATCCTAACCCTAACCCTAACTCTCACACTAAACCTAACCCTCACCCTAACCGTAACCCTACCCCTTATTCTAACCCTCACCTTAACCTTAAAACTAACCCTCACCCCAACCCTTACCCTAAACCTCACCGTCACCCTAAACCTGACCCTAACACTAACAATAACCCTAACCCTCACCCTCACCCTAACCCTCACTCTAATCCTAACCCTAAACCTCAGCCTAACCCTCACCCTAACCCTAAGCATAACCATAAACCTAACCCTCACACTAACACTCACCCTAAACCTAACCCTCACCCTAACCCTAAAACTCACTGTAATCCTCACCCTAACCCTCAATTTCACCCACACCCTCACCCTAACCCTCACCCTAACCCTAATGCTAACTCGGACACTCACCCTAACCCTCATGCTATCACTTACCCACACCACAAACCTAACCTTAACCTTAAACCTCACCCTCACCCTAAACCTCACCCTAACCCTAAACCTAATCCTAACCCTCACCCTCACTCTAACCCTAACCCTAGCCCTAACCCTCACCTAAACCTAACCCTAACCTTCAACGTCACCCTAACCTTCACCATCAACCGAACCCGAACCCTAACACTAACCCTCACCCACACCCTAAGCCTCAAGCTCACCCTCACCCTAAACCTCACCTAATCCTCACCCTAACCCTAAACATTAACTAACCAAGACCCTCATCCTAACTCTCAACTTCACCATAACCCTCACCCTCACCCTAGCCCTCACCCTAAACATAACCATAACCCTAACACTAAACCTTACGCTCACCCTCACCCTCACCCTCAGCCTAAACCTAACCCTATCCCTAATCCTAACCCTAACCCTCACCCTCACCCTAACCCTCACCATAACCCTTAACCTCACCCTCACCCTCACCCTAACCGTAACCCTCACACTAAACCTAACCCTCAACCTAAACCTAATCCTACCCCTCACCCTACCCCTCACCCTAAACTTAACCCTAACCCTAACCTTCACCCTCAAGCTAGCCCTCACCCTAACCCTAATTCAAACCCTAACCCTCATCCTCACCCTAAACCTCACACTAACCCTAACCCTAATCTTCAATCTAACCCTAACCCTAACCCTTCCCCTAACCCTCAACCTCAGCCTAACCCTCAACGTTACTCTTACCGTCATGCTTACCCTAACACTCACCCTAACCTGAACCTTCATCCTAAACCTATGCCTAAGCCTCAACCTACCCCTATCCCTCAGCTTCACCTTAGCTCTAACCCTAATCCTAATCCTAACCCTAACCCTAATCCTAACCCTAACCATAAGGCTAACCATCACCCTAAGCCTAATCCTCTCCCCCACCGTCACCCTCAGCCTAACCCTAAGTCTAAGCCTAATCCTAACCCTAACCCTCACACTCACCCTCACCCTAAACCTAATCCTAACACTAAACCTAATCCTAAACCTCACCCTAAACCTAACGCTAACCCTAACACTAACCCTAACCATAACCCTCCCCCTCCCCCTCCCCCTCAACCTAACTCTAACTCTAAACCTTACCCTCACCCTATCCCTAATCCTAACCTTAAACCTAACCTCACCCTAACCCTAACTCTAACTCTCATCCTCACGCTCACCCAAACCATAACTATAACCCTAACCCTAACATTAACACTAATCCTAATCCTAAAACTAACCCGAACCCTAACCCTAACCTTCACCCTCAGCCTCCCCCTCACTGCAAATTTAACCCTAACCATAACACTTACAATGACCCTAACCCTAATCTTAACCATCACCCTCACCCTAATCCTAAGCCTAACCCTAACCCTCACCCTAACCATAACCCTGACCCTCACTGTAACCCTAACCTTCATCTTAACCCTCACCCTAACCCTAAACCTAACCCTCACCCTAACCCTTTACCTCACCCTAATCCTAACACTAAGCCTAAGCTAAACCTCACCCTAAACCTTACACTCATCGTAACCATAACCCAAACCCTAAAGCTCAACCTAACCCTCACCCTAACCCTAACCCTAAACCTAACCCAAAACCTCACATTAAACCTAACTCTCACCCTAACCGTAACCCTACCCCTCACCCTAAACCTCATGCTAGCTCTAAACCTCACACTTACCAGAACCCTAACCCTAACCCTAACCTCGCCTTCAAGCTAAGTCTAACCCTAACCCTAAGCCTAACACTTACCCTAACCCTAAGCCTAAACCTTTCCATAACCCTAAAACTTAACTTCACGCTCTTCCTCAGCCTAACCCAAAGACTAACCCTAACACTAACCCTCACACTCACCCTCACCCTAACCCTAATGCTAAAGCTATCCCTAAACCTAACCCTAACCCTAGCCCTAATGCTAACCCTAACCCTAACGCTAACACTAACCCTAACCCTAACGCTCACCCTAACAGTCACCCTAACCCTAACACTAACCCTAAACCTCACCGCCACCCTAACCCTAACTCTAACGCTAACCCTAACCCTAAATCATACCCTAACCCTAACCCTGACCTTCACACTCAACCTCACCCTCACAATAAACTTAACCCTAACCCTAACCCTAACAATAACACTAACCCTAACACTAAACCTCACACTAACCATATCCCTGACCCTAACTCTAACCCTCACCCTAGAACTTACCCGCACCCTAACACTAACCCTCCCACTAACCGTAACCCTCACCATAACCCTAAATCTCATCCTAACCCTAGCCCTAACCCTAACGCTCACCATAACCCTAATTGTAACCCTAACCCTCACCCTAACTCTAAACCTGATCCTCACCCTACACCTCAAACTAACCCTAAAACTAATCCTCAGTCTAACCCTCACCCTTACACTAAACCTAACCCTAACCCTTCCCCTAACCCTCACCCTAATCCTAACCCTCAACCTAACCCTAACCCTCACCCTCACCGACAAACTCAGCCTTACCCTAAGCCTAACCCTAAACCTAAACCTAACACTAAACCTCACACTCACCTTCTCCCTAACCCTAATCCTAATTCTAAACCTAACCCTAACACACACCCTCACCCTAACCCACAGCCTAAACCTAAAACTAACACTAACATTAAGCCCAACCCTCACCCTAAACCTATCTCTAACCCTAACCCTCAAACTCACCCTGACCCTATCCCTAACCCTAACCGTAAACCTCACCCTAACCCTAACTCTAAATCTCAACCTCACCCTAGCCCTCACCCTAACCCTAGTCCTAAAACTAACGCTAACCCTCACCGTAACCCTACCCTAATCCTCATTCTAACAATAACCCTCACCCTCAACCTAACCCTCAGCCTAACCCTAACCCTAACCCTAAACCTAACTCTAACCCAAAAACTCACCCTCACCCTAACACTAATCCTAACAATAAACCTAACCCTAACCTGTACCCTAACCCTCACCCTAACCATAAACCTAAAATTAACCCTAACCCTAAACCTCATCCTAACCCTCACACTAACCTTAACTCTAACCCTAAACCTCACACTCACCCTAACCATAATTCAAACCCTAACCCTAACCCTAAACCTCACCCTAACACTAACCCTCACCCTCACCCTCACTGTAACCCTAACGTTAAACCTAAAAATATCCCTAAACCTAACCCTAACCCTTACCCTAACCATAACCCTCACCCTAAACCTAACACTCACCCTAACACTTGCCCTCACCCTTACCCTAACCCTAACTCTAACACTAACTCTGACAGTAACCCTAAATCTCACCCTAATCCTAAACCTCACCCTAAACCTAAACTCACCCTCACCCTAGCCCTCAACAGAACCCTAATTATAATCCTAACCATCACCCTAATCTTAACCCTCATCCTCACCCTAAACCTCCCACTAACCCTAACCCTAATCCTCAATCTAACCCTCACCCTCACCCTAACCCTCACCCCAACCCTTATCCTAACCCTCACCCTAATCCTAACAATCACCCTTAGGGGAACACACCCTCAGACTAACCCTCAACTTTACTCTTACCATCACCCTCACCCTAACCCTCACCCTAAACCTGACCCTCATCCTAACACTCACCCTAACCCTAACCCTATCCATCAACCTAACACTAACCCTCACCCTCACCCTCACCCTCAGCCTAACCCTGAGCCTAAGCCTAATCCTAAGCCTAACCCTCACCCTCACCCTAGCTCTCACCCTAAACCTAATCCTAACAATAACCCTCATCCTAATCCTCACCCAAACCCTAACGCTAACCATCACCCAAAACCTATTCCTCACCCCAGCCTAACCCTCAGCCTAATCCTAATCTTAAGACTAACCCTAACCCTAACCCTCACCATCACCCTAGCCCACACACTAACCCTAATCCAAACCATAACCCTCATCTCTAACTTCACCCTAAACCTTAAACCTAAACCTCACACTAACCCTAACCCTAACCCTCAACCTAACCCTAACACACACCCATACAGTAACCCTAACCCTAACACTCACCCTAACCCTAAACCTAACCCGAACCCTAAACCTTACACTAAACCTAACCCTATCCTTAACCCTCACCCTAGCCCTCAACCTAACCCGAATCCTAACCCTATACCTCATCTGAACCCTCACCCTAACCCTAACCCTAACACTCACCCTAACCCTAACCCTCCCCTAACCCTCAGCCTAACCCTAAGCCTAAGCCTAACCCTAAACCTAACATTCACACTCACCCTCACCCTAACCATAATCCTAAATGTAATCCTGTTCCTAAACCTAACCCTCACCCTAACCCTCCCCCTAACCGTAACCTTAACACTAATCCTAACACTAACCCTCACACTAGCCCTCACCCTAACCCTAACTCTAACCCTAAACCTCACCCTCACCCTAACACTAAACCTCACCTTCAACCTCACCTGAAACCTAAGCCTAACCCTAACCCTAACACTAACCCTCACACTCACCCTCACCCTAACCCTAATCCTAATCCCAGTCCTAACCCTAAACCTCACCCTAACCCTAACCCTCACCCTAACCCTAAACCTAACACTAACGCTAACTCTAACCCTCACACTAACCCTACCCCTCATCCTAACCATCATCCTAACCCTAACCGTAACCCTCACCCAGCCCTAAACCTAACTCTAAACCTCACCCGCACCCTAACACTCACGCTCACCCTCACCTAACCATCACCCTATCCCTAGCCCTCACCCTAACCCTAAGCCTAACCCTCACCCTAACCCTAAACTTCACCCTCACTATCATCCTCAGCCTAACCCTAACCCTAATCCTAACCCGAAACTTCACCCTAACCCTCACCCTACCCCTAACACTCACCCTAACCCTAACCCTACCCCTCATCCTAACCATCATCCTAACCTTAAACCTAAACCTCAACCTCACCCTAAACCTAACCCTTAACCTCACCCGCACCATAACGCTCACCCTAACCCTCACCCTAACACTCACCCTCATCCTAACCATCACCCTATCCCTAATCCTCACCCTCTCCCTAAGCCTAACCCTCACCCTAACCCTAAACC
The DNA here is from genome assembly GCF_024711535.1 of Dipodomys merriami. Taxonomy (NCBI): domain Eukaryota; kingdom Metazoa; phylum Chordata; class Mammalia; order Rodentia; family Heteromyidae; genus Dipodomys; species Dipodomys merriami. Next base: position 2,188,141 of record NW_027202904.1, on the reverse strand, counting down.
TCACCCTCAATCTCACCCTCACCGTCAGCCTAACCCTAACCCTAATCCTAACCCTAACCCTAACCTTAACCCTCACCCTCACCCTAAACCTAAGCCTAATATTAACCCAAACCCTAACCCACACACTCACCCTCACCCTAAAAATAACCCAAACCCTCAACCAAGCCCTTACCCTCACCCTCACGATAACCATCACCCTCACCCTAAACATCACACTAAACCTAAGCCTCAGTCTAACCCTTAGCCTAACCCTCACCCTAAACCTCACCCGCACCCTCACCCTCAGGCTGACGCAAACCCCAATCCTAACCCTAACCCTCACACTCACCCTTATCCTCACCCTCACCCTAACCGTAACCCTAACAATGACCCTAACCCTAACCATGAACCTAACCCTCACCCTAACCCTAACCCTCACGCTAACCCATGCCCTCACCCTCACCCTAATCCTAATCCTAAGCCTAACCCTAACCCTCACCCTAACCCTCACCTTAACACTAAACCTAACCCTAAACCTCATTCTAACAGTAACCCTAACGCTCACCCTTACTTTATCCCCACCCTAACCCTAACCCTCACATTAACCATAAGGCTCAATCTAACCCTAACCCTACCCCTCAACCTAACCCTCACCCTAATTCTAACCTTACCCCCTAATCTAACCCTCTCTCTAACCCTAACCATAACCCTCACCCTCACGCTAACCCTCACCTAATCCTCACCCTAACCCTAACCCCTACCTAACTGAGACCCTCACCCTCAACCTCGCCCTCACCTTCACCCTGACACTCACCCTCACCCTACCCCTCACCCTAAACTTAACCCTAAACCTAACCCTAATCCTAAACCTCATACTCACCCTCAGCCTAACCCTAACCCTAAAGCTAATCCTAACCATAACCCTCACCATCACCCTAAACCTCACCCTTAACACTTACCCTCACCCTCACCCTAACCCTAACCGTAACCCTCACACTAAACCTAACCCTCACCCTAAACCTAACCTTAACCCTCTCCGTATCCCTCTCCCTAAACCTAACCCTAACCCTCACCCTAACACTAATCATCACCCTCATCTAGCTATCACCCTAAACCTAACCTACACCCTAAACCTCACCCTCACCCCATGCTCAAACTAACACTAAGGCTATCTCTCACCCTAACACTAACCCTCACCCTAAACCTAACCCTCACCCTATCCCTCAACCTAACCCTAACTCTAAGAATCACCCTCACTCTCACCTTAACCCGAACCCTAATGTTAACCCTCAACCTAAACCTAACCCTCACCCTAACACTTACACTCACCCTAACACTAACCCTAACCCTAACACTAAGCCTCACACTAAACCTAACACTCACCCTAAGCCTAACACTAACCCTAACCCAAACCCTCACCCTCACCCTAAATCTAACCCTAACAATAACCCTAACCCTAATCCTAAACCTAACCCTCACCCTAAGCCTAACACTCACGCTAACCCTAGTCCTCACCCTTACCCTCACCTTAACCCTAAGCCTAATCCTAACCCTCACCCTCACCCTAACTTTAACACTAATGCTAACTCTAACCCTCACCCTAACAATAACCCTAACCCTAACCCTCACCCTAACCGTCACCCTTACTTTATCCTCACCCTATCCCTAACCCTCACATTAACCCTAATGCTCACCCTAAACTTAACAGTACACCTCACCCGAACCCTCACCCTAACTCTAATCCAACCCTAAACCTAACCCTCACCTAAACCTAAACCTAACTCTCAGCGTTACACTAACCCTCACCATCACCTGAACCCTCACCCTAACCCTAACACAAACCCACACCCTAACCCTAAAGCTCACCCACACCCTAACCCTAATCTAATCCTCACCCTAACCTTAACCATTAGCTAACAAAGACCCTCACCCTCACCCTAACCTTCACCCTAAACCTCACCCTCACCCTAGCCCTCACCCTAAACGTAACCGTAACCCTAAACCTCACCCGCACCATCACCCTCAAGCTCAACCTTACCAGAACCCTACCCCTAATCCTAGCCCTAACCCTCAACCTCATCATAGCCCTCACCATAACCCTTACCCTCACCATCACCCTACACCGAACTGTAACCCTAACACTAAACCTAACACTCACCCTAAGCCTAACCCTACCCCTCACCCCAATCCTTGACCTAAACCTAACCCTAACCCTCACCTTAACGCTAACCCTCACCCTCACCCTAGCCCTCACCCTAATCCTAACCCTCATCCTAAAGCTCACCTTCACACCACCCTCATACTAACCCTAACCCTAACACTAACCCTAACCCTAACACTCACCCTAACCCTAACCCTAACCCTCATCATAACCCGAAGCCTAACCCTCCCCCTCACCCTAACCCTAAATTTAACCCTACCCTAACTCTCACCCTAAGACTCACCCTAACACTAACCCTAACCCTAACCCTCACCCTTACCTTAACCCTCACCCTAAAGCTTCACCTCATCCTCACCCTAAACCTCACACTAAACCAAAAACTCATTCTAACTCTAACCCTAACCGTCACCGTCGCCCTCACCCTCACGCTAACCCTAACCCTAACCCTCACCCTAACCCTAAAACTCACTCTAAACCTAAACCTAACCCTCACCCTCACCCCAACCCTACTGCTAACTCTAACATTCAGCCTATCTCTCACGATATCACTTACCCACACCATGAACCTAAACCTAACCCTCACCCTCACCCTCACCCTAAGCTTCACCCTAACCCTAACCCTAACCCAAACACGAAACCCTTAACCTAGACCTAAACTGAACCCTAACCCTCACCCGAAACCTTAATCCTAAACCTAAACCTAACCCTCAAGCTAACAGTCACCCTATCCCTCACCCTATCCCTAACCCTAACCCTTACCCTATCCCTCACCCTAAACCTTATCCTCACCCTCAACCTAACCCTAACCCTAACGCTAACCCTCACAATAAATCTAACCTCACCCTAAACCTAACCTTACCCCTCACCCTAACCCTCATCCTAAACCTAAAACTAAACCAAATCCTCTCCCTAACCCTAATCCTAACCCTAACCCTCACCTTCATCATAATTCTAACCCTAAACCTAACCCTAACTCTCACCCTCACCCTCACCCTCAGCCTAACCCTAACCCTCACACTAACCCTAATGCTCACGCTAACCCTAAACCTAATCCTCACACTAACCCTAACACTAACCCTAACCCTAAACCTCACCAAAACCCTCAATAACCCTAAACCTAGCCTTAACCCTAACTCTTACCCTTACCCTAACACTAATCCTAATCCTCACCCTAAACCTAACCCTCACCCTAAACCTAATCCTCACCCTAAACCTTACACTCACCCTAACACTAAGCCTAACCCTAACACCAAACCTCACACTAACCCTTACTCTCAGCCTAAACCTAACCCTCAACCTAAACCTAACCCTAACTCTAATCCTCACCCTCACCTTATCCCTCACACTAACCCTTTTCCTAACCCTAACCCTAACCCTCACCTTAACCCTAACCCTCTCCCTTTCCGTAACCCTCAACCTCACCAAAAACCTCACCGTTACCCTTACCTTACCCTCAACCTAACCCTCACACTAACCCAAAACCTCACACTAACCTAACCAAAACACTCACACTAAAACTCACCCTAACACTAATGCTAACCCTAACACTCACCCTCACCCTAAACTTCACCCTAACCCTTAACCTCACCCTAACCCTAACCCTAACCCTCAACCTCACCCTAAACCTCACCCTAAGCCTAACCCTCAACCTATCCCTTACCCTCACCCTAACCCTCACCCTAACCCTAACCCTAAGCTAACCCTTAACCTCCCCCTAACACTGACTCTCACCCTAAACCTAATCTAAACCCAAACCCTCAACCTAACCCTCACACTAACCCTAACCCTAACCCTAACCTTCACAGTTATCCTAACCCTCACCCTAACCTTAACCATACCCCTCACCCTAAAACTCATCCTGACCCTAATCCTAAACCTAACCCTAACCCTAAACCTCACCCTAACTCTAACACCCACCCTCACCCTCACCCTCAGCATAACCCTAAACATAACCCTAAACATAAAAATAAACCTAACCCTAACCCTTATCCTAACCCTCACCCTAACCATAATGCTAACCCTAACACACACCCTGACCCTAACTCTCACCCTAACACTTATCCTCACCCAAAACCTAAACTTATCCCTAACCCTCAACATAACCTTTACCCTCAACCTAACACTAAGCCTAACCCTAACACTAACCCTCACACTAACCCTAAACCTCACCCTAACCCTAACCCTAACCCTAACCCTAACTCTAACCCTCACCCTAAACCTCACCCTCACCCTAGCCCTCACCCTAACCCTAATCCTAACCCTAACCCTCACCCTAAACCTAACCCTCAACCTAACCCTAACCCTCACCCTCATCTAACCCTCACCCTAAACCTAACCCTAACCCTCACCCTAACCCTCACCTTAACCCTAAGCCTCACCTTAACCATAACCCTAACCCTAACCCTAACAATAAACCTAACGCTAAACCTAAACCTAATCCTAAACATAACTCACGCCCTCAACCTCAACTTCAACCTAAACCTAAACTTCACCCTTTCCATAACCCTAATCCTCACCCTAACCCTAACCCTCACACTCACCCAAACCCTCATCCTAAAACTTACCCTCACCCTAACCCTCACCATAACCCTAAACCTAACCCTAACCCTCATCTTAACCCTCACCCTAACCCCAACCCTAATGGTAACCCTCAAACTAAACCTGAACCTCACCCTAACCCTAACCCTACACCTCATCCTACCCATCATCCTAACCCTAACCCTAACCCTCACCCTAACCCTAAACCTAACCCTAAACCTCATCCGCACCCTAACACTCACCATCACCTTCACCCTCACCCTAAGCCTCACCCTCACCCTAACCATCACCCTATCCCTAAACCTCACCCTAACCCTAAGCCTAACACTCACCCTAAACATAACCCTCACCCTCAACCTCACCCTCAGCCTAACCCTAAAATTAATACTAACCCTAACCCTCACCCCAACCCTAAACCTAATGCTCACACTCAACTTAACCCTAACCCTCACACTCACCCTCACCCTCAGCTTAAACCTAAGCCTAACAATAACCCTAACCCTCACACTCACCCTCTCCCCAAAACTAATCCTAACCCTAAACCTAGACTTCTCATTCAACCTTACCATCACCCTAATCCTAACCCGAAACCTAACCCTCAAACGAACCCTCACCCGCACCCTCACACTAACTCTCTCCCTCAACATAAACATCACCCTAAACCTAACCCTCATCCTAACAGTTAGCCTAACCCTCACCCTAACCCTAACCCTCACCCTCACCCTCACCCTCAGGCTCACCCTAAACCTCATCCTAACCATAACCCTCACCTTCATCCTCACCCTAAACTGAACTGTAACCCTCAATCTAACCCTAACAATAACCCTAACCCTAACCCTAATCTTAACCCTCACTCTCACCCTAACACTAAAACTAACGGAAACCCTCACCCTAACCCTAACCCTAACTCTAAACCTCACCAGCACCCTCACCCTCAACCTCAGCCTAAATCTAACCCTATCTCTAATCATAACCTTAACCCTCACCCTCACCCTAACACTCACCATAATCCTTACCCTCACCCACACCCTAACCTTAACCGTAAACCTCACACTAAACCTAAACCTCACCTTAACCTTCACCCTAAACATAACCCTAACCCTCATCATAACCCTACAGTTCACCCTCAACCTAGCCCTCACCCTAACCCAAAACCTCACCCTAAACCTCACCCTCACACCAGCCTCAAATTAAACGTAACCCTAACCCTCACCCTAACCCTAACCCTCAGCCTAGCCCTCACCCTAAGCCTAAACCTAAACCATCATCCTCACCCTCATCCTCACTCTCAGCGTAACACTAATCCTATCCATATTCCTAAACCTAAACCTCACCCTTACCCTAATTCTTACCCTCACACTAATCCTAACCCTAACCCTAACCCTAACTCTCACACTAAACCTAACCCTCTCCATAACTGTAACCCTAACACTAATCCTATCCATATTCCTAAACCTAAACCTCACCCTTACCCTAATTCTTACCCTCACACTAATCCTAACCCTAACCCTAACCCTAACTCTCACACTAAACCTAACCCTCTCCATAACTGTAACCCTAACACTTACCCTAAACCTGACCCTAACCCTAACCCTAACCCTCACCCTAAACCTCAAAGTCACCCTAAACCTGACCCTAACCCTAATCCTAACCCTAACCCTCACCCTAAACTTAACCCTCACCCTCACCCTAACCCTCACCCTAAACCTCACCCTAATCCTAACCATAATCCTCAGCCTAAACCACACCCTAATCCTAACCCCAACCCTAACCCTAAGCCTAAACCTGCCCCTAACCCTAATCCTAACCTCCACCCTAACCCTAATGTTCACCCTAACCCTAACCCTCATGCTCACACTCACCCTCTCCTTCAACCTAAGCCTAACCCTAACCCTAACCCTCACCCTCACCCTCACCTTAACACTAATCCTAACCCTAAACCTCACTCTAACAGTAACCCTAAACCTCAGCCTCACCCTAACCCTCACCCTTACTTTATCCTCACCCTAACCCTAACCCTCACATTAACACTAATACTCACCCTAACCGTAACCCTACCCCTACACCTAACCCTCAACCTTACTTTAACCCTAACCCTAAACCTCACCTAACCCTAACCCTAACCCTCACCTAACCCTAACCCTAACCCTCAACCTCACCCTAACCCTCACCATCACCCGAACCTGCACCCTCACACTAACCCTTACCTAATCCTCACCCTAACCCTAACATTACCTAACCAATACCCTCACCGTCACACTCACCTTCACCCTTACCCTCACCCACAGCCCAGCCCTCACCCTAACCGTAACCCTAAACCTAAACCTCACCCGCACCCTCATCCTCACCCACTGCCTAACCCTAACCCTATCCCTAATCCTAACCCTAACCCTCACACTCACCCTCACCCTCTCCATAACCCTTACCCTTACCCTCACCCTAACCCTAACCGTAACCCTCACACTAAACCTAACCCTCACCCTAAACCTAACCCTATCCCTCTCCCTTACCCTCACACTAAACCTAACTCAAACCCTCATCCTAACCCTAACCCTCACATTCACCCTAGCCGTCACCCTAACCCTTTCCCTCACCCTAAATCTCAACCTCATACCACCCTCAAAATAACCCTAACCCTAACCCTCACCCTAACCTTAACCTCACCCTAACCCTAACCCTCACCGTAACCCTCACCCTAACCCTAACCCTAAAACTCACACTCACCCTCACCCTCACCATCACCCTCAGCGTAACACTAATCATAACCCTAATCCTAACCCTAAACCTCACCCTCACTCTAACCGTCACCCTAATTCTTACCTTCACACTAATCCTAACCCTAACCCTAACCCTAACACTCACATTAAAACTAACCCTCACCCAAACCATACCCCTACCCCTAACCCTAACCCTCACCCTAATCCTCACCCTAACCCTCACCCTAACCCTAACCCTCACCCTCACCCTTACCCTAAACCTCACCCTAAGCCTTAACCTCATCCTCACCCTAAACCTCACACTATACCCAACCCTCCCCTTAACTCTAACCCTAACCATCACCCTCACCCTTACCATCATGCTAACACTAACACTAACCCTCACCCTAATCCTAAAACTCACCTAAACCCTAACCCTAACCCTCACCCTAACCTTCACTCTAACCCTAATGCTAACTCTAACACTCATACTAACCCTCATGCTATCACTTACCCACACGATAAACCTAAACCTAACTCTAACCCTCACCCTCACCGTAACCCTCAACCTAACCCTAACACTAACCCTAATCTGAATCCCTCACCCTAACCCTAACCCTAACTCTAACACTAATCTTAACGCTAACCCCCAACCTAGCGCTAACCCTTACCCTAACCCTAACCCTAACCCTCACCTAACCCTCAACTTAACCGCAACCCTAATCCTGACCCTCAACCTAACCCTAACCCTCACCCTAACCCTTGCCCTCGCCCTAATACTAAGCTTAACCCTAACACCAACCCTACCACTAAACCTAAACCTCAGCCTAAGCCTAACCCTCACCCTAAACCTAACCCTAACCCTAACCCTCACACTCACCTTAGCCCTTTGCTAAACCTAACCCTCACTCCAACACTAACCCTCACCCTTACCATAACCCTCACCTCACCAAAAACCTCACCCTTACCTTTACCTTACCCTCACCCTAAACCTTACCCTAACCCTTACCATCACATTAACCCTAACCCTCACCCTAACCTTAACCCTAACACTCACCCTAAACCTCATCCTAACCCTAACCCTAAACCTAACCCTAACCCTAAAACTCACCCTAACCCTAACCCTCACCCTCAACGTAACCATAAACCTAACCATAAACCTAAAAATAACACTAACCCTAATGTTTACCCTAACCTTCACCCTCATCCTAACCCTAACCCTAACCCTAACCCTCCCCTTACCCTAACATTCAACCTAACCTTTACCTTCACCATAACAGTAAGCCTAACCCTAACACTAACTCTCACACTAACCCTCATCCTAAACATCACCCTATCATTAAACCTAACCCTAACCCTCACCCTAACCCTAACCCTCAGCCTAATCCTAAGCCTAAGCCTAAACCTAACCCTAACCCTCACAGTCACCCTCACACTAACCCTCACCCTAAGCCTCAAACTCACCCTCACACTAACCCTAACCCTAACCCAAACCCTCAAACCAACCCTTACGCTGACACTCACACTAACCCTCACCCTCACCCTAAACATCAGCCTAACCCTAACCCTCACTTTAATCCTCAGCACAACCCTAACCCTCACACTAACTGTAACCCTCAACCTAACCCTAACCCTCAACCTAACCCTTACCCTCACCCTAACACTAGGCCTAACCCTAACACTAAGGCTCAGACTAACTCTTAACCTCACCATAACCCTAACCCTCACCCAAACCCTAACCCTAACCCTCTCCCTAACACTACCCCTCACACTAACCCTAAACCTAACCCTAACCCTCACCCAAAACCTAATCCACAACCTAACCCTAACCCTCACCCTCATCTAACCCTCACCCTAAACCTAACCCTACCACTCACCCTAACCCTCAACCTCACCCTCATCCTAACCTTAACCCTCAACCTAACCCTCAACCTCACCATAGCTTTCACTTTTACCGTAACCCTCAAACTCACCCTAACACTCAGCCTTACCCTTATTCTTACCCTCATCCTAACCCTCACCCTAACCCTAACCCTCATCCTAACTTAACCCTAACCCTCACCCTAGCCCTCACCCTAACCCTATGCTAAACCTAACCCTCACCCTAACCCTAACCCTTAACCTCATCCTAACCCTAACCCTAAAACTAACCCTCACCCTCAACCTAAACCTCACCCTAACCCTAACCCTCACCCCAACACTTACCCTCACCCTAACCCTCACCCTAACCCTAACGCTAACGCTAAACCTCACATCACCCACAACCTCACAGTAACCGTAATCGTAACCCTAACCCTAACAATAACACTAACCCTCACCCTAACCCTAACCTCACACTCACCCTAACCCTCACCCTAAAACTTATCCTCACCCTAACCCTCACCCTAACTCTAAACCTAACCCTAACCCTCACCCTAACCCAATCCCTAACCATAACCCTTAAACTAACCCTGAACTTCATCCTAACTCTAACCCTGCCCCTCATCCTAACCATCATCCTAACCCTAACTAAACACTCACCCTGACCCTGAACCTAACCCTAAACCTCACCTGCAACCTAACAGTCACGCTCACGCTCACCCTCACCCTAACCCTAAGCATAACACTCATCCTAACCCTAACCCTCACACTCATCTAACCCTCAGCCTATCCCTAACCCTAACCCTAACGCTCACACTCACCCTAACCCTAACCCTCACACTCAACCTCACCCTCAGCTTAAACCTAAGCCTAACAATAACCCTAACCCTAACCCTCACAATCACCCTCAACCTAAGCTTAACCCTAACCCAAAAGCTAACCCTCACCCTCACCCTCACCCTAAACTTAACGCAAACTCCCAAACGAACCCTCACACTCAAACTCAAACTAACCCTCACACTCAACCTAAACTTCAACCTAAACCTAACCCTCACCCTAACCCTTAGCCTAACCCTCAACCTAACCCTAATCTTCACCCTCACCATCACCCTCAGGCTCAACATAACCCTAATCCTAATCCTAACACTAAACCTCACCCTCACCCTCAACCTAAACCTTTCCTTAACCCTGTCACCCTAACCATAACCTCCAACCTAACCCTAACCCTCACCATAACCCAAAAGCTAACCCTCACCCTCACCCTCACCCTCAGCCTAAGCCTAACACTATCCCTCACCCTCACACTCACCATTACCATAAAACTAACCCTAAGCCTCACCCTCACTCTCAACCTCAGCCTAACCCTATCCCAAACACTCAACCGAAACTTCACCCTCACCTCACCCTAACCCTTATCCTCACCCTAAACATCATCCTAACCCTAACACTCACCCTAACCCTCACCCTAACCCTAGCCCTCACATTAACCCTCACCCTCACCCTAACCCTAACTCTCAACCTAACCCTTACCTCACCCTAACACTAAGCCTAACCCTAACTTGAACCCTCACAGTAACCCTAAACCTCATCCTAACCCTCACAGTAACCCTAACCCTCACCCTAAACCTAATCCTACCCCTCACTCTAACCCTAACCCCAACCCTAAACCTCACCCTCACCGTCACCCTAACACTCACCCTAAACCTAACCGTCACTGAAACCCTAACCCTCACTCTCCAGAACCCTTATCTTCACTCTAACACTCACCCTCAACCTAAACATAACCCTAACCCTAACCCTCACCATAACCCTAACCCTAACCCTCACACTAAGTGTAACCGTAACGCTCACCCTCACCCCAACCCTGACCCTTACCTTATCCTCACCCTAACCCTAACCCTCACACTAACTCTAACCTTAACTCTAACCATACTCCTCAACCTACCCCTCACCCTACCTATAACCCTAAATCTAACCCTAACCCTCACCCAAATCCTAAAACTTAACCTCACCCTCACCTTAACCCTCAACGTTACCTTAACCCTCACCCTAACCTTAAACCTCATCCATAACCTAACCCTCAGTCTCACCCTCACCCTAACCCTCACTCTCATTCTACACATCACCCTAACCATAACGCTGACCCTAACCCTAATCCTATCACTCACCCTAACCCTAACACTCAACCTAACCCTCAACATAAACCTAACCTCCAACCTAACACTAACCCTCGCCCTAACCCTAACGCTAACCCTCACCATAACCCTAACCCTCACCCTAACACTTAAACTCACTCTAACCCTAACACTCACACTATGCCTAATCCTCACCCTAACCCTAATCCTAAGCCTCAACCTAACCCTAACCCCAACCCTAACACTCACCCTCACCATCACCCTAACACTCACCCTAACCCTCACCCTTACCCTCACCTTAACCCTAACCCTAACACTCACCTGCAGCATAAACCTCACCCTGAAACTTAACCTCACCCTCACCCTAACCCTAAACCTCACCCTAACCCTAACCCTAACCCTAAACCTCATCCTCACCCTAAACCTCACATTAACCCTAACCCTAATCCTCAATCTAACCCTAACCCTAACCCTAACTGGAACACTTAACCTAACCCTCACCCTAACCCTAAACCTCACGCTTATCTTCAAGCTCACCCTCAGCCTAACCCTCACCTTCACCCTTACCATCACCCTCACCCTTACCCTCACCCTAACCCTAACCCTCACCCTAGCCCTCACCCTAACCCTAACCCTAACCCTCACCCTCACCCTCACCCGAAGCGTAACACTAACCCTATCACTATTCCTAAACCTAAACCTCACCCTCACCCTAACCATCACCCTAATTCTTACCCGCACACTAATCATAACCCTAACCCTAACCCTAACTCTCACACTAAACCTAACCCTCACCCTAACGGTAACCCTAACCCTTATTCTAACCCTCACCTTAACCCTAACACTAACCCTCACCCCAACCCTCACCCTAAACCTCACTGTCACCCTAAACCTTACTCTAACACTAATAAGAACCCTAACCCTCACCCTCACCATAACCCTCACCCTAATCCTAACCCTAACCCTCAGCCTAACCCTCACCCTAACCCTAAGCATAACCATAAACCTAACCCTCACCCTAACACTCACCCTAAACCTAACCCTCACCCTAACCTTAAAACTCACTGTAATCCTCACCCTAACCCTCACTCTCACCCGCACCCTCACCCTAACCCTCACCCTAACCCTAATGCTAACTCTAACACTCACCCTAACCCTCATGCTATCACTTACCCACACCACAAACATAACCTTAACCTTAAACCTCACCCTCACCCTAAACCTCACCCTAACCCTAAACCTAATACTTACCCTCACCCTCACTCTAACCCTAACCCTAACCCTAACCCTCACCTAAACCTAACCCTAACCTTCAACATCACCCTAACCCTCACCATCACCCTAACCATAACCCACACCCACACCCAAACCCTCAAGCTCACTCTCACCCTAAACTTCACCTAATCCTCACCCTAACCCTAAACATTACCTAACGAAGACCCTCAGCCTAACCCTCAACTTCACCCTAACCCTCACCCTCACCCTAGCGCTCACCCTAACCATAACCCTAACCCTAACCCTAAACCTTACGCTCACCCTCACCCTCACCCTCAGCCTAACCCGAACCCTATCCCTAATCCTAACCCGAACCCTCACCCTCACCCTAACCCTCACCATAACCCTTAACCTCACACTCACCCTCACCCTAACGGTAACTCTCACACTAAAACTAACACACACCCTAAACGTAACCCTAACCCTCACCCTAAACTTAACCCTAACCCTAACCTTCACCCTCACGCTAGCCCTCACCCTAACCCTAATTCTAACCCTAACACTCATCCTCACCCTAAACCTCACACTAACCCTAACCAAAAATCTCAATCTAACCCTAACACTAACCCTTAACCTAACCCTCATCCTCAGCCTAACCCTCACCGTAACTCTTACCATCATGCTCATCCTAACCCTCACCCTTACCCGAACCCTCATAATAACCCTAACCCTAACCCTAACCCTAACCCTATCCATCACCATAACACTAACCCCAACCTAACCATTACCCTCATCCTAAACCTATGCCTAAGCCTAACCCTAACCCTATCTCTCACCCTCACCTTAATCCTCACCCTAACCCTAATCCTAACCCTAACCCTAACCCTAACCCTCACCCTGTCTAATCCTCTCCCCCACAGTCACCCTCAGCCTAACCCTAAGTCTAAGCCTAATCCTAACCCTAACCCTCACACTCACCCTCACCCTAAACCTAATCCTAACCCTAATCCTAACCCTAAACCTCAACCTAACCCTCGCCCTAAACCTAGCACTAACCCTAACAGTAACCCTAACCATAACCCTCACCCTAACCCTCCCACTCAACCTAACTCTAACTCTAAACCTCACCCTCACCCTATCCCTAATCCTAACGTTAAACCTAAATCTCACCCTAACCCTAACCCTAACTCTCACCCTCACCCTCACCCAAACCGTAACTATAACCCTAACCCTAATCGTCATTCTAACAATAACCCTCACTCTCAACCTAACCCTCAGCCTAACCCTAAGCGTAACCCTAAATCTAACCCTAACCCACACACTCACCCTCACCCTAACACTAATCCTAACCATAAACCTAACCCTAACCTTCACCCTAAACCTCACCCTAAACATAAACCTAAAATTAACCCTAACCCTAACCCTCATCCTAACACTCACCCTAACCCTAACTCTAACCCTAAACCTCACACTCACCCTAAACCTAATTCAAACCCTAACCCTAAACCTAAACCTCACCCTAACCACAACCGTCACCCTCACCCTCATTATAAACCTAACTCTAAACCTAAAAATAACCCTAAACCTAAACCTAACCCTCACCCTAACCATAACCCTCACCCTAAACCTAACACTCACCCTAACACTTACCCTCACCCTTACCCTAACCCTAACTCTAACACTACCCCTGTCAGTAACCCTAAATCTCACCCTAACCCTCACCCTAACATTTACCCTCACCCTAACAATAACCCTAACTCTAACACTAACCCTCAGAGTAACCCTAACTCTCACCCTAACCCTAAACCTCATCCTAACCCTAACCCTCACCCTCACCCTAGCCCTCAACCTAACCCTAATTCTAACCCTAAACATCACCCTAATCTTAACCCTTATCCTCACCCTAAATCTCACAATAACCATAACCCTAACACTAACAAGAACCCTAAACCCAACCCTAAACCTCACCCTAACCATAACCCTCACCCTAACCCTAAACCTCACCATAACACTTACCCTCACCCTAACACTAACCCTCACACTAATGCTAAACCTCAACATGACCCTAAACCTCACCCTAAATCTAACCCTAACCCTCAACCTAACCCTAACACTAACCTTAACCCTCACTCTAAATGTCACCCTCATCCTCATTCTAAACCTCACCCTAACCTTATCCCTCAAACTTACCGTAACCCTCACCCTCAGACTAACCCTCACCTTTAACCTCACCGACACCCTCACCGACACCCTCACCCTAACCCAAAACTTAACCCAAAACCTAACTCTCAAACTAACCCTAAACCTTAAACTCTCCCTAACCCTAACCCTAACCCTCACCCTAACCTTAAACCTCACCCTCAACCTAATCCTCGGCCTAACCCTAAGCCTAACGCTAAACCTAACCCTAACCCACACACTCACCCTCACCCTAACCCTAATCCTAACCATAAACCTAATCATAAACCTCAACCTAACCCTAAACCTAAAACTAACCCTAACCCTAACCCTCATCCTATCCTTCAACCGAACCCTAACTCTAACCCTAAACCTCACCCTCAACCTAACCCTAACTCTAACCCAAACCCTAACCCTAAACCTCACCCTAACCCTAACCCTCATCCTCACCCTCACCATAACCCTAACCCTCACCGTAACCATAATCCTCACCCTAACCAAAACCCTCAACCTAACCCTAACCCTCACCCTAACATTTACCCTCACCCTGACAATAACCCTAACTCTAACACTAACCCTCACAGTAACCCTAAATTTTACCCTAACCCTAAACCTCACCCTAAACCTAACCCTAAACCTCAGCCTCACCCTAGCCCTCACCCTAATCCTAATTCTAACCCTAAACCTCCACCTAAACCTAACCCTCATCCTCACCCTAAAACTCACACTAACCCTAACCCTAATCCTCAATCTATACCTCACCCTCATCCTAACCCTCACCCTAACCTAACCCTCACCCTTAGGGGAAGCCACACTGTCAGCCTAAGCCTCACCTTTACTCTTACCATCACGCTCACCCGAATCCTCATCCTAACCCTAAACTTCATCCTAACACTCACCCTAACACTAACCCTGTCCATCACCCTAACCCAAACCCTCACCCTCACCCTCACCCTCAACCTAACCCTAAGCCTAAGCCTAACCCTAAGCCTAACCCTCACCCTCACCCTAGCCCTCACCCTAAACCTAATCCTAACCCGATCCCTCGTCCTAACCCTCACCCTAACCCTAAACCAAACCATCACCCAAAAAATATTCCCCACCCCCAACCTCATTCTCAGCCTAAACCTAAGCCTAATCCTAAACCTAACCCTAACCCTCACCCTCAGCCTCACCCTCACCGCAAACTAAACCTAAAACAAAACACTAACAATAACCCGAATTTTAAACCTAGGCCTAACCCTATTCCTCACCCCCACCCTCACCCTCAGCCTAACCCTAAGCCTAAACTAGGCCTAACCCTAACCCTCACCATAACCCTAACCCTAACCCTAATCCTAAACCTAACCCTAAAAATCAGCCACAACCTCACCCTAACACAAAACCAAACCCCAACCCTTACCCTAACCCTAAGCCTAACCCAAACCTTAAACATAACACTCACACTCACACTCACGCTAACCCTAATCCTAAACCTACCTCTATCCTTAACCCTAACCCTCACCCTAATACTCACCCTAGCCCTCACCCTAACCCTAATCCTAACCCTAAACCTCATCCTAACTCTCTCCCTAAGACTAACCCTAACCCTCACCCTAACCCTAACCCTAACACTAAACCTAACTGTAACCCTAAACCTCACCCTCACCCTAACCCTAACCCTAACTCTAACCGAAACCCTAAACCTAAACCTCATCCTAACCCCAAACCTAACCCTCACCCTTACCCTAACCATAACCGTAACCCTAACCCTAACCCTAACAATAACCCTAACCCTAACCCAACACTCACCCTAACCCTAACACTAACCCTCACACTAACCCTAACCATCACCCTAACCTTAAACCTCACCCTAACAGTAACCCTAACTCTCACCCTCACCCTAGCCCTCACCCAAACCCTAATCCTCATCCTCACCCTAAACGTCACACTAACCCTAACACTAATCCTCGATCTAACCCTCACCCTCACCCTAACCCTTACCCTAAACCTCACCCTAACCCTAACCCTCACCCTTACCTTAACCCTCACCCTCGGCCTAACCCTCACCTTTACCCTTATCATCACCCCCACCCTAAATTTCACCCTAACCGTAACCTTCACCCTAACCCCCACCCTAAACATAACTCTACCCCTAAACTTCACTCTCACACTAACCCTAATTCTAACTATAACCCTAACACTAAAACTCACCCTAAACCTAACCCTCACACTCACCCAAACAGGAACGGTAACCCTCACCCTAACCCTAACAATACCCTCACCCTAACCCTAACCCTCAACCTAACACTAACCCACAGCCTAACACTAACCCTAACCCTAACACTAACCTTCACACTAACCCTAACCCTAACCCTCACACTCACCCTCACAATAACCGTAACCCTCACACTAACCCTAAACCTCAACCTAACCCTCAACCTCACCCTAACCCTAACACTAACCCTAACCCTAAACCTCACCCTAACACTCCCCCTAACCCTATATCTAACCCTAAACTTCAACCTCACCCTAAACCTAACCGTAAAGCCCACCCTAACCCTAACCCTAAACCTCACCTGCACCCTCACCATCACCATAACACTAACCCTAACCCTAAAAATAAGACTAACAATTACCCTAACCATCAACCTATCCCCTATCCTCACCCCAACCCTCACCCTCAGCCTAACCCTAAGTCTAAGCCTAACACTCACCCTAACCCTCACACTAACCCTCACCCTAACCCTAACCGTAAACCTAACCCTATCCCTAAACCTCAACCTAACCCTCAACCTCACCCTAACCTTAACACTAACCCAAACCTTAAACCTCACCCTAACACTCCCCCTAACCCTAACTAGAAACCTAAACCTCATCCATACCCTAACCCTAACCCTCACCCTAACACTCATCCTAACCCAAACCCTCACCCTAACACTTACCCTGACCCTAACACTAACCCTAATCATAACACAAACACTCACACTAACACTAAACATCACCCTAACCCTAAACCTCACCCTAATCCTAACCCTAACCCTCATCCTAACCCTAACCCTCATCCTCAACCTAAACCTCACACTAACCGAACACTAATCCTCAATCTACCCATCACTCTATCCCTAGCACTCACCCTAACCCTAACTCTCACCCTATACCTCACCCTAACACTAACTCTACCCCTAAACCTCACCCTCACACTAACCTTAACTCTAAAAATAACCATAACATTAAAAACCTCACCCTAACTTTAACCCTAAACCTCAGCCTCAACCTCACTGCAACTCTAACACTAAACCTACCAATAACACTAACCCTCACCCTAACCCTAACCCTAACCCTCACCCACATGCTGGGCCTAAGCCTAAACCAAAGCCTAAGCCTAACCCTCACCCTAAACCTAACCCTAACACTAACCCTAACTCTAACCCTAAAACTCACCCTTACACTAACCCTAACTCTAACACTAAACCTAAACCTAAACATCATCCTAACCCTAACCCTAACAATAACGCTAACCCTAACCTTAACCCTACCCTAACCCTACCCCTAACCCTAACACTAAACCTAACCCTAACGGTAACCATAACCATAACCATAACCCTCACCCTAACCCTAACCTCACCCTAACACTAACCCTAATCCTCACACTCACACTAGCCCTCACCCTAACCCTAAGTCTCACCCTCAACCTAAACCTCATCCTAACCCTAAACTTAACCTGAACACTAACTCTCACCCTAACCCTAACCCTAAACCTCACCCTAACCCTAACACTCTCCCATACCATAACCCTCAACCTAGGCCTAATCCTCATTTTTACCCTTACCGTCACCCCCCACCTTAACCCTCACCCTAACCCTAAACCTCACCCTAACCCTCACCCTAACCCTAACTCTACCCCTAAACCTCACCCTCACCCTAACCCTAACTCTAACACTAACCCTAACACTATAAAACTCACCCTAACCTTAACCCTAACCCTCACCCTCACCGTAACCATAACCCTAAACCTAACCCTAACAATAACCCTAACCCTAACCGTAATCCTAAACCTCACCTACACCCTAACCCTAATCCTAACCCTAACCCTCACCCTAAACCTAACCCTCACCTTTCCATAATCCTAACCCTCCCCCTAACCCTAATCCTAATCATAACCCTCATCATAACCCTCCCCATAACCCTTACCCTAACCCTCACCCTAACCCTAACCCTCACCCTCACCATCACCCTCAGCCTAACCCTAAGCCTAACCCTAAACCTAAAGCTAACCCTCACCCTCACCCTAACCCTAACACTAACCCTAACCCTAACCATCACCCTAACCCTCCCCCTAACCCTATATCTAACCCTAAACCTCACCCTAACCCTAACACTAAGCCTAACCCTAAACCTCACCCTAACCCTAAAGGTAACCCTCACTCGCACCCTCAACCTCACTGTAACTCTAACCCTAACCCTAACAATAGCACTAACCCTAACCCTAATCATCACCCTAACTTTAATCCTTACCCCCACCCTCACCCTCAGCCTAAACCTAAGCCAAAGCCTACCCGTCACCCTAACCCTCACACTCACCCTCACCCTAACATTAATCCTAAACCTACCCCTATCCTTAAACCTCAACCTATACCTCACCCTCACCCTAACCCTAACACTAAACCTAGCCCTCAATTTCACCCTAACCCTCCCCTCTCAAGCTAACTCTAACCCTAAACTTAACCCTCACCCTAACCCTAACCATAACACTAACCCTAAACTTCACCCTAAACCTAATCCTCACCCTCACCCTCAACCTCACTGTAACTGTAAACCTAACCCTAACAATAACACTAATCCTAACCCTCAACTTAACCTTAACACTAACCATAACACTAAACCTAACCCTAAACCTAACCTAAACCTAAATCTCAACCTAACCCTACTCCTCAGCCTCACCCTCACCCTAACCAAACCCTAACCCTAACCCTCACCATAACCCTAAGCCTAACCCTAATGCTAACCCTAACCCTCACACTAACCCTCAACCTAACCCTAAATCTAACCCTATCCCTAACCCGAATAATCATCCTAACCCTCACCCTAACTCTAATCCTAACCCTAAAAATCATCCTAAACCTCACCCGAACCCTAACCTTAACCCTCACCCTAATCCTAACCCTAACCCTCACCCACATGCTGGGCCTAAGCCTAAATCAAAGCCGAAGCCTAACCCTAACCCGAAACCTCACCCTAACCCTAACCCTAACACAAACCCTAACTCTAACCCTAAACCTCACCCTTACCCTAACCCTAACACTAACCCTAACTCTAAACCTAAACCTCATCCTAACTCTAACCCTAACCCTAACCTTAACCCTACCCTAACACTACCCCTAACCCTAACACTAAACCTAACCCTAACTCTAACCCTAATCCTAACCCTAACCATAACCCTCACCCTAACCCTAACCTCACCCTAACACTAACCCTAATCCTCCCTCTCACCCTAGCCCTCACCCTAACCCTAACCCTCATCCCCATCCTAAACCTCACCCTAACCCTAAACTTAACCTGAACACTAACTCTCACCCTAATCCTAACCCTAACCGTAACCCTCACCCTTACCATAACCCTCATCCTAGGCCTAACCCTCATCTTTACCCTTACAGTCACATCAACTTAACCCTCACCCTAACCATCACCCTAAACCTAACCATCACCCTAAACCTAACTCTACCCCTAAACCTCACCCTAACCCTAAGCCTAACCCTAACACTAAGCCTAACCCTAAAAACCTCACCCTAAACTTATCCCTGTCACCCTCATCGTAACCCTAACCCTAAACCTAACCCTAACAATAACCCTAACTCTAACCCTAATCCTAACCCTCACCATCACCCTAACCCTAATTCTAACCCTAACCCTCACCCTAACCCAAACCCATACCCTTCCGGAACGATAACCCTCACCCTAACCCTAAACCTAACCCTCAGCCACATGCTGGGCCTAAGCCTAAACCAAAGCCTAAGCCTAAGCCTAACCCTAAACCTCAAGCTAAACCTAACCCTAAATCTAACCCTAAACCTCACCCTTACCCTAACCCAAACTCTAACCCGAACCCTAAACCTAAACCTCATCCTAACCCTAACCCTAACAATAACCCTAACCCTAATCTTAACCCTACCCTAACCCTACACCTAACCCTAACAATAAACCTAAACCTAACCCTAACCCTAACCATAACCATAACACTCACTAACCCTAACCTCACCCTAAAACTAAACCTAGTCCTCACACTCACCCTAGCACTCACCCTAATCCTAACTCTCATCCTCACCCTAAAACTCACCCTAACCCTAAACTTAACCTGAACACTAACTCTCACCCTAACCCGAACCCTCACCCTCACCCTAACCGTAACCCTCACCCTAGGCCTAATCCTCATCTTTACCCTTAACATCACCCCCACCTTAAGCCTCACCGTAACCCTAACCCTCATTCTGACCCTCACCTTAACCCTAACTCTACCCCTAAACCTCACCCTCACCCTAACCCTAACTCTAACCCTAACCCTAACACTAAAAACCTCACCCTAACCTTAACCCTAACCCTCACCCTCACTGTAACCATAACCCTAACCCTAACCCTAACAATAACCCTAACCCTAACCCTAACCCTAATCCTAACACTAACCCTAACCCTCACCCTTCTGTAAGCGTAACCCTCACCCTAAACCTAATCCTGAACCTAACCCTCATCATGACCCTCCCCATAACCCCAACCCTAACCCTCACCCTAACCCTAACCCTCACCATCACCCTCAGCCTAAACCAAAGCCTAACCCTAAACCTAAACCTAAACCTCACCCTCACCCTAACCTTAACACTAACCCTAACCCTAACAATCACCCTAACCCTCCCCCTAACCCTATATCTAATCCTAAACCTCACCCTCACCCTAACCCTAACCCTAACCCTAAACCCCACCCTAACCCTAAAGCTAACCCTCACCCGCACCCTCAACCTAATTGTAACTCTAATCCTAACCATAACCATAACACTAACCCTAACCCTAATCATCACACTAACATTAATACTTACTCCCACCCTCACCCTCAGCCTAAACCTAAGCCGCAGCCTAACCCTCACCCTAACCCTCACACTCACCCTCACCATAAACCTAATCCTAAACCTAACCCTATCCCTAAACCTCAACCTAACCCTCACCCTCACCCTAACACTAACACTAACCCTAACCCTCAAACTCACCCTAACCCTCCCACCTAACCCTAACTCTAACCCTAAACCTCACCCTCACCCTAACCCTAACCCTAACCCTAAACCTCACCCTAACCCTAATCCTCACCCTCAAACTCAACCTCAGCTTACCTCTAACCCTAACCCTAACAATAACAATAACCCTAACACTATCCCTAACAGTAACCCTAACCATAACCCTCACCCTCAGCCACACCCTCACCGTAAACTTAACCGTAACCATAACACTAACAATAACCCTAACCCTTACCATAACCCTAACCCTAACCCTATCCCTCAAATCACCCTCACCCTAACCCAAATCCTAAACCTAACAATATCCCTAACACTAAACCTCACCCTAACCCTCACCCTAGCCCTTACCCTAATCCTAATCCTAACCCTAAACCTCATCCTAACCCTCACCCTAACCCAAACCCAAACCCGAACCCTAACCCGAACCTGAACCCTTACCCTAATGCTCGGCCGAAGCCTAAACCTAAGCCTAACCCTAACCCTATCCCTCACCCTCACCCAAACCCTAACACTACCCCTTACTATAACCCTAAACCTCACCCTCACCATAACCCTAACTCTAACCCTAACCCTAAACTTAATCTCTTCATAATCCTAACTCTAACACTCAACCTCACCCTAAACATAAACCTCACAATAACCCTAACTCTCACCCTAACTCTTACCCTCATCCTAACACTAACGAAACGCCAACACTAACGCTCACAGTAACCCAAATATTACCCTAACCCTAAATCTCACCCTAACACTAACCCTAACCCTCACCCTCATCCTAGCCCTCACACGAGCCCTAAACCTCATCCTCACCCTAAACCTCACACTAAACCTAACACTAATACTCAATCTAAATCTCACCCTCAACCTAACACTAATCCTAACCCTCACCCTTACCTTAACCCTCACACTCAGCCTATCCCTCAACTTTACCCTTAACATCACCCCTACCCTAACCCTCACCCTAACCCTAACACTCACCCGCACCCTAACTCTACCCCTAAACCTCACACTCACCCTAAACCTAACTCTAACCCTACCCTAACACTTAACCTCAACCTACCCTAAACCTAACCCTCACCTTCACCCTCACCGTAACCATAACCCTCATCCTAACCCTCACCCGAACCCTAACCCTACCCCTAAACCTTACCCTAACACTAACCCAAACCCTCACCCTTGCCCTAGCCTTCACCCTAAACCTAATCCTAAACCTAATCATCACCCTAACACTAAACTTAACCAAACCCTAACTGTCACAGTAACCCTAATGCTAACCCTCACCCAAATCCTAACCCTCACCCTCACCCTCAACCTCACCATCAGCCTAACCCTAAGCCTAAACCAAACCCTAACCCTAACAAAAACCCTCACCCTAACCCTAATCCTAATCCTAACCCTAACCTTATACCTCACCCTCACAAAAACCCTCACCCTAACAATAACCCTAACCCTAACACTAACCCTAACCCTAACACTAACCCTAAACCTAACCCTCACACTAACGCTTCCCCTAAATCTATATCTAACCCTAAAACTCACCCTCACCGTAACCCTAACTCTAATCCTAAACCTCACCCTAACCCTAACCCTAACCCTCAACCCCACGCTCAACCTCACCGAAACTCTAACCCAAACCCTAACAATAACAGTAACTCTAACCCTAACCATCACTCTAACCCTAATCCTCACCCCTACCCTCACTCTCAGCCTAAACATAAGCCTAAGCCTAACACTCAACCTAACCATCACACTCACGCTCACCCTAAACCTAAACCTAAACGTAACCCTATCCCTAAACCTCAACCTAAGCCTCACTCTCACCCTAAATCTAACACTAACCCTAACCCTAACCCTCACCCTCACCCTCAACCTCACTGTAATTCTAACCCTAACACTAACAATAACAGTAACTCTAACCCTAACCGTAACCCTCTCCCTCAGCCTCATCCTCACTACAAACTTAAACCTAACCATAACACTTACAATAACCCTAACCCTAATCCTAATCCTAAACATAACCCTAATCCTCACCCCCACCCTCACCCTCAGCCTAACCCTAACTTAACCCTAACCCTAAAGGTAACCCTAAACCTCACCTTAACACTAACATAACCCTAAAAGTAACACCAACCCTAACCCTAAACCAAACACTAAATCTAAACCTAATCCTCAGCCTCAGCCTCACCCTAACCCAAACTCTAACCCTAACCCTCACCATAACCCTAAGCCTAACCCAACCCTAACCCTCACACTCACCCTCACCCTAACCCAAATCCTAAACCTGTCCCTATCCTAACCCTAACCCTAACCCTAACCCTCACGCTAGCCCTCACCCTAAACCTAATCCTAACCCTAAACCTCATCCTAACCCTCAGCCTAAACCTAACCCTAAAACTGACCCTAACCCGAACCCTAACCCTCCCCCTCATGCTCGGCCTAAGCCTAAGCCTAAGCCTAAGCTTAACCCTAACCCTCACCCTATCCCTAACCCTAACACTAACCCTAACTCTAACCCTAAACCTCACCCTCACCCTAACCCTAACTCTAACCATAACCAGAAACCTAAACCTCATCCTAACCCTAACACTAACCCACACCCTCACCCTCACCTTAAACGTATAACCCTAACCCGAACACTAACAATAACCCTAACCCTAACCTTCACCCTAACCATAACCATCACCCTAACCCTAAACCTCACCTTAACATTTACCCTCACCCTAACACTAACCCTAACCCTCAAACTCACCCTAGCACTCACCCTAACCCTAACCCTCATCCTCACCCTAAAACCTCACACTAACCCCAACATTAATCCTCAATCTCACCCTTACATTCATCCTAACCCTAACCCTAACCTCACCCTAATCCTAATCCTCACCTTTACGATAACTCTCACCTTCAGCCTAATCCTCACCTTTACCCTTACCGTCACCCCCACCCTAACCCTCCCTCTAACCCTAAACCTCACCCTAACCCTCACCCTAACCCTAATTCTACCCCTAAACCGCACCCACTCCCTAACCCTAAATCTAACCCTAACCCTAACACTAATCCTCACACTAACACTAACACTAACCCTCACCCTCACCCTCACCGTAACCCTAAACCTAACTCTAAACCTTACAATAACCCTAACCATAACCCTAACCCTCACCCTATCCATAACCCTCACCCTAACCCTAACCCTCACCCTAACACGTAACCTCACCCTAACACTAACCCTAACCGTAACACTAACCCTCACACTAACCCTAACCCTCACCCTAATCCTAAACCTCAACCTAACCCTAAGCCAAACACTAACCCTAACCCTCATCCTAGCCCTCAACCTAACCCTAAGGCTATCCCTTACCCTCACCCTAACCCTAACCCTCATCCTCACCCTAAACCTCACACTAACCCTAACCCTAATCCTCAATATAACCCTCACACTAACCCTAACCCTAAACCTAAACCTAACCCTAACCCTCACCTTTATCTTAACCCTCACCTTCAGGCTAAACCTCACCTTTACCCTTACCATCTTCTTCAAACTAACCCTAAACCTCATCCTAACCCTCACCCTAACCCTAACCATAACCATCACCCTATCCCTAATCCTCACCCCCAACCTCACACTCAGCCTAACCCTAAGCCTAAGCCTAAACCTAACCCTCACACTCACCCTCACACTAACCCTAATCCTCACCCCCACCCTCACTCTCAGCTTATCCCTAAACCTCAAGCTAACACTCACCCTAACTTAAACCTCACACTCACCCTCACCCTAACACTAATCCTAAATCTAACCCTAAACCTAACCCTAAACCTCAAGCTAACACTCAACCTAACCTTAACCCTAATACTAACCCTAACCCAAACATTTAACCTAAGACTCCCCCTAACCTTAAATGTAACCCTAAAACTCACCCTAACCCTAAGCCAAATCCTAACCGTAACCCTCACCCTAACCCTAACCCTCAACATCACCGTAACTCTAACACTCATCGTAACCCTAACCCTAAACCTAAACCTCAACCAAACACTAACCCTAACCCTCACCCTCACCCTAGCCCTCACCCTAAACCTAATCCTAACCCTAAACCTCATCCTAACCCTCACCATATCCCTACCCCTAACACTAACCCTAACCCTAAAACTCACCCTAACCCTAAGCCTAACCCTAACCCTAAACCTCAAGCTAAACCTCACCCTAAACTGAACCCTAACTCTAACCCTAACGCTAACACTCGACCTAAACCTCACTCTAACCCTAAATCTAACACTAACCCTAACAATAACCCTCAACCTCAGCCTCACCCTAACCCTAACTCTGACCATAAACCTCACACTCATCCTAACCCTAACCCTAACCCAAACCCTAATCCTAACCTTAAACCTGACCCTAACTCTAAACCTCAAGCTTACCCTCACCCCAAACTTAACCTAACTCTAAACCTAACGTTAAAACACTCGACCTAACCCTCACCCTACCCCTAAATCTAACACTAACCCAAACCCTAAGCCTCACCCTAACCCTAACTCTAACCGTAAACCTCACACTCAGCCTAACCCTAACCCTAAACCTAACCCTAAACCTCACCCTAACCCTAACCCTAAAACTCAACCACACCCTGGTCCTCACCCTAATCCTAACCCTAACCCTAACCCTCATGCTAACCCTCACCCCAAACCTAAGCCTAACCTTAAACCTTACCCTAACATTAACCCTAATGCTAACACTCACCTTAGCCCTCAACCTAACCCTAATCGTAACCCTAACCCTCACACTCAACCTCACCCTCAGCCTAACCCTAAGCCTAAGCCTAACCCTCAGCCTAACCCTCACACTCACCCTCACCCTAATCCTATTCCTAAACTTAACCCTATCCCTAAACCTCAACCTAACCCTCACCCTCACCCGAACACTAACACTAACCCTAACCCTAAACCTCAGCCTAACCCTCCCCATAAACCTAATTCTAACCCTAAACCTCACCCTCACCCTAACCATAACCCTAAACCTAACGCTAAAGCGCACCCTAAACCTTAGCCTAAACCTAACCCTCCCCCTCCCCCTCAACCTAACCATAACTCTAACCCTAACCTTAACAATAACACTAAACCTAACCATAAACCTAACCCTAACCGTCAACCTTACCATAACACTAACCCAAAAACTAAACCTCACGCTGACCCTCCCCCTAACCCTAAACCTCACCCTCACCCAAACCCTCACCCTCACCCTAAAGCTAACCGTAACTCTAACCCTAAGCCTAACAATAACACTAACCCTAACCCTAATCATAACCATAACCCTAACCCTAAGCCTCACCCTCATCGCATACTTAACCCTAACTATAACAGTAAAAATAACCCTAACCCTAACCCTAATACTTACCCCCAGAGTCAACCTCATCCTAACCCTAAGCCTAAGCCTAAGCCTAACCCTAACCCTAACGCTAACCCTCACACTAAGCCTAACCATCACCCTAACCCTAAACCTCAACCTCACCTTAGCCCTCACCCTAACCCTAACCCTCATCCTCACCCTAAACCTCACACTAACCCTAACACTTATCCTCAATCTAACCCTCAACCTCACCCTAACCCTAACCCTAACCCTCACCCTAAGCCTAATCCTCACCCTTACCGTAACCCTCACCCTCAGCCTAACCCTCACCTTTAACCTTACCATCACCCCCACCCTAACCCTCACCCTAA
This sequence comes from Dipodomys merriami, assembly GCF_024711535.1. Taxonomy (NCBI): domain Eukaryota; kingdom Metazoa; phylum Chordata; class Mammalia; order Rodentia; family Heteromyidae; genus Dipodomys; species Dipodomys merriami. The sequence continues at coordinate 2,160,417 of NW_027202904.1, read as the reverse complement.
CCCTAACCCTCACCCTAAACCTAACTCAACCCCTAAACCTCACCCTCACCCTAAACCTAACTCTAACCCTAACCCTAACACTAAACCTCACCCTAACTCTAACCCTAACCCTCACCCTCAACCAAACGCTCAGCCTAAACCTACGCCTAACCATAACCCTAACACTAACCATCACACTAATAATCACACTAACCCTCATCCTCAACCTAACCTTAATCCTAACCCTAACCCTCATCCTAACCCTCACCCTAAACCTAACCAAAACAATCACCCTAAATCTAATCCTCAACCCTACCCTCAACCTCACCCTCAGCCTAAATCTAAGCTGAACCCTAAGTCTCACCCTAACCCTCACACGCACCCTCACCATAACCCTAATCCTAACCCTAACTCTAACACTAACCCTAAACCTCAACCTAACCCTCACCCGAACCTTAACCCTAAAACTAACCCTAACCCTCGATCTAACTCTCCAACTAACCCTAACCCTCACCCTCCCCCTAGCCCTCACGCTAACCTTAACCCTCATCCTCACCCTAACCCTCACCCTTACCGTAATCCTCACCCACAGCCAAAACCTCACATTTACCCTTACAGTCACCGCGCCCAACCCTCACCCTAACCCTAACCCTCACCCTATCCTTAACCCTAACCCTAAATCTACCCATAAACCTCAACCTCACCCTAACCCTAATGATAACCCTAACCCTAAACCTCACCCTAACCCTAACCCTAACCCTCACCTTCACCCTCACTGTAAGTCTAAACCTAACCCTAACAATAACACTAATCCTCAACCTAAATTAACACTAACCCTAACCCGACCACTCACCCTCACCCTACCCCTCATTCTAACCCTCACCCTCACCCTCACCCAACCGTAACGTCATGGTAACACTAACTCTCATACTAACACTCACCCTAACCCTAACCCTAACACTAAACCTCACCCAAACACTAACCCTAAACCTCACCATCACCCTAGACCACACCCTAACACTAATCATAACCCTAATCCTCATCCTAACCCTCATCCTAACCCTAACCCGCACCCGAAACCTAACCCTAACCCTAAATCTCAAACTAACCCTAACCCTCACCCTAACCCTAAACTTAACCCAAACCCTATCTTTCACGCTAAACCTAATCCTAACCCTCACCCTAACCCTAACCCTCACCCTCACCCTCACCCTCAGCCTAAACCTAAGCCTAAGCCTAACCCTAACCCTAAACCTCACACTCACCCTAACCCTTTCCCTAATCCTAATCCTAACTCTAACACTAACCCTAAACCTCAACATAACCCTCACTCTAACCTTAACCCTAAAACTAACCCTAACCCTAACCCTCGACCTAACCCTCCAACTAACCTTAACCTTCACCCTCACCCTAACCCTCACGCTAACCTTAACCCTCATCCTCACCCTAACCCTCACCCTTATGGTAAACCTCACCCTCAGCCTAACCCTCACATTTACCCTCAACATCACCCCCTCCCTAACCCTCACCCTAACCCTAACCCTCATGCTAACACTCACCCTAACCCTGAATCTATGCCTAAACCTAACCCTCACCCTAACCCTAATCATAACACTAACCCTAAACCTCACCCTAAATCTAACCCTAACCCTCACCCTCACCCTCACCCTCACCCTAACCCTAAATCTAACACTAACCCTCACCCTAACCCTCACCCTCAGACTCACCCTAAATCTAAATCTAAGCCTAACACTCATCCTAACCCTCACCCTCACCCTAACCATAAACCTAACACTCAACCTAACCCTAACCCTCACCCTCACCATAACCCTTAACCCAACCCTCACCCTAACCCTAAACTTAACCCGAACCCTAACCCTAACCCTCAACCTCAACCTCACCCTCAGCCTAATCCTAAGCCTAACCCTAAACCTAACCCTAACACACACCCTCACCCTCACCCTAAACCTAATCCTAACCTTAAACCTAAACCTAACCCTCCCCCTAACTCTCACCGTAACCCTAACCATAACACTAACCCAAACCCGAACCCGCAACCTAACCCTCACCCAAACCCTAACCCTAACACTAACCCTAACCATAACCCTCGCCCTAACCACCCCACAACCCTATATCTAAACTTAAACTTCACCCTCACCCAAACCCTAAACCTAACCCTAACCCTAAACCCCACCCTAATTTAACCCTAAATCTCACCCTCATCCTCACTCTCAGCCTAACCCTAAGCCTAAGCCTAACCCTCACCCTAACCCTTACACTCACCCACAAACTAATCCTAACCCTAATCCTAACCCTAAACCTATCCCTAAACCACATCCTAACCCTCCCGCTCTCCCTAACCCTAACACTAAACCTAACCATAAACTTTACCCTACCCTCCCCCTAAAACTAACTCTAACCCTAAACCTCACACTCAACCTAACCCTAACCCTAAACCTAATCCCAAATCTCACCCTAAACCTCATCCTAACCCTAACTCTCACCCTCACCCTCAAGCTCACCGTAACTCTAAACCTAACCCTAACAATAACACCAACCCTAACCATAACCCAATGTCTAACCAAAACACTCATCCTCAAACTCAACCTCACCGCAAAATTAACCCTAACCATAACATTAACAATAACCACAACCGTAACCCTAACCCTAATACTCACCACCTTCCACCTTAGCCTAACCCTAACGCTAAACTTAACCGTAACCCTAAACCTAACCTTAAAACTAACCCTAACACCAACCCTAAACCAAACCCTAATCCTCAGCCTCACCATCACCTTAACCCAAACCCTAAACCTAACCCTCACCCTAACCCTAAGCCTAATCCTAACCCTAAACCTAACCCTAACTCTCACACTCACCCTCACCCTAAACCTAATCCTAAACCTAACCCTATCCCTAACCCTAACCCTAACCCTTACCCTAGCCCTAACCTTAACCCTAATCCTAACCCTAAACCTCATCCTAACCCTCAGACTAACCCTAACCCTAACCCTCACCCTAACCCTCACCCTAACCTTAATACTAACCCTAACTCTAATCCTAAACCTCACTCTCACCCTGACCCTAATTCTAACACTAACCCTAAACCTAAACCTCATTCTAACCCCAACCCTAATCCTCACCCTCAACGTAACCTTAACCCTAACCCCAACCCTAACAATAAACATAACCCTAACCCTCACCCTAACCAGAACCCTCACCCTAACCCAAACCCTCACCCTAACACTTACCCTCACCCTAACACTAACTCTAACCCTAAGCCTAACCCTCAAAATAACCCTAACCCTAACCCTAAACCTCAACCTAACCCTCAACCTCACACTAACACTAACACTAACCCTAAACCTACACCCCACCCTAACCCTAACCCTAACCCTCACCGCCAACCTCACCCTCACAGTAACTCTAACTCTAACCCTAACAATAACTAACCCTAACCCTTACTATACCCCTAACACTAATCGTCACCCCCACCCTCACCCTCAGCCTAACCCTCAGCCTAAGCCTAACCCTCACCCTAACCCTCACACTCACCCTAAACCCCACGCTAATTTTAACCCTAAATATCACCCTCATCCTCACTCTCAGCCTAACCCTAAGCCTAAACCTAACCCTCACCCTAACCCTTACACTCACCCACACCCTAACCCTAATCCTAACCCTAAACCTATCCCTAAAGCACATCCTAACCCTCCCGCTCTCCCTAACCCTAACACTAAACCTAACCATAAACTTCACCCTAATCCTCCCCCTAAAACTAACTCTAACCCTAAACCTCACACTCAACCTAACCCTAACCCTAAACCTAACCCCAAATCTCACCTTAAAACTCATCCTAACCCTAACTCTCACCCTCACCCTCAAGCTCACCGTAACTCTAAACCTAACCCTAACAATAACACTAACCCTAACCATAACCCGATGTCTAACCATAACACTCATCCTCAAACTCAACCTCACCGCAAAATTAACCCTAACCATAACACTAACAATAACCAGAGCCGTAACCCTAACCCTAATCCTCACCCCCACCCTCAACCTCAGCCTAACCCTAACGCTAAACCTAACCCTAACCCTAAACCTAACACTAAAAAGAACCCAACCCCAACCCTAAAACAAACCCTAATCCTCAGCCTCACCGTCACCCTAACCCAAACCCTAACCCTAACCCTCACCCTAAACCTAAGCCTAATCCTCTAACCCTCACACTCACCTAATCCTAATCCTAAACCTAACCCTATCCCTAACCCTAACCCTAAACCTAACCCTTACCCTAGCCCTAACCCTAACCCTAATCCTAACAATAAACCTCATCCTAACCCTCACCCTAACCCTAACCCTAACCCTCACCCTAACCCTCACCCTAACCCTAACACTAACCCTAACTCTAATCTGAAACCTCACTCTCACCCTAACCCTAATTCTAACACTAACCCTAAACCTAAACCTCATCCTAACCCCAACCCTAATCCTCACCCTCAACATAACCTTAACCCTAACCCTAACCCTAACAATAAACCTAACCCTAACCCTCACCCTAACCAGAACCCTCACCCTAACCCAAACCCTCACTCTAACACTTACCCTCACCCTAACACTAACTCTAACACTAAGCCTAACCCTCACAATAAACCTAACCCTAACCCTAAACCTCACCCTAACCCTCAACCTCACACTAACCCTAACACTCACCCTAAACCTAAACCCCACCCTAACCCTAAACCTAACCCTCACCGCCAAACTCATCCTCACAGTAAATCTTATTCTAACCCTAAAAATAACACTAACCCTAACCCTTACTATCCCCCTAACCCTAATCGTCACCCCCACCCTCACCCTCAGCCTAACCCTCAGCCTAAGCCTAAACCTTACTCTAACACTCACACTCACCCTCATACGATACCTAATCCTAAACCTAAAAATATCCCTAAAACTCAACCTAACACTCATCCTCACCCAAACCCTAAACCTAAACCTGACTCTAACCCTCCCCCTAACCCTAAGTCTACCCCTAAACCTCACCCTCACGCTAACTCTAACCCTAACCCTAACCCTAAACCTCACTCTACACCTCACCCTAAACCTAACCCTCACCCTCACCCTCAACCTAACCTTAACTCTAACCCTAACCCTAACAATAATTTAACCCTAACCATAACCATAACCATAACCCTCACCCTCAGCCTCACCCTCACCGCAAACTTGACCCTAACAATAACACTAACAATAACCCTAACCCTAACCCTAACCCTAAACCTCACCCTAACCCTAACACTAACCCTAACCCTAACCCTCTCCCTAACCCTGCCCCTAAACCTAACTCTACCCCTAAACTCACCCTCACCTTAAAATTAACCCTAACCCTAATCCAAAACCTCACCCTAAACCTTACCCTAATCCTAACCCTAACCCTCACCCTAATCCTAAGCCTAACCCTAACCCTCAACCTAAGCCTAATCCTCAAGCTCACCGTAATCCTAACCCTAACCATCACCCTATCCCTAAACTTAACTCGAACCCTATCTCTCAACTTAACCCTACCCCTAACCGTTCCCCTAACCCCAACCCTTACCCTCACCCTCACCCTAATCTTAAGCCTAAACCTAACCCTCAACCTAACCCTCACACTTACTCTCACCGTAACCCTAACCCTCACACTCACCCTAAACCTTACCCTAATCCTATACCTAACACTAAGCCTAACCCTCACCCTCACCACAACCCTCACCGTAACCCTAAATCTAACACTAACACTAACCCTAACCCTCACCCTCAGCCTCACCCTAACCCTAACTCTAACCCTAAACCTCATCCTCACCCTCACCCTAACTCTAACCCTAAACCTCACCCTCACCCTAGCCCTCACTCTAACCCTAATCCTAACCCTAACCTTCATCCTAACCCTTACCCTAACACTAACCCTAACCCTTACCCTCACCCTCACCCTAAACCTAACCCTAACCCGAAACCTCAACCTAACCCTTACCCTCACCCTCACTGTAACCCTTACCCAATACTCATTCTAACCCTAAACTTAACCCGAACCCTATTTCTCACCCGAAGCCTAAGCCTAACCCTCACCCTAACAATAACCCTCACCCTCACCATCACCCTAAGCCTAACCCTAAGCCTAAGCCTAACCCTAACCCTAAAACTCACACTTACCCTAACACTAAACCTAATCTTAATCCTAAACCTCACCCTCAACCTAATACTCACCTTAAGCCTAACCCTAACATTAATCATAACCCTAACCCTAAACCTCACCCTAACACTAACCCTCATCCTCACCTTAGGCCTTACGCTAACCCTAACCCTCATCCTCACCCTAAACCTCACACTAACCCTAACACTAATCCTCAATCTAACCCTCAGCATCACACTCAGCCTAATCCTATCCCTCCCCCTAACCCTAATGCTAACTCATACAGTAACCCTCACACTCAGCCTAACCCTCACCTTTACCCTTACCATCACCCCCACCTTAACCGTCACCCTAAGCCTAACACTCACCCTAACCCTGACTCTACCCCTAAACCTCACCCTCACCCGAATCCTAACTCTAACCGTAACACTAACATTAAATCTCACCTTAACCCTAACCCTCAACCTCAAACTCATTCTCAGCCTAACCCTAAGTCTAAGCCTAAACCTAACAATCAACCTTACTCTAATCCACACCCCCACACTCACTCTCAGCCTAACCCTAAGCCTAAGCCTAATCTTAACCCTAACCCTCACACTCACCCTCACCCTAACCCTAATCCTATCACTAACCCTAACCCTAAACCTTATCCTCAACCTAACCCTCACCCTAACCTTAACCATAACACTAACCCTAACATTAACCCTCGACCTAAACCTCCAACTAACCCTAAATCTAAAACTAAACCTCACCCTCACCCTAACCCTAATCCTAACCCTAATCCTGAACCTGACCCTAACCCTAACCCTAATCCTCACCCTTACCCTCACCCTCACCATAATTCTAACCCTAACCCTAAAAATAACACTAATCCTAACCCTAAACCTAACCCTACTCCTAATCTTAACCCTAATCATAACACTCACGCCCACCCTAACACTAATCCTAACCCTAACCCTCAAAGTAATCCTAAAGCTCACCCTCACCTTAACCCTAACCCTCATCCTAACCCGAACCCGAACCCTAAACCTAAACCTAAACCTTACCCTAACACTAACCCTAACCCTCACCCTCACACTAGCCCTCAGCCTAACCCTAATCCTAACCCTAATCCTCACCCTAACCCTAAACTTAACCGAAACCTAACTCTCATTCTAACCCTAATGATAACCCTCACCCTCACACTAACCCTCACCCTCACCCTCACCACCAGCCTAACCCTAAGCCTAACACTAACCCTAAACCTAACCCTCACACTAACCCTAACCGTAACACTAATCCTAATCCTAAACCTAACCCTAAACCTCACACTCACACTAAACCTCACACTAACCCTAACCCTAACCCTATCACTAACCCTAACCCTAACCCTGACCCTCAGCCTCACCCTAACCCTAACTTTAACACTAAACCTCACACTCACCCTAACCCTAACACTAAACCTCACCCTAACCCTAACCCTAAACCTCACCCTCACCCCAGCCCTCATCCTAACCCTGACCCTAACCCTAAAACTAACCCTAACCCTCACACTCAACCGCACCCTCACCCTCACAGTAACTCTAACACTAACTCATACCCTAACCCTCAACCCCACACTAACCCTAACCCTAACTCTCCCCAGCACCCTCACCCTCACCGTAACTCTAACACTTACCCTAACAATAACACTAACCCTAAACCTAACCATCTCCCTAATCCTAATCCTCATCCCCACCCTGACCCTTAGCCTAAACCTAAGCCTAAGTCTAACCCTCAACCTAACCCACACACTCACGCTCACCCTAAACCTAAACCTAAATGTAACCCTATCCCAAAACCTCAACTTAACACTCACACTCACCTTAATCCTAACACTAACCCTAACCCTAAACCTCACCCTAACCCTCCCCAAACCCTAACTCTAACCTTAAACCTCACACTCACCCTCACCCTAACCCCAACCCTAATCCTAAACCTCATTCTAACCCTAACCCTCACCCTCACCCTCAACTTCACTGTAATTCTAACCCTAAACCGAAAAATAAAAGTAACCCTAAAACTCACCCTAACCCTAATCAAAACCCTCACCCTCAGCCTCACCCTCACTGCAAACTTAAACCTAACCATAACACTAAAAATAAATCTAACCCTAACCCTAACCATAGCCCTAAACCTAACCCTAACCCTCACCTTTATATTAATCCTCACCCTCAGCATAAATCTCACGTTTACCTTTACCATCATCCTCACCCTAACCCTCAACCTCATCCTAACCCTCACCCTAACCATAAACCTAAACATCACCCTAACCCTAACCCTCACCCTCAACCTCACGATCAGCCTAACCCTAATCCTAAACCTAACCCTCATCCTAACCCTCACCCTAAACCTAACCATAACAATCACCCTAACCCTAATCCTCACCCCCACCTCAACCTCAGCCTAAGCATAAGCCAAAGCCGAACCCTAACCATAACCCTCACACTCACCCTCACCATAACCCTAATCCTCACCCCCACTCTCACACTCAGCCTAACCCTATACCTCAAGCTAACACTCACCCTAACCTTAACCCTCACACTCACCCTCACCCTAAACCTAAACCTAAACCTAAACCTAACCCTCACCCTAACATTAACCAGAACACTAACCCTAATCCTAATCCTAATCCTAAACCTAATCGTAACAATCACCCTCACCCTAAGCCTAATCCTCAATCTAACGATAACGCTCACCCTCTCTGTAACCTTAACCCTATCCTAACCCTCACCCGAACCCTCACCCTAACCCTAAACCTTACCCTAACACTAACCCTAACCCTCAACCTCACCATAGCCCTCAGCCTAACCCTAATCTTAACCCTAATCCTCACCCTAACCCTAAACTTAACTGAAACCTAACTCTCACCCTAACCCAACTGCTAACTCTCACCCTAACCCTAAATCACCCTAACCCTAACCACCAGCCTAACCCTAAGCCTAACACTAACCCTAACACTAAACCTCACACTCACCATAACCCTAACCCTAATCCTAATCCTGAACCTAACCCTAAACCTCACACTCACCCTAAACCTCACCCTAACCATAATCCTAACCCTAACACTAACCCTAACCCTAACCCTCAACCTCAGCCTCACCCTAACCCTAACTTTAACCCTAAACCTCACATTCGCTCTTACCCTAACCCTAACCCTAACCCTAAACCTCACCCTAACCCTAAACCTAAACCTCAGCCTCACGCCAGCCCTCACCCTAACCCTGACCCTAACCCTAAACCTAACCCTAACCCTCTCATTCACCCGCACCCTCAACCTCACAGTAACTCTAACCCTAACCCTAACCCTAACCCTAAACCTCATTTTAACCCTAACCTTAACACTAAACCTAAACCTCACCCTCACCCTAACCCTAAACCTAACACTAAACTCCACCCTAACCCTAACCCTAACTCTAACCTGCACCCTCACCCTCACCTTAACTCTAACCCTTACCCTAACAATAACACTAACCGTAACCCTAACCATCACCCTAACCTTAATCCTCACCCCCACCCTCACCCTCAGCCTAACCCTAAGCCTAAACCTAACCCTCAACCTAACCCTCACATTCACACTCACCCTAAAGCTAAACCTAAACTTAACCCTATCCCTAATCCTCAACCTAACCCTCACACTCACCCTAACCCTAACACTAACCCTAACCCTAAACCTCACCCTAACCCTCCCCCAAACCCTCAATCTAACCCTAAACCTCACCCTCACACTAACCCTAAACCTAACCCTAATCCTAAACCTCACCCTAACCCTAACCCTCACCCTCACCCTCACCCTCACATTCAACATCACTGTAATTCTTACTCTAACCCTAACAATAACAGTAACCCTATCCCTAACCCTAACCTTGACAATAACCCTCACCCTCAGCGTCACCCTCATTGCAAATTTAACCCTAACCATAACACTAACAATAACCCTAACCCTAACCATAACCCTATTCCTCACCCCCACCGTCACCCTCAGCCTAACGCTAACTTAACCCTAACACTAACCCTAACCCTCACCGTAACCCTAACCCTAACCCTAAACCTAACACAAACCCTAACCCTAAACCAAACCCTAAACCTAACCCTCACCTTAACCCTAAACCTAACCCAAACCTAACCCTCACACTCACCCACACCCTAACCCAAATCCTAAACCTAACCCTATCCTATCCCTAACCCTCACCCTATCCCTCACCCTAGCCCTCACCCTAAACCTAATCCTAACCCTAAACCTCATCCTAACCCTCACCCTAACCCTAACACTAAACCTCACCGTAATCTGAACCCTAACCTTCTTCCTCATGCTCGGTCCAAGCCTAAGCCTAAGCCTAAGCCTAACCCTAACCCTCACCGTATCCCTCACCCTAACTCTAACCCTAAACCTCACCCTCACCCTAAACCTAACACTAACCCTAACCCGAATCCTAAACCTCATCCTAACCCTAACAATAACTCACACCCTCACCCTCACCGTAACCATATAAATCAAACCCTAACCCTAACAATAACCCTAACCCTAACCCTAACCCTCACCCTAACCATAACCCTCACCCTAACCCTAGCCCTCACCCTAATACTTACCCTCACGCTAACACCAACCCTAACGCTAACACTAACGCTCACACTAACCCTAAAAATCACCCTACCCCTAAACCCCACCCTAACACTAACCTTAAACCTCAACCTCACCCTAGCACTCACCCTAACCCTAAACCTCATCCTCACCCTAAACCTCACACTAACCCTAACACTAAATCTCAATCTAACCCTCAGCATCACCCTAACCCTAAACCTAAAACTCACCCTAACCCTAACCCTCACCTTTACCGTAATGCTCACCCTCAGCCCAACCCTCATCTTTACCCCTACCTCACCCCCACCCTAACACTCACCCTAACCATAACCCTCACCCTAACCCTCACTTTAGCCCTAATCCTACCCCTAAACCTCAACCTCACCCTAACTCTAACTCTAAACCTAACCCTAACACTAAACTTCACCCTAACACTAACCCTAACCCTCACCCTCACTGTAACCGTAACCCTAACCCTAAAAATTAACCTAACCCTAACCCTAACCCTCACCCTAACTCTCACCCTACCCTAATTCTTCCCCTAAACCTCACACTTACCCTAACCCTAACTCTAACCCTAACCCTAACACTAAACCTCACCCTAACACTAATTCTACCCCTAAACCTCACACTTACCCTAACCCTAACTCTAACCCTAACACTAACACTAAACCTCACCCTAACACTAACCCTAACCCTCACACTCACCCTCACCGTAACCGTAAACCTAACCCTAACCCTAACAATAACCCTAAACCTAAACCTAAACCTCAACCTAACCATTAACCTCACCCTAACCCTAACCCACAAACTAACACTTTACCTCAACCTAACACTAACCCTAACCCTAACACTAACCCTCAGACGAATCCTAACCCCTCAACATAATCCTAAACCTCACCCTAACCCTAACCCTAACACTAAACCCAACCCTCACCCTAGCCCTCAGCCTAACCCTAACTCGAACCCTCACCCTCACCCTTACCCTAAACCTCATCCTCACCCTAAACCTCAAACTAACCCTAACACTAACCCTAATACTCAATCTAACCCTCACTCAAACCCTAACCCTAAACCTAAAACTAACCCTCACCTTTATCTTAACCCTCAACCTCAACATAAACCTCACCTTTACCCTTACCATCATCCTCACCCTAACCCTAAACCTAATACAAACCCTAACCCTAACCGTAAACCAACAATCACCCTAACCCTAACACTCACCCTCAACCTCACGCTCAGTGGAACAATAAGCCTAAGCCTAACCCTTACCCTAAACCTCACCCTAGCCCTCTCCCTAACACTAATCCTAAACCTAATCCTCACCCTAACCCTCACCGTAACCCTAACCCTAACCATAACCCTAACCCTGATCCTCACCCCCACCCTCACCCTCAGCCTAACCCTAAGCCTAAGCCTAACCCTAACCCTAACCCTCACACTCATCCTCACCCTAACCCTAATCCTCACCCCCACCCTGATCTTCAGCTTAACCCTAAACCTCAAGCTAACACACACCCTAACCTTAACCCTCACACTCACCCCCAACCTAACCTTAATCCTAAACCTAACCCTAAACCTAACCCTAAACCTCAAGCAAACACTCACCCTAACATTAACCCTAACACTAACCCTAACTCTAACCCTCGACCTAACCCTCCCCATAACCCTAAATGTAACCCTAAAACTAACCCTAAACCTCAAACAAACACTAACACCAACCCTCACCCTCACCCTAGCCCTCACCCTAAACCTAATCCAAACCCTAATTCTCAATCTAAACCTCACAGTAACCCTAACCCTAACACTCACCCTAACCCTAAACTTAACCTGAACCCTAACTTTCACCCTAACGCTACCTCTAACCCTCACCCTAAACCTAACCCTCACCCTCAGCCTAAACCTAAGCCTAAGCCTAACCCTAACCCTAAACCTCAAACTCACCCTAACCCTCACCCTAACCCTAATCCTAACCCTAACCCTAACCCTAACCCTAATCCTCAAGCTAAACCTCACCCTAAACTTAACCCTAACAGTAAACCTAACACTAACCCTAAACCTAACCCTCATCCTCAGCCTCACCCTAACCCTAATTCTAACCCTAAACCTCACACTTACCCTAACCCTAACCCTAAACATCACCCTAACCCTAAACCTAAAACTCAAAATCACCCTGGCCCACACCCTAACCCTAATACTAACCCTAAACCTCAGCCTAAGCCTCACCCTAACACTAACCCTAAACCTCACCCTCACCCTCACCCTAACCTAACCCTAACCCTCAACCTAACCCTCCCCCTAACCCTAACTCTAACCATAAACCTCACACTCCCCTAACCCTAATCCAAACCCTAACCCTCAACCTAACCCTAACCCTAACCCTAAACCTCACCCTAACACTAACCCTAACTCTCACCCTCAGCCTAGCCCTCAACCTAACCCTAATCCTAACTCTAAACCTCATCCTAACCCTCACCCTAACCCTAACTCTGAAACTCACCCTAACCCTAAACCTAACCCTAACTCTCAACCTAACCCTAACTCTCAAGCTCAACTTAAGCCTAACCCTAACCCTCAACCTAACCCTAAACTTAACCTGAACCCTAACTCTCACCCTAAAACTAACCCTAAACCTCACCCTCACCGTCACACTCACCCGAACCCTCACCCTCACAGTAACTCTAACCCTATCCCAAACCCCAACCCTGAACCTCACCCTAACCCTAGCCCTAAAACTCACCCTCACCCTAGCCCTCACCCTAACTCTAATCCCAACCCAAACCCTCATCCTAACCCTCCCCATAACCCTAAAACTAACCCTCACCCTAACCCTAACCCTCATCCGCACCCTCACCCTCAGCCTAATTCTAAGGATAACCCTAAACCTAACCCTAACCCTCACACTCACCTGCACCCTCACCCTCACAGTAACTCTAAGCCTAACCCAAACCCTATCCCTAAACCTCACTCTAACCCTAACCCTAACCCTAATCGAAAACCTCACCCTAAACCTCACCTTTACCCTAACACTAACCCTCACCCTAATCCTAAGCCTAACTCTAACCCTCAACCTAACCCTAACCCTCATGCTCACCATAATCCTAACCCTAACAATTACCCTAACACTAAACTTAACTCGAACCCTAACTCTCAACCTAACCCTATCCCTAAGACTTACCCTAACCCTAACCATCACCCTCACCCTCACCCTAATCATAAGCCTAAACCTAACCCTCAACCTAACCCTAACATTCACGGTCACCGTAACCCTAACCCTCACACTCACCCTATAATTTACCCTAATACTAATCCTAACACTAAGCCTAACCCTCACCCACTCCCTCACACTCACCGTAACCCTAACTCTAACACTAACACTAACCCTAAACCTAACCCTCAGCCTCACCCTAACCCTAACTCTAAGCCTCACCCTAACCCTAACCCTAAACCTCACCCTAATCCTAATCCTAAACCTCACCCTCAACCCTAATCCTCACTCTAAACCTAAACTTAAACCGAACCCTAAATCTCACCCTAACAATAACCCTAACCCTCACCCTAACAATAATCCGCACCCTCACCATCACCCTCAGCCTAAAACTTAGCCTAACCCTAACCCTAACCCTAAACCTCACACTAACCCTAACCCTAACACTAATCCTAATCCTAAACCTCACCCTCTCTCTCACCATAACTCTAACCCTAACTCGAACAATAACACTAATCCTAACCCTAAACCTAACCCTAACCCTAAACCTAACCCTAATCCTAACACTCACCCTCACCCTAACCCTAATTCTAACCCTAACCCTTACCCGAACCCTAACCCTAACCATAAACCTTACCCTAACACTAACTCTAACCCTCACCCTCACCCTAGCACTCACCCTAACCCTAATCCTAACCCTAATCCTCAACCTAACCCTAAACTTAACTGAATGCGAACTCTCACACTAAACCTAAACCTAACCCTCAACCTAACCCTAACCCTCAACCTCCCCCTCCCCCTAACCATAACGCTAACCCTAACCCTCACACTCACCCTAACCCTAACCCCAATCCTAATCTTAACCCTAACCCTAAACCTCACACTCACCCTAACCCTAACACTAACCCTAAGCCTCACCCTCAGCCATACCGTAACCCTAACTCTAACCCTAAATCTCACACTAAACCTAACCCTAACACAAACCCTTAACCTAAACCTCACCCTAACCGCAACCCTAAACCTCACCCTCACCCTAGCCCTTACCCTAACCCTAAACCTAACCCTGACCCTCATCCTCACACTCCCCCTAAACCTAACCCTAACCCTCACCTTAACCCTAAACCTCACTCTCAAACTCACCCTCAGCCTAACCCTAAGCTTAAGCCTAAACCTAACCCTAACACACACACTGACCCTCACTCTCACCCTAATCCTATCCTTAACCCTATCCCTAACTCTAACACTAAACCTAACCCTCATCCTCATCCCCTAAACATCACCCTAACCCTCCCCAAAACCCTAAATCTAAGCCTAAACCTCACCCTCACCCTAATCCTAACCCTAACCTTAATCCTAAATCTAACCCTAACCCTAACCCTCACCCTCACCCTCAACCTCACTGTAAGTCTAAACCTAAGCCTCAACCTAACGCTGAACCTAACCCTCACACTCACCCGCACCCTAACCCTAGTCCTAACAGTAACCCTATCCCTAAACCTCAACCAAATTCTCAACCTCACCCTAACCCTAACACTAACCCTCACCCTAAACATCACCCTAACCCTCCCCAAAACCCTAAGTCTAAGCCTAAACCTCACCCTCACCCTAATCCTAACCCTAACCTTAATCCTGAATCTAACCCTAACTCTAATCCTCACCCTCACCCTCAACCTCACTGTAAGTATAAACATAACCCTAACAATAACGGTAACCCTAACCCTCACCCTAACCCTAACAATAGCCCTCACCCTCAGCCTCACCCTCACTGCAAACATAACCCTAACCATAACACTAACAATAACCTTAACCCTAACACTAAACATAACCCTAATCCTCACCCCCACCCTCACCCTCAGCCTAACCCTAAATTAGCCCTAACCCTAACCCTAACGCTAACCCTCACCATAACCCTAACCCTAACCCTAACCCTAAAACAAACCCTAACCCTAACCCTAACCCTCACCGTAACCCTAACCCTAACCCTAACCCTAACCCTCACCATAACACTAACCCTAACCCTAACACTAACACAAACCCTAACCCTAACCCTAACCCTCACCGTAATCCTAACCATAGCCCTCACCCTCAGCCTCACCCTCACTGCAAACATAACCCTAACCATAACACTAACAATAACCTTAACCCTAACACTAAACATAACCCTAATCCTCACCCCCACCCTCACCCTCAGCCTAACCCTAACTTAGCCCTAACCCTAACCCTAACGCTAAACCTCACCATAACCCTAACCCTAACCCTAACCCTAAAACAAACCCTAACCCTAACCCTAACCCTCACCGTAACCCTAACCCTAACCCTAACCCTAACCCTCACCATAACACTAACCCTAACCCTAACCCTAACACAAACCCTAACCCTAACCCTAACACTCACCGTAATCCTAACCTTAAACCAAACCCTAAACCTAAACCTACTCCTCAGCCTCACCCTCACCCTAACCCAAAACATAACCCTTACCCTCCCCCTAACCCTAAGCCTAACCCAACCCTAACCCTCACACTCACCCTCACCCTAACCCAAATCCTATACATAACCCTATCCTAAGCCTAACCCTCACCCTAACCCTCACCCTAGCCCTCACCCTAAACCTAATCCTAACCCTAAACCTCATCCTAACACTCACGTTAACCCTAACCCTAAACCTCACCCTAACCCGAACCCTAATCCTCCCCCTCATGCTGGGCCTAAGACTAAGCCTAAGCCTAAGCCTAACCCTCAACCTATCCCTAACCATAACACTAACCCTAACTCTAACCCTAAACCTCACCCTCACAGTAACCCTAACTCACACACGAACCCGAAACCTAAACCTCATCCTAACCCTAAACCTAACCCACACCCTCACCTTCACCGTACCCGTATAAACCTAACCATAACAATAACCCTAACCCTAACCCTAACCCTCACCCTAACCATAAACCTCAGCCTAATATTTACCCTCACAATAACACTAACCCTAACGCTAACACTACCACTCACACTAACCCTAACAATCACCCTAAACCTCTCCCTAACCCTAATTCTACCCCTAAACCTCACCCTCACCATAACCCTGACTCTAACTCTAACCCTAACACTAAACCACAACCTAAACTAAACCTAACCCTCACCCTCAACCTCACTGTAACCGTAAACCTAACCCTAAACCTAACAATTACCATAACCCTATCCCTAACCCTCAGCCTAACCATAACTCTTACCCTAACCCTAACCCTCACCCTAACACTTACCCTCCCCCAACCACTAACCCTAACCCTAACACTAACGCTCACACTAACCCTAACCCTCACCCTAATCCTAAACCTAACCCTAAAACTAACCCTAACTCTAACCCTAAACCTCACCCTACCCCTCACTCTAAACCTAAGTCCTACCGTCACCCTCACCCTAACCCTAACCCTCATCCTCACCCTAAACCTCACACTAACCCTAACCCTAAACCTAATCATCAATCTAGCCCTCACTCTAACCCTAACCCTTACCCTAAACCTAACCCTAACCCTCACCTTTATCTTAACACTCACCCTCAGCCTAAATCTCAACTTTATCCTTACCATCATCCTCACCCTAACCCTAAACCTCATCCTAACCCTCACCCTAACCATAAACCTAACAATCACCCTAAGGCAAACCCTCACCCTCAACCTCATGCTGAGCCTAACCCTAAGCCTAAGCCTAACCCTTACCCTAACCCTCACCAGAGCCCTCTCCCTTACCCTAATACTAAACATAACCCTCATCCTAACCTTGATATTATCCCTAACCCTAACCCTAACCTGTCCATCACCCTAACCCTAACCCTAATCCTAATCCTAACCCTAACCCTAACCCTCACACTCACCCTAACCCTAACCCTAACCCTAAACTTAACCCTAACCCGAACCCTACACCTCAACCTCACCCTAGCCCAAACCCTAACCCTAATCCTCACCCTAACCCTCATCCTAATTCTCACCCTAACACTAACCCTAAATCTCAACCTCACCATCAGCCTAACCCTAATCCTAACCCTAAGCCTCAACCTAAACCTAACCCTCACCCTCAACGTAACACTTACCCTAACCCTCAACCTAACACTAAACTTAACCCGAACCCTAACTCTCACCCTAACCCTAACCCTAACCCTCACCCTAAACCTAACCCTAAACCTCACCCTTAGCCTAGCCCTCACCCTAACCCTAATCCTAATCATAACACTCATCCTAACCCTCCCCCTAAACCTTACCCTAACCCTAACCCTAACCCTCACCTTCAACCTCACCCTCAGCCTAACTCTAAGCCTAACCCTAAAACTAACCCTAACACACACACTCACCCTCACTCTAACCCTAATCCTAAACCTAACCCTAACCCTAACCCTAACCCTACTATTCTCACTCTAACCCTAACCCTAAAACTAACCCTAACCATAACCCTAACCTAACCCTCACTCTAACCCCAACTCTAACCCTAAACGTCACCCTCACCCAAAACCTAACTCTAACCCTAATGCAAACGCTAAACCTCACCCTAAACCTAACCCTATTCCTCAACCTCACCCTCACCGTAACCTTAACCCTAAACCTAACCCTAACAATAATCCTATCCCTAATCCTAAACTTCAACCTAACCATAAACCTCACCCTAACCCAAAACCTGACCCTAACACTTACCCTGACCCTAACACTAACCTAACCCCAACACGAACCCTCAAACTAACCCTAACCCTAAACTCACCCTAACCCTATCCCTAACCCTCACCCTAACCCTAACCCTAAAACTCACCCTAACACTACCTTCACCCTCACCCTCAACCTCACCGTAATTCTAGCTCTAACCATAACAATAACCCTAACCCTAACCCCAACCCTAACCCTCACCCTCAGCCACACCCTCACAGCAAACTTAACCTTAACCATAAGACTAACAATAACCCTAACCCTAAGCCTAACCCTAACCCTAATTCTAATCCTCACCCACACAGTCACCCTCAGCTTAACCCTAAACCTAAACCTAACCCTCACCATAAACCTAACCATAACCCTAACCGTAACACTAACCCTAACCCTAATCCTAACCCTAAATCTAATCCTAATCTTCAGCCTCACCTGCACCCTAACCCAAACCCTAACGCTAACCCTCGCCCTAACTCTAAGCCTAACCCTAACCCTAACCCTAAGCCTCACACTCACCCTCACCCTAACCCTAATCCTAAACCTAACCCTATTCCTAACGCTAACCCTAACCCTCACCCTAGCCCTCAACCTAACCCTAACCCTAAACCTCATCCTAAACCTGACACTAAACATAAACCTAAAACTCACGCTAACCCGAACCCTAACCCAAACCCTCATGCTCGGCCTAAGCCTAATCCTAAGCCTAACCCTAAGCCTAAACCTCACACTCAGCCTAACCCTCACATTACCCTTACTGTCACCCCCACCCTAACCCGCACCCTAATCTTAACCCTCACCCTAACACTAACTCTACCCTTAAACCTCATCCTCACCCTAATCCGAATTCTAACCCTAACCCTAACACTAATACTCACACTAACCCTAACCCTAACCCTCACCCTCAAACTCACCCTCAACTTAACCCTAAGCCTAAGCCAAACCCTTACCCTAACCCTCACCCTCATCCTAGCCCTCAGCCTAACACAAATCCTAACCCTAAACATCAACCTAACCCTAACCCTCACCATCACAGTAACCCTTACCTAACCCTAACCCTCACCCTCACCCTAACCCAAATCTTAACCCTAAACCTCAACCTAACCCTAACCCTCATCCTATCCCTCCCCGTAACCCTTAACCTAACCCTCACACTAAACCTAACCCTCACCCTCAACCTCACCATCAGCCTAACCCTAAGTCTAACGCTAAACCTAACCCTAACACACCCATTCACCCTCATCCTAACCCTAATGCTAACCCTAAACTTCACCCTCACCCTCACCGTCAGTGTAACCCTAAGTCAAACCCGAACCCTAACGCTAACACCGACATTCACTCTAACCCTTACCCTAATCCTAATACTAATCCTAACCCTAACCCTCACCCTCAGCCTCAACTTAACCCTAACTCTAACCGTAAACTTCACCCTCACCCTAACCCTAAACTTAACCCTAACTCTAAACCGCACCCTAACCCTAACCGTAAACCTCACCCTCAACATAGCCCTCACCCTAATTCTAATCCTAACACTAACCCTCATCCTAACCCTCCCCATAACCCTAACCCCAACCCACACCCTAACCCTAATCCTCACCGTCACCCTAACACTCAGCCTAACCCTAACCCTAACCCTCATACTCACCCTAACCATAACCCTAATCCTAATCCTAAACCTAACCCTAAACCTCACCCTCAGCCTAACCCTCACCCTCACCCAACCCTAAACCTAACACTAACCCTAACCCAAAACCTCACCCTCAGCCTCACCCTAACCCTAACTCTAACCCTAAACCTCACACTCACCCTAACCCTTACCCTAACCCTAACCCTAAACTTCACCCTAACGCTAACCCTAAAACTCACCCTCACCCTAGACCTTTCCCTAACCCTAATCCTAACCCTAACCCTCATCCTAACCCTTCCCCTAACCTTAACCCTCACCCTCAACCTCACCTTCAGCCTAACCCAAAGCCTAACCCTAAACCTAACCCTAACACACAAACTCACCCTCACCCTAGCACTGTCCTTAACCCTAATCCTAAATCTAACCCTCATCCTAACCCTCACCCTAACCCTAACCATCAACCTCACCCTAATCCTCACCCCCACCCACACCCTCAGCCAAACCCTAAGCCTAAGCCTAACCCTAACCCTAACCCTCACACTCACCCTCACCCTAATCCTAATCCTAAACCTAACCCTAAACCCCAAGCTAACCCTCACCCTAACCTTAACCCTAACACTAACTCTAACCCTCCACCTAACACTCCCCCTAACCCTAAATGTAACCCTAAAACTCACCCTAACCCTCACCCCAGTCCTAATCCTAACCCTCACCCTAACCCTAACCCTCACTCTCACCGTAACCCTAACCCTCATCCTCACCCTAGCCCTCATACTAAACCTAATCCTAACCCTAATCCTAACCCTCATCCTAACCTGCACCCTAACCCTAACCCTAACAATAACCCTACCCTAACCCTAACCAAGACCCTAACCCTAATCCTCACCCCAACCGTGACCCTCAGCCTATCCCTAAGCATCAGCCTAACACTCAACCTAACCCTCACATTCACCCTTACACTAACCCTAGTCCTAAATGTAACCCTATCCCTAAACCTGAACCTAACCTTCACCCTCACCCTCACCCTAACCCTAACCCTAACCATAACCCTGTCCCGCAGCCTCACCCTCAATGCAAACTTAACCCTAACCATAACACTAACAATAACCCTAACCATAACCATAACCATAACCCTAATCCTCACCCCCACCTTCACCCTCAGCCTAATCCTAACTTAACCCTAACCCTAACCCTAACCCTCACCATAAACCTAACCCTCACAGTCACCCTCACCCTAACCCAAATCCTAAACCTAACCCTGTCCTAACCCTAACCCTCACCCTAACCCTCACCCTAGCCCTCACCCTAAACCTAATCCTAACCCTAAACCTCATCTTAACACTCACGCTAACCCTAACCCTAAATCTCACCCTAACCCTCCCCCTCATGCCTAAGCTTAAGCCTAAGCCTAACCCTAACGCTCTCCCTATCCTTAACTCTAACACTCACCCTAAATCTAACCCTAAAACTCACCCTCAGCCTCACCCTAACTCTAACACTCACCCGAAAGCTAAACCTCATCCTAAACCTAAACCTAAACCACACCCTCACCCTCACCATAACCGTATAACCCTAACACTAACAATAACCCTAACCCTAACCCTAACCCTGATGCTAAACATAACCCTCACCCTAACCCTAACCTCACCCTAATATTTAGCCTCACCCTAACACTAACCCTAACGCTAACACTACCGCTCACACTAACCCTAAAAATCACCCTAACCATAAACCTCACCCTAACACTAACCCTAACCCTCAACCTCATCCTAGCACTCACCCTAACCCTAACCCTCATCCTAACCCTAAACCTCTCACTAACCCTAAGACTAATCCTCAATCTAACCCTCACCCTCACCCTAAACCTAAACCTAACCCTCACCCTAACCCTAACCGTCATCTTTACTGTAACGCTCACCCTCAGCCTAACTCTCATCTTTACCCTTACCGTCACCTCCACCCTAACCCTCACCCTAACCCTAACCCTCACCCTAACTGTAATTCTACCCCTAAACCTCACCCTCACCCTAACCCTAACTCTAACACTAACCCTAACACTAAACCTCACCCTAACACTAACCCTAACCCTCACCCTCACCCTCAATGTAACCGTAACCCTAACAATAAACCTAACAATAATCATGACCCTAACCCTAACCCTCACCCTAACCATAACCCTCAACCTAAACCTAAACATCACCCTAACACTTACCCTCACACTAACACTAACCCTAACCCTAACACTAACCCTCACACTAACCCTAACCCTCACCCTAATTCTAAACCTGATCCTAAACCTAACCCTAACTCTAACCCTAACCCTCAAACTAGCCCTCACCCTAACCCTAAGTCCTACCCTCACCCTCAACCTAAACCTAACCCTCATCCAAACCCTAAACCTCACACTAACCCTAACCCTAACCCTAATCCTCAATCTAATCCTCACCCTAACCCTAACCCTAACCCTAACCCTCAACCTAACCCTATCCCTAACCCTAACTCTAACCCTAAACCTCACCCTCACCCTTACCCTAACCCTAACCCTAAAACTCACCCTAACACTAAACTTCATCCTCACCCTCAACCTCACCGTAATTCTAGCCCTAACACTAAAAATAACACTAAACCTAACCCTAACTCTAACCCACACCCTCAGCCTCACCCTCACCACAAAATTAATGCTAACCATAACACTAACAATAACCCTACCCTAAGCCTAACCCTAAGCCTAAATCTAATCCTAACCCCCACCTTCACCCTGATCCTAAACCTCACACTAACCCTAAAAGTAATCCTCAGTCTAAACCACACCCTCACCCTAAACCTAACCGTAAAACTCACCCTAATCCTAACACTCACCCTTACCGTAATCCTCACTCTCAGCCTAACCCTCAACTTTAACCTTAGTGTCACCCTCACCCTAACCCTCACACTAACCCTAACCCTCATCCTAACCCTAACACAAACCCTCACCCCCTACTAAACCTCACCCTAACCCTAACCCTAACACTAAACCTAACCCTAACCCTAACCCAAAACCTCACCCTAAGACTAACTCTAACCCTAAACCTCACTCTGACACTAACCCTAACCCTAACCCTAATCCTAAACCTCACCCTAAACCTAAACCTTACCCTAACACTTACCCTCAACCTAACAGTAACACTAATACTAACACTAGCCCTCACACTAACGCTAACCATCACCCTAAACCTAACGTCACCCTAACCCTAACTCTAACCCTAAACCTAACCCTCATCCTAACCCTCACCTTAACCATAAACCTAAACATCACCCTAACCCTAACCCTCACCCTCACCTTTAGCCTCAGCGTAACCCTAAGCCTAAGCCTAAACCTAACCCTAAACCTCACACTCACCGTAGCCCTCACCCTAACCCTAAGCCTAAATCTGACCCTCATCCTAAACCTCAAACTAACCAGAACCAGAACCATCACTCTAAACCTAATCATCATTCCCACCCTCACCTTCAGCCTAACCCTAAGCCTAAGCCTAACCCTAACCCTAACCCTCACATTCACCCTCAGCCTAACCCTAATCCTAACCCTAACACTAACCTTAAACCTAAGCCTCAACCTAACCCTCACCCTCACCCTAACCCTAACCCTAACCCTCACCATCACTTTAGTCCTCACCCTATCCATCACCTCAAAACTAACCCACACCTTCACCGTAACCCAAACGCTAACCCTGACCCTAACCCTACCACTAACCCTAACCCAAAACCTGACCCTAATCCGAACACTAACCCTCACCCTCAACTTTGCCCTCACTCTAACCCTAATTGTAACCCTAAACCCCATCCGAAACCTCACCCTCACCCTAACACTAACCCACACGCTAACCCTAAACTTAATTCTAACCCTCACCCTAAACCTACCCTGACACTCATCCTAACCATAATCCTCAACTCAACCTCACCATCAGCCTAACACTAAGCCTAGCCCAAACCCTAACCCTAACCCTCACACTCACCTTTACCCTAACAGTAATCCTAGCACTAACCCTAACCCTAACCCTAAACCTCAACCTAACCCTCACCCTAACCCTAACCCTAACACTAACCCTAACCCTAACCCACACCCTAACCCTCCCCCTAAACATAATTCTAACCCTAAACCTCACACTCACCCTAATCCAAATCCTAACTTTGACCCTAAATCTCACCCTAACCCTAACCCTGACCCTGACCCTTACCCTCACCCTCACCCTCACCATAACCCTAACCATAACCCTAACACTAAACCTCACCCTAACACTAATTCTAACCCTCACCCTCACCCTAGCCCTCACTCTAACCCTAATCCTAACCCTAATCCTCATCCTAACACTCACCCTAACCCTAACACTAACCCTCACCCTAACCCTAATCCTAACCCTAACCCTCACCCTCACCCTAGCCCTCACCTAACCCTAATCCTAACCCTGACCCTAACCATAACCCTCACCCTCACCCTCACGGTAACTCTAACCCTAAACCTAACAATAACACTAATCCTAACCCTAAACCTAACCCTAACCCTAATCCTATCCTTAACCCTCACCCTCAGCCTCACCCTCACTGCAAATGTAACCATGACCATATCACTAACAATAATCCTAACCCTAAACCTAATCCTAACAATCACTCTCACCCTAACCCTAATCCTAAACATAACCCTCACTCTAACCCTAACCCTAACCCTCACCGTAACACTAACCCTCATCCTAACACTCACCCTAACCCTAAACCTCACCCTAACACTAACCCAAATCCTCACCCTCACCCTAGCCCTCACCCTAACCACCATCCTAAACCTAATCCTCACCCTAACTCTCACCCTAACCCTAATCCTAACCCTCACCCTAACCCTAATACGAACTCAAAACTTCAACCTAACCCTGCCACTCAAATTCACTGTAACCCTAACCTTAACCCTCACCCTAACCCTAAACTTAACCCGAACAATAATTCTCACCCAAATGCTAACCCTAAGCGGAACACTTACCCTAACCCTCACCCTCACCCTCAGCTTAATGCTAAGCCTAATCCTAACCCTAAGCCTAACACAAGCACTCACCCTAACACTAACCCTAATCCTAATCCTAACCCTAACCCTAACCCTCACCCTCATCCTAACCCTAACCCTAACCCTAACACTAACACTAACCCTAACCCTAAACCTAACACTAACACTAAACCACACCGTAACACTCACCCTAACCGTAACTCTAACCCTAAATCTCACCCTCACCCTCATCCTAACCCTCACCCGAACTGTAACACTAACCCTAAACCTAACACTCACACTAACCCTAACACTAACCCTAACTGTAACCCTAAACCTCACCCTGACCCTAACCCTAACTCTAAACCTCATCCTAACCCTAACCCTAACCCTCAACATCACCCTCACCCTTACCCTTACCTTAACCTTAACCTTACCCCTAACCCTAAGAATAACCCTAACCCTAACCCTAACCCTAAACCTCACCCTCACCGTAACTCTAACCCTAACACAAACCCTCACACTAACCCAAACTCTGAAACTAAACCTAACGTTAAAAGTCACCCTAACCCTAAACCTAACTCTAACCCTAACCCTAGCACATACCCTAACCCTAATCTTAACCCTAACCCTCACTCTAACCCTCACTCTAAACATAAACCATACCCTAACCCTAAATCTAACCCTCAACTTCACCCTCAGCATCAGCCTAACACTAACCCTAACCCTAACCCTCACACTCACAGTCACAGTAACCCTAATCCGTACACTAACCCCAAACCTAACCCTAAAACTAACCCTAACCCTAACCCTCACCCTAAAGCTCACTCTAAACCTAACCCTAACCCTAAACCTCACCTTCACCCTAACCCTAATCCTAACCCTAACCATCACCCTCACCCGCACCTTAAACTTAATCCTAATCCTAACCCTAACCCTAACTGTAACCCTAACTATAACCCTAACCCTAACACTAACACTAACCCTAATCCTCAACCACACCCTCACCCTCAGCCTAACCCTAAGCCTGTCCCTAACACTAACCCTAACTCTAACCCTAAACCTCACCCTCACCCTTACCCTATCTCTAAACCTAACCCTAATCCTCACCCTGACCCTAACCCTAACCCTCACCTGCAACCTCAGCCTCACTGTAACTCTAACCCTAACCCTAACAATAACACTAACCCTAAACTTAACGATCACCCTAAACCTAATCCTCACCCCCACCCTCACCCTCAGCCTAACCCTAAGCCTAAGCCTAACCCTAACACTAACCCTCACCCTCACTCTAACCCTAACCCTAATCCTAACCCTAACCCTATCCCTAAACCTCAACCTAACCCTCACCCTCACCCTAATGCTAGCACTAAACCTAACCCTAACCCTCCCCCTAACCTGAACTCAAACCCTAAACTTCACCAGCACCCTTACACTAACCCTAACCCTAACCCTAAACCTCACCGTAAACCTCACCCTAACGACACCCTCACCCTCACACTCAATGTGAACTTAACTCTAACCCTAAGCCTAACAATAACAGTAACCCTAACCCTAACAATAACCATAATCCTCACACTGTGCCTCATCCTCACCGCAAAATTAACACTAACCATAACACTAAAAATAATCCTAAACCTAACCCTAAGCCTAAGCCTAAACCTAACCCTAACCCTAACACAAAACCTAACCCTAGCCCTAACCCTATATCTAAACCTCATCCTAACCCTCACCCTAAACCAAACCCTAATCCTCACCCTAACCCTAACCCTAACCCTCACCCTCACTCTCAGCCTAAGCCTAAGCCTAAGCCTAAGCCTAACCCGAACTCTAAACCTCACCCTTACCCTCACCTTATACCTAACCCTAACTCTAACCCTAACTCTAACCCTAAACCTCACCATCACCCTAACCCTAACTCTAACCCTAAACCTAAAACTAAAACTCACCCTAAACCTACACCTAACCCTCACCCTCAACCTCACCTTAAACCTAACCCTAACCCTAACAATAACCCTAACACTAAACATAACCCTCACCCTAACCATAACCCTCAACATAACCCTAACCCTCAATCTACCCCTCACCCTCACCCTAACCCTAACCCTAACCCTCTCCCTAACCCTAACCCTAAACATAACCCTTACCCTCACCTTAACCCTCAGCCTAACCCTAAGCCTAAACCTAACCCTAACCCTCACACTCATCCTCATAATAACACTAATCCTAAACCTAAGCATAACCCTAACCCTAAACCTCAACCTAACCCTAACCCTAATCCTAACCCTAACACTAACCCTAGCCCTAACCCTCAACCTAACCCTCACCCTAACCCTCACCCTAACCCTAAACCTCATCCTAACCCACACCTTCACCGTAACCCTAAACCTAACCCAAACCCTCACCCTAACCCTAACCCGAACCCGAACCCTAAATCTCACCCTAACCCTAAACCTAACCCTCACCCTCAACCTCACCCTAACGGTAAACTTAACCTTAACCATAACACTAACAATAATCCTAACCCCACCCCGAATCCTAACCCTCACCCTCACCCTAAACTAAACCCTCACCCGAACCCTCACCCTTACCCTAATACTTACCCTCAGCCTAACACTAACCCTAACCCAAACCCTAACACTAACTCTAACACTCCCCCTACCGCTATATCTAACCCTCAACCTCACCCTCACCCTAACCCTAACTCTAACACTAACACTAACCCTAACTCTAACCCTAAACCTCACCCTCACCCTAACCCTAATTCTAACCCTAACCTGAAACCTAAACCTCAACCTAACCCTAACCCTCATCCTCACCCTCACCCTCAACATAACCCTAACCCTAACCCTAAAAATGACCCTAACCCTAACCCTAACCCTCATCCTAACCATAACCTTCACCCTAACCCTAACCCTCACCCTAACACTTACCCTCACCCTAACACTAACCCCAACCATAACACTAACCCTCACACTAACCCTAACCATCACCCTTACCCTAAACCAAACCCTAACCCTAACTCTCACCCTCACCGTAGCCCTCAACCTAACCCTAACCCTCATCCTCACCCTTAACCTCATACTAACCCTAACACTAATCCTGAATCTAACCCTCACCCTCACCTTAATCTTAACTCTCACCTGTACCGTAACCCTCACACTCAGCCTAACCCTCACCTTTACCCTTACGGTCACCCTCAACCTAACCCTCACCATAGCATAAATCCTCATCCTAACCCTCACCCTAATGGCAACCATAACCATCACCCTAAACCTAACACTCACGTTCACCCTCAGCCTAAGCCTAACGCTAAGCCTAAGCCTAAGCCTAACCCTAACCCTCACCCTCTCCATAGCCCTCACCCTAACCCTAATCCTAACCCTAACCCTCATCCTAACCCTTAACCTAACCATAACCCTAACCATCATACTAAACCTAATCCTCATCCTCACCCATACCCTCAGCCTAACCGTAAGACTAAGCCAAACTCTAACCCTAACCCTCACCGTCAACGTAATCCTAAATCTAACCCTAACCCTAACATTAAAACTCAACCTAACCCTCACCCTAACCCTAAAACTAACCCTAACCCTAACACTCAACCTAACCCTCCCCCTAATCTTAACTCTAACCCTAAACCTCACCCTCACCCTAACCATAATCCTAACCCTAAACCTCACCCTAAACCTGATCCTAAACCTCACCCTCACCCTCACCCTTACTGTAACTCTAAACCTAACCTTAGCTATAACACTAATCCTAAACCTAACCCAAACCCTGAACCTCACCCTAAGTCTAACCGTAAAACAAACCCTCACCCTAATCCTAATCCTAATCGTCAGCCTTACCTTAACCCTAAACCTAACCCTAAACCTAAACCTCACCCTCACCATAACCCTAACCCCAACCCTAAACCTCACCCTAACGCTAACCTTAAACCTCACCTTAACTCTAGTCCTCCCCCTAACCCTAATGCTAACCCTAAACCTCATCCTCACACTCACCCTAACCCTAAAACACTAACACTAACCCTTACCCTCACCCTCACGCTCTGCCTAAGCCTCCGCCTCAGCCTATTACTAACCCTGACCCTCACACTCACCCTCACCCTAACCCTAACCCTAACACTAACCCTAACTCTACCCCTCACACTAACCCTCACCCTAACGCTAACTATAACCCTAAACCTCACCCTCACCCTAAACCTAAATCTCACCCTAACCCTCACCCTCTGCCTAACATTAAGCCTAACCCTAAGCCCAACCCTAACCCTAACACTAACCCTAACCCTCACCCTACCCCTCACCCTAACCCTAAACCTAACCCTCACCCTCATTCTAGCCCATACACAAACCATAAGCCTAAGCCTAACCCTCACCCTAATCCTCACTCTAACTCTAACCCCAACACTCACGCTAAAACTTAACACTCACCCTCACCCTAACTCTAACTCTAATCCTAACCCTAACCCTAACCCTCACACTCACCCTCACCTTAAGCCTAACCCTAATCCTAACCCTAACACTAACCCTCAATCCCACACTAAACCTCACCCTATCCCCAATTCTAACCCTAACACTAACTCTAACCCTCACCCCATCCCTTTCCCTAACACTAATCCTAAACCTCACCCTCAACCTAGCCCATACCCAAATCCTAAGCCTAAGCCTAACCATCACACTAACCCTCACTATAACCCTAACACTCACCCTAACCGTAAACCTCACCCTCAACCTCACCCTAACTCTAACCCTAACCCTAACCCTAACCCTCACACTCACCCTAACCCTAACCTTTACTCTAATCCTAAACCTCACCCTAAACCTAAACCTTACCCTAACATTTACCCTCACCTTAACACTAACACTAAACCTAACACTAACCCTCACACTAACGCTAACAATCACCCTAAACCTAAACCTCACCCTAAACCTAAAGCTAACACTCACCTTCACCCTAGCCCTCAACCTAACCCTAACACTCATCCTCACACTAAACCTCACACTAACCCTAACACTAATCCTCAACCTAAACTTCACCCTCACCCTTAACCTAACCCCGACCCTCACCCTAAACATAACCCTCACCTCAATCTCACCCTCAGCCTAACACTAAGCCTAACCCAAACCCTAACCCTAACCCTCACACTCACCCTCACTCTAACCCTAATCCTAACACTAACCCTAACCCTAAACCTCAACCTAACCCTCACCCTAACCCTAACCCTAACACTAACCCTAACCCTAACCCTCACGCTAACCCTCCCCCTAACCCTAACTCTAAACCTAAACCTCACACTCACCCTAACCCAAATCCTAACACTGACCCTAAACCTCACCCTAACCCTAACCCTAACCCTCACCCTTACCCTCACCCTCACCCTCACCGAAACTCTAACCATAAACCTAACAATAACACTAATCCTAACCCTAAACCAAACCCTAACAATAATCCTATCCCTAACCCTCAGCCTCACTGCAAAGGTAGCCAGAACAATAACACTTACAATAATCCTAACCCTAACCCTAATCCTAACCCTCACCCTCACCCTAACCCTCATCCTCACCCTAACCCTCACCCTAACCCTAAGCCTCACCCTTACCATAACCATAACCCTCACCCTAAACCTCACCCTGACCCTGACCCTCAGCTTAACCCAAAGCCAAAGCCTAACGCTAACCTTAACCCTCACCCTCACACTAGCCCTCACCATAACCCTAATTGCAACACTAACCCTAACCCTAACACTCACACTAACCCTAACCCTAACCCTAACTATACCCTAAACCTCACCCTGACCCTAACCCTAACCCTAACCCTAACCCTAACACTAAATCTCATCCTAACCCTAACCCTAACCCTAAACATCACCCTCACCCTCAACCTTACCTTATCCTTAACCCTAACCCTAACCCTAAGAATAACCCTAAACCTCACCCTCACCGTAACTCTAACCCTAACCCAAACCCTCACCCTAACTCTAACTCTGACACTAAAACTAAGGCTAAACGTCACCCTAACCCTAAACCTAAACCTAACCCTCATGCCAGCACATACCTTAACCCTAATCCTAACATTAACCCTAACACTAACCCTCACACTCACCCTCACCTTAACCTTAATCCTAAGCCTAACCATAACCCTTACCCTAACCCTAAATCTAACCCTAATCCGAACATTAACCCTAACCCTAATCCTCAACCCCACTCTCACCCTCAGCCTAATCCTGAGCCTGTCCCTAACACTAACCCTTACTCTAACACTAAACCTCACCCTCACCATAACCCTATCTCTAAACCAAACCCTCAACCTCACCCTGACCCTAATCCTAACCCTCACCCCCACCCTCAGCCTCAAAGTAACTCTAACCCTAACCCTAACAATAACACTAACCCTAACCCTAACGATCACCCTAACCCTAACCCTCACCCCCACCCTCACCCTCAGCCTAACCCTCAGCCTA
This sequence comes from Dipodomys merriami, assembly GCF_024711535.1. NCBI lineage: Eukaryota > Metazoa > Chordata > Mammalia > Rodentia > Heteromyidae > Dipodomys > Dipodomys merriami. The sequence continues at coordinate 2,128,690 of NW_027202904.1, read as the reverse complement.
AGCCTAACCCTAACCCTAACCCTAACCCTCACCCTCATTCTCACCCTAACCCTAATCCTAACCCTAACCCTATCCCTAAACCTCAACCTAACCCTCACCCTCACCCTAATGCTAAAACTAAACCTAACCCTTACCCTCACCCTAACCATCCCCCTAACCCGAACTGTAACCCTAAACCTCACCAGCACCCTTACACTAACCCTAACTCTAACCCTAAACCTCACCGTAAACCTCACCCTAATCCTCACCCTCACCCTCACTCTCACCATGCCCGTAACTCTAACCCTAACCCTAACAATAACAGTAACCCTAACCCTAACCCTAACAATAACCATAAACCTCACCTTGTGCCTCACCCTCACCGCAAACGTAACACTAACCATAACACTAAAAATAACCCTAAACATAACCCTAAACCTAAGCCTAAGCCTAAAGCTAACCCTAACCTTAAACCTCACCCTAACCCTAACCCTAACCCTAACACTAACACTAAACATAAACCTAACCCTAACCCTAACCCTAAACCTCATCCTAGCACTCATCCTAAACCTAACCCCAAACCTAACCCTCACTCTCGGCCTAAGCCTAAGCCTAAACTTAAGCCTATCCTGAACTCTAAACCTCACCCTAACCCTCACCTTAACCCTAACCCTAACAGTAACCCTAACTCTAACCCTAAACATCACCATAACCCTAACCCTAACTCTAACCCTAACCCTAAAACTAAACCTCACCCTAACCCTAAACCTAACCTTCACCCTCAACCTCACCGTAACCCTAAGCCTAACACTAACAATAACCCTAACACTAAACCTAGCCCTCACCCTAACCATAACCCTCAACATAACCCTAACCCTCAATCTACCCCTCACCCTCACCCTAACCCTAACCCTAACCCTCACCCTCACCCTAACAATAAATGTAACCCTAAACCTCACCGTAACCCTCACCCTAATCCTAACCCTAATCCTAACCCTAACCCTAATTCTAAACCTAAACCTAACCCTAACCCTAACCATCACCCTAAACCTATTCCTCATCCCCACACTCACCCTGAGCCTAAACCTAAGCCTAAACCTAACCTGAACTCTAAACCTCACCCTTACCCTCACCTTAACCCTAACCCTAACACTAACCCTAACTCTAACCCTAAACCTCACCCTCACCATAACTCTAACTCTAACCCTAACCTGAAACCTATACCTCATCCTAACCCTAACCCTCACCTCACCCTCAACATAACCCTAACCCTAACCCTAACAATAACCCTAACACTAACACTAACCCTCTTCCTAACCATAGCCTTCACCCTAACCCTAATCCTCACTCTAATACATACCCTCACCCTAACAGTAACCCTAATCATTTACACTAACCCTCACACTAACCCTAACCATCACACTAACCCTAAACCTCACCCTAACCCTAACTCTCACCGTCAACCTATCCCTCAACCTAACCCTAACCCTCATGGTCACCCTTAACCTCAAACTAACCCTAACACTAATCCTGAATCTAACCCTCAACCTCACCCTAACCCTAACCCTCACCTTACCATAACCCTCACACTCAGCCTAACCCTCACCTTTACCCTCAGCCTCAGCCTAACCCTAAGCCTAAGCCTAACCCTAATCATAACCCTCACCCTCACCCTAGCCCTCACCCTAACCCTAATCCTAACCCTAATCCTCATCCTAACCCTTAACCTACCACAACCCTAACCATCATTCTAAACCTAATCCTCATCCCCACTCATACGCTCAGCCTAACCGTAAGCCTAAGCCAAACCCTAACCCTAACCCTCACACTCACCCTACCGTCAACCTCATCCTAACCCTAACCCTAACCCTAACATTAAACCTCAACCTAACCCTCACCCTAACCCTAACACTAACCCTAACCCTAAAACTCAAACTAACCCTCCCCCTAACCCTAACTATAACCCTAAACCTCACCCTCACCCTAACCATAATCCTAAAACTAAACCTCACCCTAACCCTGATCCTAACCCTCACCCTCACCCTCACCCTTACTGTAACTCTAACCCTAACCTTAACTATAACACTAATCCTAAACCTAACCCAAACCCTGAACCTCACTGTAACTCTAACCCTAACACAAACCCTCACCCTAATCCTAATCCTAACCTTCAGCCTCACCTTAAACCTAACCCTAACCCTAACCCTAACTCTCACCCTCACCATAACCCTAAACCTAACCCTAAACATCAACCTAACGCTAACCCTAACACTCATGCTAACTCTAGCCTTCCCCCTAAACTTAATGCTAACCCTAAACATCATCCTAACTCTCACCCTAACTCTAAAACCCTAATACTAACACTCACCCTCAGCCTCACGCTCCGCCTAAGCCTCCGCCTCAGCCTAAGACTAACCCTGATCCTCACACTCACCCTAACCCTAACCATAACCATAACACTAAACCTAACCCAAACCTTCACACTTACCCTCCCCTTAACCTAAACTCACACTCACCCTAACCCTAATCCTAAACCTGACCCTAAATCTCACCCTAACCCTAACCCTAACCCTCACCCTTACCCTCACCCTCACCCTCACCATAACTCTAACCCTAACCATAACAATAACACTAATCCTAACCCTAAACCTAAACCTAACCCTAATCCTATCCATAACAATCACCCTCAGCCTCACCATCACTGCAAAAGTCACCAGAACCATAACACTAACAATAATCCTAACCCTAACCCTAATCCTAACAATCACCCTCAACCTAACCCTAATCCTAACCCTAACCCTCACTCTAACCCTAATCCTAACCTCACCATAACCCTAACCCTCATTCTAACCCTCACCCTAACAATAACCCTAACCCTCACCCTCATCTTAGCCTTCACCCTAACCCTAATCCTAACCCTATCCCTCACTCTAACCCTAAACCTAACCCTCACCATAACCCTCAAACTCACCCTAACCCTCACCCTAATCCTAACCCTCACCCTCACCATAACCCTAAACCTCATCCTAACCCTCACCCTAACCCTAACCCTAAACCTAAACCTCAACCTAACAATAACCCTAACCCTCACCCACACCCTAGCCCTTAACCTAAACCTAACCCTAATCCTCATCCTAACACTCACCCTAACCCTAACCCTAATCCTCACCCTAAACCTAATCCTAACCCTAACCCTCAACCTAACCCTAACCCTCACCCTCACTGTAACCCGAACTCTAAACCTCATCCAACCCTAAACTAAACCCGAGCCCAAACTCTCACCCTAACCCTAACCCTAACCCAAACCCTAACCCTAAACCTCAACCTTAACCTCACCCTCAGCTTAACCATTAGACTAACCCTAACCCTAAGCCTAACCCAAACACTTACCCTCACACTAACCCTAATCATAATCCTAACCCAAACCGGAACCCTCAACCTCATCCTAACCCTCACCCTAACCCTAACACTAACCCTCACCCTAACCATCACCCTAACCCTAAATCTAACCCTAAACCTCACCCTCACCCTAACCCTAACCTAACCCTAAACCTAAACCTCACCCTAACCCTAACCCCTACCCTCACCCTCACCGTCAGCCTAAACCTAACCCTAAAACAAACCCTCACCATGACCCTAACCCTAACCCTAAACCTCACCCTAACCCTAACCTTAATCCTCACCCTCAGCCTCACTCTCACTGTAAACTTAACCCTAACCATAACACTAACAATAACCCTAACCCTAACCCTAATCTAACCCTCACCTTCACCCTCACCCTCAACATAACCCTAACCCTAACCCTAACAATAAACCTAACCCTATCCCTAACCCTCATCCTAACCATAACCTTCACCCTAACCCTAAGCCTCACCCTAACACTTACCCTCACCCTAACACTAACCCTAACCATAACACTAACCCTAACCATCACCCTAACCCTAAAACTCACCCTAACACTAACTCTCACCCTCAACCTAGCCCTCAACCTAACCCTAACCCTGATCCCCACCCTTAACCTCACACTAACCCTAACACTAATACTGAATCTAACCCTCAACCTCACCCTAACCCTAACCCTCACCCTTAGCATAACTCTCACCCTCAGCCTAACCTTCACCTTTACCCTTACTGTCACCTCACCCTAATCCTCACCATAACCTAAATCCTCATCCTAAACCTCACCCTAAAGGCAAACCCAACCATCACCCTAAACCTAACCCTCACATCACCCTCAGCCTCAGCCTAACCCTAAGGCTAAGCCTAACCCTAACCCTAACCCTCACCCTCATCCTAGCCCTCACCCTAACCCTAATCCTAACCCTAACCCTCATCCTAACCCTTAAACGAACCATAACCCTAACCATCATTCTAAACCTAATCCTCATCCCCAACCATAATCTCAGCCCAACCCTAAGCGTAAGCCGAACTCTAACTATAACCCTCACACACGCTCACCATCAACCTAATCCTAAACCTAACCCTAACCCTAACATTAAAACTCAACCTAACTCTCACCCCAACCCTAACACTAACCCTAAACCTAACCCTCAACCTAATCCTCCCCCTAACACTAACTCTAACCCTAATCCTCACCCTCACCCTAACAATAATCCTAACCCTAAACAGCACCCTAACCCTGATCCTAACTCTCACCCTCACCCTTATTGTAACTCTAATCCTAACCTTAACTATAACACTAACCCTAAACTAACCCAAACCCTGACCCTCACCATAACTCTAACCCTAATCCTAACCCTCATCCTCACCTTAACCTTTACCCTAACCCTAACCTTAATGCTAACCCTAAACCTCATCCTAACACTCACCCTAACCCTAAAAGCCTAACCCTAAACCTCACCCTCACCCTCACGCTCTGCCTAAGCCTCCGCCTCAGTCTAAGACTAACCTTGACCCTCACACTCACCCTCATCCTAACCCTAACAGTAACACTAACCCTACCCCTAACCCTCACACTAACCCTTACCCTAACGCTAACTCTAACCCTAAACCTCACCCTCACCCTAACCCTAACCCTCACCCACACCCTCCCCATCCGCCTAACATTAAGCCTAACCCTAACCCCAACCCTAACCCTAACACTAACCCTACCCCTCAACCTACCCCTCACACCAACCCTAACCCTCACCCTCACCCTAGCCCATACCCAAACCATAAGCCTAAGCCTAACACTCACCCTAACCGTAACCCTCACTCTCACCCTCACCCTAAATCTAACCCTAACCCTAACCCTCACACTCACCCTCACCTTAACCCTAACCCTAATCCAAACTAACACTAACCCTCAACCCCACACTAAAACTCACCCTCTCCCCAACCCTAACCCTAACACTAACCCTAACCCTCACCATACCCCACACACTAACCCTAACCCTAACCCTCAACCTCAACCTAGTCCATACCCAAACCCTAAGCCTAAGCCTAACCCTCAAACTAACCCTCATTCTAACCCTAACCCCAACACTCACCCTAACCGTAACCCTCACCCTCACCCTCACCCTAATTCTAAACCTAACCCTAACCTTAACCCTAACCCTCACACTCATCCTCACCTTAACCCTAACCCTAATAATAAACCTAACACTAAACCTCACACCCACACTAAACCTCACCCTAACTCTAACCCTAACACTAACCCTAACCTTAAACCTCAGCCTGACCCTAACCCTAACTCTAACCCTAAACCTCACCCTCACCCTAACCCTAACCCTAATCCTAAACCTCACCCTAAACCTAAACCTTACCTTAACACTTACCCTCACCCTAACACTTACACTAACCTTAATACTAACCCTTACACTAACGCTAACAATCACCCTAAACCTAAACCTCACCCTATCCGAAACCCTAACCCTCAACTTCTCCCAGCCCTCACCATAAACCTAACACACATCCTCACCCTAAACCTCACACTAACCCTAACACTAATCCTCAATCTAACCCTCACCCTCACCCTCACCCTAACCAGAACCTTCACCCTTACAATAACCCTCACCCTCAGCCTAAACCTCACCTTTACTCTGTCACCCGCATCCTAACCCTCACCCCAAAGCTAACACTCATCCTAACCGTAACCCTAACCATCACCCTAACCCTAACCCTCACCCTCGACTTCAGCCTCAGCCTAACCCTAAGCCTAAGCCTAACCCTAACCCTCATCCTAACTCTCAACCTAACCATTACCGGAACCATCACTCTAAACCTAATCCTCATCCCCACCATCACTAACACCAACCCTCACACTCTCGCCCTCAGCCTAACCCTAAGCCTAAGCTTAACCCAAACAGTAACCCTCACACTCACCCTCAGCCTAACCCTAATCCTAACCCTAACCCTAACCCTAAACCTAAACCTAAACCTAACCCTCACCCTAACCCTAACCCTAACCCTCAAACTAATGTTAACCCTGACACTCACTGTAATCCTAACCCTAAACCTCAAACTAACACCAACCCTCACACTCACCCTCGCCCTCAGCCTAAACCTAAGCCTAAGCCTAACCCTAACCCTAACCCTCATACTCACCCTCACCCTAACCCTAATCCTAACCCTGACACTAAACCTCACCCTAACCCTAACCCTAACCCTCACGCTTGCCCTCACCCTCACCTTCACCGTAACTCTAACCCTAACCATAACAATAACACTAATCCTAACTCGAAACCTAAACCTAACCCTAATCCTACCCCTAACCCTCACCCTCAGCCTCACCATCACTGCCAAGGTAACCAGAACTATAACATTAACAATAATCCTAACCCTAACCCTAATCCTAACCCTCGCCCTCACCCTAACCCTCATCCTCAACCTGACTCTCACCCTAACCCTAACCCTCTCCCTCACCATAACCCTAACCCTCATCCTAACCCTCACCCTAACCCTAACCCTAACCCTTAACCTCACCCTAACAATAACTCTGAAACTCACCCTCACCCTAGCCATCACCCTAACCCTAATCCTAAACCTAATCCTCATCCTAACACTCCCCCCTAATCCTTAACCGAAAACCTAACTCAAAACCATCACCCTAACCCTAAACTTAACCCGAACCCTAACTGTCACCCAAATGCTAACCCTAACATGAACCCTAACCCTAACCCTCACCCTCACCCTCAGCTTAATGCTAAGCCTAATCCTAACCCTAAGCCTAACCCAAGCACTCACCCTAACACTACCCCTAATCGTAATCCAAACCCTAACCCTAAACCTCACCCTCATCCTAAACCTCACCCTAACCCTAACACTAACCCTAACCCTAACCCTCACTCTAACCCTATCACTAACACTAACCCTAACCCTAACCGTCACCCTAACCCTAACCCTAACCCTCAAGCTCACCCTAACCCTAACCCTAACATTAACCCTCACACTCACCCTCAACTTAATCCTAATCCTAATCCTAACCCTAATCTTCACCTTCACCCTAACCCTCACCATAACCCTACCCCTAACACCAACACTAACCCTAACCCTAACCCTAACTCTCACACTAACCCTAAGCCTAACCCTACCCCTAACCGTAACCCTCACACTTACCTTCAATATAAACCTGATCCTAAACCTAACCCTCACCTTTACCCTTACTGTCACCCTCACCCTAACCCTACCCCTAACACTATCACTAACCCTAACCCTAACCCTAACCATAACCCTAAACCTAAACCTCACCCCAACCCTAACCCTAACCCTCACACTCAGGCTCGGTCTAAGCCTAAGCCTAACCCTAAGCTTAAGCCTAACCCTAACCCTCACATTGACCCTCACCCTAACCCTAACACTATCACTAACGCTAACTCTAACTCTAAACTTAACCCTCACCCTAAACCTAACTCTAACCCTAACCCTAAACATAAACCACACCCTAACCCTAACCCTAACTCTCACCCTCACCATAAATGTAACACTAACCGTAACCTAACAATAACCCTAACCCTAACCTTAACCCTCATTCTCACCATAACCCTCACCCTAAACCTAACCCTCAAACTAACACTTACCCTCACCCTAACACTAACCCTAACACTAACACTAACACTCACACTAACCCTAACCATCACCCTAACATTAAAACTCACCCTAAGCCTAACCCTAACCCTCACCCTCAACCTAGCCCTCACCCTAACCCTAACCCTCATCCTCACTCTAAACCTCACACTAACCCTAAACTTAATCATCAATCTTAACCTCACCCTCACCCTCACCCTAACCCTATCCCTCACCCTAACCCTAGACCGTACCTTAATCCTCACTCTCAGCCTAACCCTCAGCTTTACCCTTACTGTCACCCTCACCCAAATCACTCACCCTAACCATAACCCTCATCCTAACCTTCACCGTGACCATAATCCTAAGCATCACACTAACCCTAACCCAGACCCTCAACCTCAACATCAGCCTAACCATAAAGCCTAAGCCTAACCCTAACACTAACCCTCACCATCACTCTACCCTCACCCTAACCATAATCCTAACCCTAACCATAATCATAACCCTAAACCTAACACTAACCCTAACCATCACCCAAAACCTAATCCTCATCCCCACTCTCACCCACAGCCTAACTCTAAGTCTAAGCCTAAGCTTAACCCTAACCCTCACCCTCACCCTCACCATAACCCTAATCCTAAGCCTAACCCTAACCCTAAATCTCAAGCTAACCCTCACCCTCACCCTAACACTAACACTAAACCTAACCCTAACCCTCACCCTAACTCTCTCCCTAACCCTAATTCTAAACCTAAACCTTACCCTCACCCTCAACCTAAACCTCAACATCACCCTCACCCTCACCATAACTCCTTTACCCTAACTCTCTCCCTAAACCTAACTCTAACAATAAACCTAACCCTCACCCTCACCCTCACCCTCACCCTCACCATAACTCTAAAACTACCCCTAACAATAACCCTAACCCTAACACTAACCTTAACCCTCACCATCACCGTAACCCTAAACCTAACCCAAGCCCTCACCCTAACCCTAACCCTAACCCTAACCCTCACCCTCAGCCTCACCCTCACCGAAAACTTAACTTAACCATAACACTAATGATAACCCTAATCCTAACCCTAATCCTAACCATCACCCTCACACTAAACCTAACCCTAACCTTCACCCTAATCCTAAACCTCAACCTCACCGTAACCCTAACCCTAACACTCACCCTAATCCTAAACCTAACCCTAATACTAAACCTTGCCATAATGCTAACCCTAACCCTCACACTCACCCTTGCCCTCATCCTAACCCTAATCCTAACCCTAAACCTCATCCTATCCCTCACCCTAATCCTAACCCTAAACCTCACCCTAAACCTAACCCTCACCCTCAACCTCAGCCTAAGCCTAAGCCTAAGCCTTACCCTAAACCTCACACTCAACCTCATCCTAACCCTAATCCTAATCCTAACACTAACACTAACCCTAACACTAACCCTCACCCTAACCCTCCCCCAACCCTAAATCTAAACCTAAACCTCACCCTCACCCTAACCCTAACCCTCACCCTCACCCTCAGCCTAACCCTAAGCCTAACCCTAACCCTCACCCTACCCCTCACCCTAACCCACCCACTAACCCTAACTCTAAACCTAATCCTCACCCTCAACCTAACCTTAACCCTAAACCTCACTCTATATCTCACTGTAAGCCTAACCTGCACCCTCACCCTCACCCTCACCGTAAGTCTAACCCTAACCCTAAAAATAACACTAACCATAACCCTAACCCTATCCATAAATCTCACCCTCAGCCTCACCCTCACTGCAAACTTAAACCTAACCTAAGACTAATTTTAACCCTTAACCTAACCCTAACACTAACCCTAACTCTAACCCTAACCCTAACAATAATCCTCACCCCACCCTCACCCTCAGCCTAACCCTGTCTAACCCTAACCCTAACCCTAACTTTAACCCTAAACCTCACCCTCACCCTAACCCTATCTCTAAACCTAACCCTAAACCTCAGCCTAACCCTAACCCTAACCCTACCCGCACACTCACCCTCATGGTATTTCTAACCCTAACCCTAACAATAACACTAACCCTAACCCTAATCATCACCCTAACCCTAATCCTCACCCCCAGCCTCACCCTCAGCCTAACCCTAAGCCTAAGCCTAAGCCTAAGCCTCACACTCACCCTCACCCTAACCCTAATCGTAACACTAACCCTATCCCTAAACCTCAACCTAACCCTCACCCTCACCCTAATGCTAACAGTAAACCTAACCCTAACCCTCACCTTCACCCTCCCCCTCACCCGAATTCTAACCCTAAACCTCACCAGCACCCTAACCATAACCCTAACTCTAACCCTAAACCTCACCCTAAAACTCACCCAAAACCTCACCCTCACTCTCACCATGACCGTAACTCTAACCCTAACCCTAACAATAATACTAACCCTAACCCTAACCCTAACCCTAACACTAACCATAAACCTCACCCTGAACCTCACCCTCACCGCAAACTTAACACTAACCATAACACTAACAATAACCCCAAACCTAACACTAACCCTAACCATAACCATAACCCTCACCCTAAAACTAACCCTAGTCCTAACACTAACCCTCACCCTAACCCTAACCCTCATCCTCACCCTAAACCTCATTCTAACCTTAACACTAATCCTCAATCTAATCCTCACCCTCACCCTAAGCTTAACCCTAATCCTCACCCTAACCCTCAACATGACCATTACTGTCACCCTCACCCTAACCCTCACCCTAACCCTAATCCTCATCCTAACCCTCACCCTAACCATGAACCTAACCATCATGCTAACCCTAACCCTCAACCTCACCCTCTGCCTCAGCCTAAAGCCTATGCCTAACTCTACCCTAATCCTCACCCTCACCCTACCTCTCACCCTAACCCAAATCCTAACCCTGACCCTCATCCTAACCCTAACCCTAAAAATAACCCTAAACCTGACCCTAACCCTCATTCTAAACATAAAACTCACCCTAACACTAACCCTCACCCTAACACTTACCTTCACCCTAAAACTAACCCTAACACTAACCCTCACACTAATTCTAACGATCACCCTAACACTAACACTCACCCTAACCCTAAACCTAACCCTCATCCTCACCCTAGACCTCAACCTAATCCTAACCCTCATCCTCACTCTAAACCTCACACTAACCCCAAAAACGAATCCTCAATCTAAACCACACCTTAACCCTGACCCTAAACCTCACCCTAAACCTAACCCTCACCCTTAATGTAATCCTCATTCTCAGCCTAACCCTCAAATTTACCCTAACTGTCACCCTCACCCTAACCCTCACACTACCCTAACCCTCATCCTAACCCTCACACTGACCATAACCCTAAGCATCACCCTAATCCTAACCCTAACCCACAACCTAACCCTAACACTCACTCTCACACTAACCCTCACACTAACACTAACTCTCACCCTAAACCTCACCCTCACCCTAACCCTAACCCTCAACCTCACCCTCACCCTCAGCCTAACCCTAAGCCTAACCCTAAACCTCACACTCACCCTCACAGTAACCCTAATCCTAATCCTAACCATAACCCTAACCCTCACCCTAACCCTAACACTAACCATAACATTAACCCTAACACTAACCCTAACCCTAACCCTCACCCTAACCCTAACTCTAAAATTAAACCTCACCCTCAACCTAACCCTAACCCTAAACCTCACTCTAACCCTAACCCTAAACCTCACCCTCAAGCTAGCCCTCATCCTAACCCTAATCCTAACCCTAACCCTCACCCTAACCCTCACCCTAACCCTCACCCTAACCCTAATTCTAACATTCATCCTAAACCTAAACCTCACCCTCAGCCTAACCCTAAGCCTAACCCTTAACCTAACCCTAACCCACACACTCACCCTCACCCTAACCCTAATCCTAATCCTAACCCTAACTCTAACCCTAACCCTCACACTAACTCTCATCCTAACCCTAACCTAACACTAACCCTAACCCTAACCGTCAACCTAACCCTCACCCTAAGCCTATCTAACCCTAAACCTCACCCTACCCCTAACCCTAACTCCAACTCTAATCCTAACCCTAAACCTCACACTAACCCTAACCCTAACCTCACCCTCATCCTCACCCTCAACGTAACACTAAACCTAAAATTAAAAATAACCCTAACACGAACCCTAACCCTCAACCTAACTGTAACCCTCACCCTAACCCTAACCATCACCCTAACACTAACCATAACCCTAACACTAACCCTCACTCTAACCCTAAAACTCCCCCTCACCCTAAACCTCACCCTAACCCTAACTCTAACCCTAACCATCAACCTCACCCTAGCCCTCACCCTAACCCTAATTCTAACTCTTACCCTCACCTAACCCTCAACCCTTATCCTCACCCTAAACCTCACACTAACCCTAACCCTAATCCTCAATCTAACCCTCCCCCTCACCCTAACCCTTAACTGTCACACTTACCCTAACCCTCACCCTAACCGTAACCCTCACCCTTATCTTAACCCTCACCTACAGCCTAACCCTCAACTTTACCCTTACCTTCACCCTCACCTTAACACTCAATCTATCCCTAAACCTCATCCTAAACTGCAAGCTAACCATAACACTAACCATCACCCTAACCCTAACTCTCACCCTCAATCTCACCCTCACCCTAACCCTAATCCTAACCCTAACCCTAATCCTAACCCTAACCCTCACCCTCAGCCTCACGCTCACTCCAAAATTAACCTTAACCATAACACTAACAATAAACCTAACCCTAACCCCAATCCTAACCCTCAACCTCACCCTAACCCTAATCGTAACCCAAACCCTCACTCTAACACTAAACCTCAGCCTCACTGTAACCCTAACCCTCATCCTAACCCTCACCCTAACCCTAATAATCACCCTCAGTGTAACACTAACCCTCACCCCCAACATCACCCTCAGCCTAACCCTAAGCCTAAGCCTAACCCTAACACTAACCCTCACACTCAACCTCACCCTAACCCTAATCCTAACCCTAACCCTATCCCTAAAAATCAACCTAACCCTAACCCTCAACCTAACCTTCCCACTAACTCTAACTCTAAACCTAATCCTCACCCTCAACCTAACTCTAACCCTAAACCTTACCCTAAATCTCACCGTAAACCTAACTCTCACCCTCACCCTCACCGAAACTCTAACCCTAACCCAAAGAGTAACACTAACCATAACCCTAACCCTAACCATAAACCTCACCCTCAGCCTCACTCTCACTGCAAACTTAAACCTAACCATAACACCAACATTAACCCTTACACTAACACTAAACCTAACTCTAACCCTAACCCTAACCCTAGTCCTCACACCCACCCTCACCCTCATCCTAACCCTAAGCCTAACCCTAAAATTAACCCTAACATTAACCCTAAACCTCACCCTCAACCTAAACCTATCTCTAAACCTAACCCTAAACCTCAGCCTAACCCTAACCCAAACCCTACCCGCACCCTCACCGTCATGGTAACTCTAACCCTAACATTAACAATAACACTAACCCTAACCCAAATCATCACCCTAACCCTAATCCTCACCCCCAGCCTCACCCTCACCTTAATCCTAAGCCTAAGCCTAACCATAACCCTCACCCTCACCCTCACCCTAACCCTAATCCTAACCCTAACCCTATCCCTAAAGCACAACCTAACCTTCACCCTCACCCTAATACTAACACTAAACCTAACCCTAACCCTCACCCTAACCCTCCCCCTCACCCTAACTCTAACCCTAAACCTCACCAGTACCCTAAACCTAACCCTAACCTTAACCCTAAACCTCACCCTAAACCTCACCCTAACCCTCACCCTCACTCTCACCATGACCGTAACTCTAACCCTAACCCTAATAATAATACTAACCCTAACCCAAACACTAACACTAACCATAACCCTCACCCTGAGCCTCACCCTCGCCGCAAACTTAACACTAACCATAACACTAACAATAACCCTAACCCTAACCTTAAGCCAAACCCAAACCCTTACCCTAACCCTAACCCTAACCCTAACCCTAATCCTAACCCTAAAACTAACCCTAACCCTAAACCTAACCCTAAACCTCATCCTAAACCTCACCCTAAACATAACCCTAACCATCACCCTAAACCTAACCCTAACCCTCACTCTAACCCTCACACTAACCCTAACCCTAACACTAACCCTAACTCTAACCCTAAACCTCACTATCACCCTAAACCTAACTCTAACCCTAACCCTAAACCTAAACCTCACCCTAAACTTAACCTAACCCTCATCCTCACCCTCAGCTTAACCGTTACCCAAACCCTAAAAGAACCCTAAGCCAAACCCTAACCCTAACCCTCACCCTCACCGTAACCCTAACCCTAACCCAAGCCCTCACCCTAAACCTAACCTTAACCCTAACCCTAAACCTCACCATAACCCTAACCCTAAACCTCACCCTCAGCCTCACCCTCACCTTAAATTTAACCTTAATCATAACACTAACAATAACCCTAACCCTAAACCTAATCCTAACCCTCACCCTCACCCTAACACTAAACCCAACCCTAACCCTCACCCTAACCCTAAACCTAACCCTAATCCTAAACCTCGCCATAATTCTAACCCTAACCCTCACCCTCACACTAGCCCTCATGCTAACTCTAATCCTAACACTAAACCTCATCCTAACCGTCACTCTAATTCTAAACCTAACTATCACCAAACACTAATACTCACCCCCACCCTCACCCTCAGCTTAAGCCCAAGCGTAACCGTAACCCTCACACTCACGCTTACCCAAACCTAATCCTAAACCTAACCCTAACCCTAAACCTCAAACTAACCCTCACCCTAACCCTAACCCTAACACTAACCCTAACCCTAACCCTGACCCTAAACCTAACCCTGACCCTAACCCTAACCCTGACCCTAACCCTAACCATAACCCTAACACTAACCCTCACACTAATCCTAACACTCACCCTAATCCTAAACCTCACCCTAACCCTAACCCTAACCCTAAACCTCACCCTCACCTTAGCCCACACCCTAACCCTAATTCTAACCCTTACCCTCACCTAACCCTAACCCTCATCCTCACCCTAACCCCTAACCCTCACACTTACCCTAACCCTCACCCTAACCCTAATCCTCACCCTTACCTTAACCCTCACCCACAGCCTAACCCTCAACTTTCCCCTTACCATCACCCTCACCCTAACACTCACCCTATCCCTAAACCTCATTCTAACCTTCAAGCTAACCGTAACCCTAACCATCAACCTAACCGTAACTCTCACCCTCAATCTCACCCTCAGCCTAAACCTCAGCCTCAGCCTAACCCTAACACTAACCCTCACCCTCACCCTAGCCCTCACCCTAATGGTAACCCTAAACCTCATCCTAACCGTCACTCTAATTCTAAACCTAACTATCACCAAACACTAATCCTCACCCCCACCCTCACCCACAGCCTAAGCCCAAGGGTAACCCTAACCCTCACACACACCCTCATCCAATCCTAATCCTAAACCTAACCCTAACCCTAACCCTAAACCTCAAACTAACCCTCACCCTAACCCTAACCCTAACACTAACCATAACCCTAACCCTGACCCTAAACCTAACCCTGACCCTAACCCTAACCCTGACCCTAACCCTAACCATAACCCTAACACTAACCCTCACACTAACCCTAACTCTCACCCTTACACTAAACCTCACCCTAACCCTCAACCTCACCCAAATCCTCAACCTCAACCTAACCCTAATCCTAACCCTAAGCTTCACGCTCAGCCTCATCCTCACTGCAAACATAACCTTAACCATAACACTAACAATAACCCTAACCCTAACCCTAACCCTAACCCTCACCCTAACCCTAATCCTAACCCTAAACCTCACCCTAACCCTAAACCTTACCCTCACCATAACACTAACCCTCATCCTAACCCTCACCCTAACCCTAATCCTCATCCTCAACAAGACACTAACCTTCACCCCCACCCTCAACATCAGCCTAACCCTGAGCCTAAGCCTGACCCTAACCCTAACCCTCACACTCACAGTCACAGTAACCCTAATCCTAACCCTAGCCCTAACCATAAACCTCACCCTCAGCCTCACTCTCACTGCAAACTTAACCCTAACCATAACACTAACAGTAACCCAAACCCTAAACCTAACTCTAACCCTAAACCTAAACCTAATCCTAATCCTCACCCCCACCCTCAGCCTCAGCCTAACCCTAAGCCTAACCCTAACACTAACCCTAACCCTAACCCTAAACCTCACCCTCACCCTAACTCTATCTCTAAACCTAACCTTAAACCTCACCTTAACCCTAACCCTAAACCTCACCCGCACCCTCACCCTCACCGTAACTCTAACCCTAACCCTAACAATAACACTAACCCTAAGCCTAACCATCACCCTAACCCTAATCATCACTCCCATCCTCACCCTTAGCCTAAGCCTAAGCCTAAGCCTAACCCTAACCATAACCCTCACCCTCACACTGACACTAACCCTAACCCTAACCCTAACCCTAACCCTATCCCTGAACCTCAACCTAAAACTCACCCTCCCCTAATGCTAACACTAAACCTAAACCTAACCCTCTCCTTCACCCTAACTCTAAACTTAAACCTCACCAGCACCCTAACCGTAACCTTAAACCTAAACCTGACCCTAAACCTCACCCTAACCCTCACTCTCACCCTCACTCTCACCGTGACCGTAACTCTAACCCTAACCCTAACAATAACACTAACTTTAACCCTAACGCTAACCCTAACACTAACCATAACCCTCAAATGAGCCTCAACCTCACTGCAATATTAACACTAACCATAACACTAACAATAACCCTAACCTTAACCCTAAGCCGAACCCTAAACCTAATCCTCACCTTAACCCTAACCATAAACTTAACCCTAACCCTAACCCTAACCCTGAAAGTAACACTAACCCTAACCCTCACCTTCACAATCCGCCTAAGCCTAACCCGAACTCTAACACTCACCCTAACACTCACCCTAAACCTAACCCTTACACTAACCCTAACTCTAACCCTAAACCTCACGATCAACCTAACCCTAACTCTAACCCTAACCCTATACCTAAACTTCAACCTAAACCTAACCCTAATCCTAAGACTAACCCTCACCCTAACCCTAACCTAACACTAACCCTAACCCTAACCCTCACACTAACCCTCACCCTAAGCTTAACTCTAACCCTAAACCTCACCCTAACCCTAACCATAACTCTAACTCTAATCCTAACCTTAAACCTCACCCTAACCCTAACCCTAACCCTCACCCTCACCCTCAACGTAACCCTAAGCTTAAAATTGAAAATAACCCTAGCAGGAACCCTAACCCTCAACCTATCTGTAACCCTAACCCTAAACCTAACCCTCACACTAACCCTCCCCTTAACCCTAACTCTAAACCTAAAGCTCACCAGCACCCTAACCCTAACCTTAAACCTAAACCTCACCCTAAACCTCACCCTTACCCGCACCCTCACCCTCACTCTCACCTGACCGTAACTCTAACCCTAACCCTAAAAATAACACTAACCTTAACCCTAACCCTAACCCTAACACTAACCATAACCCTCAACCTGAGCTTCACCCTCACTGCAAACTTAACACTAAACATAACACTAACAATAAACCTAACCTTAACCCTAAGCCTAAGCCTAACCCTAACTCGCACCTTAACCCTAACCATAAACCTAAAACTAACCCTAACCCTAACCCTAAAAGTAACACTAACCCTAACCATAACCCAAAACCTCATCCAAACCCTCACCCTAAACCTGACGCTAACCCTCACCCTAACCCTAACCCTCACCCTCACAATCCGCCTAAGCCTAACCCGAACTCTAACCATCACCCTAACCCTCACCCTAAACCTAACCCTAACACTAACCCTAACTCTAACCCTAAACCTCACAATCAACCTAACCCTAACTCTAACCCTAACCCTATACCTAAACCTCAACCTAAACCTAACCCTAACCCTAACCTAACACTAACGCTAACCCTAACCCTCACACTAACTTTCACCCTAAGCCTAACTCTAACCCTAAACCTCACCCTAACCCTAACCCTAACTCTAACCCTAATCCTAACCTTAAACCTCACCCTAACCCTAACCCTAACCTTCACCATCACCCTCACCCTCAACGTAACCCTAAACTTAAAATTAAAAATAATCCTAGCAGGAAACCTAACCCTCAACCTATCTCTAACCCTAACCCTAAACCTAACCCTCACCATAACACTTACCCTCACCCTAACCCTAACCCTAACTCTAACCCTAATCCTAAACCTAAATCTCACCCTAACCCTAACCCTAACCCTCACCCTCACCCTCAATCTCAAACTCACCCTAACCCTATTCCTAATCCTAACCCTAACCCTCACCCTCAGCCTCACCCTCACTCCAAAAGTAACCTTAACCATAACACTAACAATAAACCTAACTCTAACCCTAATCCTAACCCTCACCCTCACCCTAACCCTAATCCTAACCCTAACCCTCACCCTAAACCCTAACCCTCACCCTCACTGTAATTCTAAACCTCATCCTAACCCTCACCCTACCTCTAATCCTCACCCTCACTGTAACACAAACACTCACTCCCACCCTCACCCTCAGCCTAACCCTAATCCTAAGCCTAACCCTAACATTAACCCTAACTTTAACCCTAACCTCACCCTCACCCTAACCCTATCTCTAAACCTAACCCTAAACCTCAGCTTAACCCTAACCCTAACCCTACCCGCACCCTCACCCTCAATTTAACTCTAACCCTGACCCTAACAATAACACTAACCCTAAGCCTAACCATCACCCTAACCCTAATCCTCACCGCCAGCCTCACCCTCAGCCTAACCCTAAGCCTAACCTTAACCCTATCCCTAAAAATCAACCTAACCCTAACCCTCACCCTAACCCTCCCACTAAACCTAACTCTAAACCTAATCCTCACCCTCAACCTAACCCTAACCCTAAACATCACCCTAAATCTCACCTAACCCTAACCCTCACCCTCACGTCACCCTCACCGTAACTCTAACCCTAACCCTAAAAATAACACTAACCATAACCCTAACCATAACCATAAACCTCACCCTCAGCCTCACCCTCACTGCAAACTTAAACCTAACACTAACCATAACACTAATATTAACCCTTACTGTAACCATAACGCTAACCCTAACCCTAACTCTAACCCTAACCCTAACCCTAATCCTCACGCCCACGCTCAGCCTCATTCTAACCCTAAGCCTAACCCTAACATTAACCCTAACTTTAACCCTAACCTCACCCTCACCCTAACCCTATCTCTAAACCTAACCCTAAACCTCAGCTTAACCCTAACCCTAACCCTACCCGCACCCTCACCCTCAATTTAACTCTAACCCTGACCCTAACAATAACACTAACCCTAAGCCTAACCATCACCCTAACCCTAATCCTCACCGCCAGCCTCACCCTCAGCCTAACCCTAAGCCTAAGCCTAACCCTAACCCTCACCCTCACCCTAACCCTAATCTTAATCCTAACCCTATCCCTAAACCTCAACCTAACCCTCCCCCTCACCCTAACTCTAACCCTAAACCTCACCAGCACCCTAATCCTAACCCTAACCCTAATGCTAAACCTCACCCTAAACCTCACCCTAACCCTCACCCTCACTCTCACCATGACCGTAACTCTAAACCTAACCCTAACAATAATACTAACCCTAACCCAAACCCTAACACTAAACATAACCCTCAGCCTGAGCCTCACCCTCACTGCAAACTTAACACTAACCATAACACTAACAATAACCCTAACCCAAAACCTAATCCTAAACTTAAACCTAACCCTAACCCAAACTCTCAGCCTAATCCTAACCCTAAACCTAACCCTAATCGTAACCCTAAAACTAACCCTAACCATAACCATAACCACAAACCTCATCCTAACAGTCACCCTAAACCTAACCCTAACCCTCACCCTAACCCTAACCCTAACCCTGACCCCCACGCTCGGCCTAAGCCTAAGCCTAAGCCTAACCCGAACTCTAACCCTCACCCTAACCCTAAACCTAACACTAACCTTCACTTTAACCCTAAACCTCACCCTCACCCTAACCCTAACACTAACCCTCACCCTAACCCTAAACCTCACCCTCACTGTAACCCTAACATTAACCCTCACCCTAAACATAAACCTAACCCTAATCCTAAACCTCACCATAATGCTTACCCTTAACCTCACCCTCACCCTTGCCCTCATCCTAACCCTAATCCTAACCTTAACCTCATCCTAAACCTCACCTTAATCCTAAACCTAACCCTCACCCTCACCCACAGACTAACCCTAACCCTAACCCTCACACTCAACCTCATCCTAACCCTAATCCTAACACTCACCCTAACCCTAACCCTAACCCTCACCCTAACCCTCCCCCAAACACTAACTCTAAATCTAAACCTCACACTCACCCTAACCCTAACTCTAACCCTAACCTTAAACCTAAACCTCAACCTAACCCTAAATCTTACCATCAGTCTCACCCTCACCGTAACCTTAACCCTAACCCTAACCCAAACAAAAACCCTAAACCTAACCCTAACCATAACCCTAACCATAACCCTCACCCTAACGGTAACCCTAACCCTAACACTTACCCTCACCCTAACCCTCAACGTAACCTTAACCCTAACCCAAACAATAACCCTAAAGCTAACACTAACCCTAACCATAACCATAACCCTCACCCTAACGCTATAACTCACCCTAACACTAACCCTCACCCTAAAACTAACCCTAGTCCTAACACATACGCTCACACTAACCCTAACCATCACCTTAACCCTAAACCTCAACCTAACCCTCTCCCTCACCCTAGCCCTCACACTAACCCTTACCCTCATTCTAAACCTAAACCTAACCCTCACCCTAACCTTAACGCTAAACCTCACATTAACCCTAACCCTCATCCTCAACATCAACCTCACCTTAACCCTAACCCTAACACTAATCCAAACGCTAACCATCACACTCACTCTCAACCTAACTCTAAACCTAACCCTAAACAAAACCCTCACCCTAATCCTAACCCATCCCTGACCTTCACCCTAACCCAAACGCTATTCATAACCATAACCCTCACCCTCACCCTAAACCTTACCCTCACCCTAACCCTAAAACTAACCCTCATCCTAACACTAACCATAACCCTAATCCTCACCCTAACCTTAACTCTAACACTATCCCTCACCCAAACCTTAATCCTCAACCTCACCCTCAACCTCACCCTGACCCTGACCCTAACCCTCACCCTAAAAATAACCATAACCCTAACCCTCACACTAAACCTAACTCTGACACTCACCCTCACCCTCAACCTAAGCCTAACCCTACACCTAAGCCTAATCCTAAACCTAACTC
The DNA here is from genome assembly GCF_024711535.1 of Dipodomys merriami. NCBI lineage: Eukaryota > Metazoa > Chordata > Mammalia > Rodentia > Heteromyidae > Dipodomys > Dipodomys merriami. Next base: position 2,107,235 of record NW_027202904.1, on the reverse strand, counting down.
TCACTCTCACCCTCACCCTAAACCTAAATCTTACCCTAACCCTAACCCTAACCCTAGTACTCACCTAACCCTTACCCTCACCGTCACCCTAACCCTAAACCTAACCCTCACCCTAAACCTAACCCTAACCCTCACCCTCACCGTAACCCTAACACTAACCCTAACCCTCACCCTAAACCTATCCTTAACCTTAATGCTATCCCTAACCCTCAACCGTCCGGTAAACCTCCCTATAAACCTTACCCTCACCCTATCCTTCACCCTAACCCTAACCCTAACACTAAACCTAAACCCCATCCTCACCCTGAATCTAAACCTAAGTCTCACCCTCTCCCTCAACCTCACCCTAACCCTAACCCAAACCCTCAACTGAACCCTCACCCTAACGCTCACCCTAACCCTCAACTTAACCCTAACCCTCACCCTCACCTTAAACCTTACCCTCACCCTAAACCTAACCCTAAACCGAACGATAACACTCACCCTCACCTAACCTAACCTGGATCCTAACCCTCACCCTAAACCTCAACCTAACTCTAACGCTATCCCTAAACCTCACCCTCACCCTAAACCTCATCCTAACCCTTACCCTGACTATAACCCTAACCCTAACCCTAATCCTCACCATAACCCTAACCCTCACACTAACCCTAACCCTCACCCACACCCTAAAACTCACCCGAACCCGAACCCGAACCCTCACCCTAACCCGACCCTAAACCTCACCCTAAACCTAACCCTCACCCTAAACCTAACTATAACCCTCACCCTCATACTAACACTAACCCTCACCTTAACCCTCACCCTAAAACTCACCGTAACCCTAACACTAACACTAAACCTCAATCTCATCCTAATCCTCACACTTATCCTTATCCTCACACTATCCTTAACCCTAACCCTAATCCTCACATTAACCCTAACCCTCACACTAACCCTAACCCTACACCTCACCCTACCCTCACCTTAACCCTAACCCTAACCCTCACCCTAACTCTAACGCTATCCCTAAACCTCATCCTCACCCTAAACCTCATCCTAACACTTACCCTCACTATAACCCTAACCCTAACCCTAACCCTAATCCTCACCATAAACCTAACCCTCACCCTAACCCTAACCGTCACCCACACCCTAAAACTCACCCGAACCCTCAACCTAGCACGACCCTAATACTCACCCTAACCCTAACCCTCAATCTAAACCTAACTCTAACCCTCACCCTCATACTAAACCATACCCTCACCTTAACCTTCACACTAACCCTCACCCTAACCCTAACGCTAACCCTAAAACTCACTCTCACCCTAACCCTCACCCTTATCCTTATCCTCACACTAACACTAAGCCTAACCCTAATCCTCACATTAACAATATACCTCACCCAAACCCTACCCCACCCCCTCAACCTACCCTTCACCCTAACCCTAACCCTCACCCTCACCCTAACCCTCACCATCAACTTAACCCTCACCCTAACCCTAACCCTAACCATCACATACACCCTAAAACTCACCCTCATCCTAACCCTCACCCTCACCCTAACCCTAATCCTAACCCTAACCCTAAACCTAACCCTAATGCTAACACTAAACCTCAACTACACCATCACCCTCACCCTAACCCTTACCCTCAACCTCAACCTCACCCTAACCCTAACCCTAATATTAACCCACACCCTAACACTAACACTAACCCTACCCCTCAGCCTAACCATCACCCTAAACCTAACCCTAACCCTAATCCTCACCCTATCCCTAACCCTAACCCTATCCTTCACCCTAACCCTCACCCTCACGGTACCCCTAATGCTACATTAATCCTCAGCCTCACCCTAAGCCTCACCGAAACCCTTACCCTCACCTTAAACCTAGCCCTCACCATCATCCTAAACCTCACCCTAACCCTTACCCACACCCTAACGCTCAATCTAATCCCAACCCTAACCCTAAACCTAACACTAAACCTCACCCTAAACTTCACCCTAACCCTAAGCCTAACCCTAACCCTCACTCTCACCCAAACCCTTATCCTTACCCAAACCGTAACCCTAACCCTCAGCCTAACCCTCCTCCTAAGACTAACCCGAACCATAACCCTCACCCTTACAGTCACCCTCACCCTCAACCTCACACTCAGCCTAACCCTAACCCTAATCCAAAACCTAACCCTAAACCTCACCCTCACCCTAAATCTAAACCTAACCCTAACCAAAACCCTCACCCTCACCCTAATCTTATCCCTTACCCTCACCCTAAAACTAACCCTAATCCTAGTACTAATGCTCACCCTCACCCTAAACCTTACCCTCACCCTAACCCTAAACCTAACCCTCACCCTAACCCTCATCCTAACCCTAACCCTAACCCTCAACCTAACCTTAACCCAAACCCTAAAATTAACATTCACCAAAACCCTAACCCTCATTCTCATCCTCAACCTCACAATCACCTTCACCGAAACCCACACCATCACCCTCACCCTAACACTAACCATAACCCTATCACTCACTCTAAACCTAACACTCACCGTCACCCTCAACATCACCCTCACCCTAACCCTCACCCTCACCCTAAGCCTAACCCTACACTTAAGCCTAAACCTCAAGCTAACACTCACCCTCTCCCTCAAACTAAACCTAAACCTCACCCTAACCCTACCCCTACCCCTCAACCTACCCTTCACCCTAACCCTAACCCTAACCCTAAGCCTAACTCTGACACTAACCCTATTCCAAACCCTCAAATTCACCCTAACCCTTACCGTCACTGTCACCCTAAACTTCACCCTAACCCTAACCCTCAACTACACCTCACCCTAACCCTAACCCTAACCCTAACCCTAACCCTAACCCTCACCCTAACCCTCACCCTAATCCTAACCCTATCCCTAACCCTCACCCTAACCCTAAACCTAATCCTAAACCTAACCCTCACCCTCACCCTAACCCTAACCATAACCCTAACCCTCACGCTAAACCTAACTCTTACCCTCAACCTCACCCTCACCCAAAGCCTAACCCTATACCTAAGCCTCATTCTAAACCAAACCCTCAACCTCACACTCACCCTAAACCTTAACCTCAACCTAACCCTAACCCTAAACCTAGCCCTCACCCTAACCCTTAACCTCACCGTCACCCTAATGCTAACCCTCACCTTAAACCTAACCCTCACCCTAAACCTAACCCTAACCCTCACCCTCACCCCCATCCTAACCCTAACCCTATCCCTAAACCTCACCCTAACCTAACCCTAACCCTAAGGATAACCATATCCCTCACCCTCAACCTAATCCTAAACCTAACCCTAACCTTAACTGTAAACCTAATCCTAAACTTTACGCTATCCCTAACCCTCAACCTCTCCATAACACTCACTCTGACCCTCCCCCTAACCCTCACACTAACCCTAACCCTCACCCTAACCCTAAACCTAACCCTAACCCTCACCCTAACCCTAAACCTAACCTTAACCCTCACCCTAATGCTCAACCTAACCCTCACCCTAACCCTAACCTTAACACTCACCCTAAACCTAAACCTCACCCTAACCCTATCCCTAAACCTACCTCTCACCCTAACCCTCACACTAACCCTAACCTTCACCCTAACCCTAACCCTAACCCTCAGCCAAACCCTCTTCCTAATTCTAACCCTAACCCTCAAACTAACACGTACACTAACCCTAATCCTCAACCTATCCCTATCCCTCACCCTCAGACTCACCCTCAGCCTAATCCTAACCCTAACCCTAATCCTAACCCTAAACCTCACCCTCACCCTCAACCTCACAATCACCTTCACTGAAACCCACACCCTCACCTTCACCCTAACACTAACCATAACCCTATCACTCACTCTAAACCTAACACTCACCGTCACCCTCAACATCACCCTCACCCTAACCCTCACCCTCACCCTAACCCTATCCATAAACCTAACCCTCACCCTAAACCTAATTCTGACCCTCACCCTCACCCTCACCCTAAGCCTTACCCTACACTTAAGCCTAAACCTAAAGCTAACACTCACCCTCTCCATCACACTAAACCTAAACCTCACCCTAACCCTAAACCTAACCCTAGCCCTCACCCTAACCCTAAACCTCACCTAAACCCTAACCCTAACCCTCACCATCATCCTCACCCTAAACCTCACCCTCACCCTAAATATCACCCTAATATTAAACCTCAACCTAACCCTAACCCTCAGCCTCACCCTAACCCTAACCATCACCTTAAACATCACCCTCACCCTAATCCTCATGCTAACCCTAACCCTCACTCTAACCTTCACCCTAATCCTAAACATATCCCTAAACCACACCCTAACCCTAACCCTAATCCTAAAACTATCCCTCACCCTCACCTTAACCCTTACCCTCACCCTAACCCTAACCCTAACCCTCAGCCTAACCCTCATCCTAACCCTCACACTAACCCTAAACCTCACCCTAACCATAAAACTAACCCTCAGCCAAACCCTCTTCCTAACGCTAACCCTAACCCTTAACCCAACCATAACCCTAAACCTAACCTTACCCCTCACCCTAACCCTAAAACTCACCCTCACACTCACCCTCACCCTCAGCCTATACCTAACCCTAACCCTAAACCTAACCCTAACCCTCACACTCACCCTCACTGTAACTCTAACCCTAACCCTAATCCTGACCCTCACCCTAACCCCCACCCTATCCCTAACCCTCACCTAACCCTAACACTCACCCTAAACCTAACCCTAACCCTCCCCGTCACCCTAATCATAACCCTCACTTTAACCCTAAGCCTAAACCTAACCCTCACCCTCACCCTAAACCTCACCCTAACCCTTACCCTCACCAAAACCCTATCCCCAACCCTCAGACTAACCCTCATCCTAACCCTAACCCTAAACATAAACCTCACCCTAACCTTAACGCTAAACCTAACCCTAACCCTCACTTTAACCCTAACCTCACCCTTAACCTCAACCTCACCCTCAGCCTATCCCTAACCCTCATCCAAACACTAACCCTAACCCTCACCCTAACTCTAAACCTAACCCTAACCAAAACCCTCATCCTTATCCTAACACTAAACTTGACTCTCAGCCTAACCCTCATTCTAACCCGAACCCTAACCCTAACCCTCACCCTAACCCTAAACCTGACCCTCACCTAAACCCTAACACTCACTCTCACCCTCAACCTCACCCTCACACTCACCCTCACTCTTACCCTAACCATAACCCTATTCCTCACCCTGAACCTAACCCTTACCCTCACCCTCACCCTCACCATCACCCTCAACCTAACCCTAAACCTCACCCTCAACGTAACCCTAACCCTAACCCTAACTTCACCCTAATGCTAACCCTAACCCTCACCCTCACTCTAGCCCTCACCGTAACGCTAATCCTAACCCTAAACCTCATCCTAATCCTCACGCAAATCCTAACACCCTAACCCTCACCCTAACCCTAACCCTCACCCTTACCCTTAAGCTCGGACTAAGCCTCAGCCTAAGCCTAAGACTAACCCTAACCCTCACACTCACCTTCACCCTAACCCTAACCTTAACACTAACCCTAACCCTAACACTCACACTAACCCTAACCGTAAAACTCACCCTCATGCTCGGCCTAAGCCTAAGCCTAAGCCTAAGCCTAACCCTCACCCTAACCCTCACCCAAACCCTAATACTAACCCTAACTCTAACCCTAAACCTCACCCTTACCCTAACCCTAACTCTAACCCTATTCCTAACCCTAAACCTCACCATATCCCTAACCCTAACCCTCACCCTCACAGTAACTTTCAACCTAACCCTAATCCTACCAATAACCCTAACCCTAATGCTAACCCTCACCCTATCCATAACCCTAAACCTAACCCTAACCCTAAACCTCAAACTTAGGCTCAGCTTAAACCTAAGCCTAAGCCTAAGATTAACCCTAAGATTAACCCTTACCCTCAAACACACCCTCAACCTAACCCTAACAGTAACACTCACCCTAACCATAACCCTCACACTAACCCTCACCCTAATGCTAACACTAACCTTAAACCTCACCCGCACCCTAACCCTAACCCTCACCCGCACACTAACCCTAACCCTCAGCCTCACCCTCACTCTCCGCCTAACACTAATCCTATCCCTAACCCCAACCCTAAACTTAACACTAACCCGAAACCTAACCCTCATCCTAACCCTCAACCTCACCCTAGCCCATACCCTAACCCTAAGCCTAATCCTAACCCTAACCCTAACACTAACACTAAACCTAACCCTAAACCTAACCATAAACCTCACCCTCAGCCTCACCGTCACTGAAAACTTAACACTAACCTAACACTAACAATAACCCTAACCCTAACCCTAACCCTCACTGTAACCCTAACCTTAACCTTTAGCCTTACCCTCACCATAACCCTCACAATAACCCTAACCCTCAACCTAACCCTAACCCTAACCGTCACTCTCACCCTCACGCTCACCCTCAGCCTAACTTTAAACCTAACGCTACTCCTAACACTAACCATCAACTTCACCTCACACTAACCCTAAACCTAACCCTAAGCCTAACCCTCACACTCACCCTCACCCACACCCTAAGCCTCACTGTCACCCTCACACTCATCCTCACCCTAACCCTAACACTAACACTAAACCTAACTCTAACCCTAAACCTCACCCTTACCCTAACCCTAACTCTAAACCTATCCCTAAACCTAAACTTCACCCTAACCCTAACCCTTACCCTCACCCTCACAGTAACTTTCAACCTAACCCTAATCCTACCAATAACCCTAACCCTAACGCTAACCCTCACCCTGTCCATAACCCTCAACCTAACCCTAACCCTCACCCTTACCCTTAGGCTCAGCCTAAACCTAAGCCTAAGCCTAAGACAAAACTTACTCTCACACTCACCCTCACCCTAACCCTAACAGTAACACTCTCCCTAACCCTAACCCTCACCCTCACCCTCACCCTCCGCCTAACACTAAGCCTATCCCTAACCCCAACCCTAAACTTAACACTAACCCGAAACCTAACCCTCGCCCTAAGCCTCACCCTCACCCTAATCCATACCTTAACCCTAAGCCTAATCCTAACCCTAAACCTAACGCTAACCCTAAACCTAACCTAAACCTCACACTCAGCCTCACCCTCACTGCAAAATTAACACTAACCTAACACTAACAATAACCCTAACCCTAACCCTAACCCTCACTGTAAACCTAACATTAACCTTTAGCCTTACCCTCACCATAACCCTCACAATAACCCTAACCCTCAACCTAACCCTAACCCTGTCACCCTCACCCTCACGCTCAACCTCAGTCTAAATTTAAACTTAACGCTACTCCTAAAACTAACCCTCAACTTCACCCTCACACTAACCCTAACCCTAACCCTCACACTCACCCTCACCCACACCCTAAGCCTCATTGTCACCCTCACGCTCACCCTCACCCTAACCCTAACCCTCACCCTCACATTAACCCTAACCCTAACCCTAACCCTCACACTCACCCTCACCCACACCCTAAGCCTCACTGTCACCCTCACGCTCACCCTCACCCTAACCCTAACCCTCACCCTCATGCTAAACCTATCTCTTACCCTAACCATAAACCTCACAATCACCCTCACCCTCACCTCACGCTAACCCTAAACCTAACCCTAACCCTCACCCTAAACCTCACCCTAACCCTAATGCTAACTGTAACCCTCACACTCATCCTAAACCTCACGTTAACTCTAACTCTCACCATAAATCTAACACTAACCCTAACCCTCACCCTGACCCTAACCCTCATCCTAACCCTAACCCTAACCATAACCTTCACCCGAACCCTGACCCTAAACCTAACCCTAACCCTAACCCTCATCCTAAACCTCACCCTAACCCTAACCCTTCCCTAACCCTAACGTTAACCATAACGCTCATCCTAACCATAACCATAACCCCTCAAACTAACTCTCATCCTAAACTTAACCCTAACACTAACCCTCACCCTAACCCTAACCATAGCACTCAACCTAACCCTAATCCTCAACCACACACTCAGACTCATCCTCAGCCTAAACCTAACCCTAACCCTAATCTTAAACTAATCCTCACCCTCATCCTAACTCTAACCCTAACCTTCACTCTCAACCTCACCCCCAACCTCACCCGAACCCTAACCCGAACCCTAAACCGAACCCGCACCCTAACCCTCATCCTAACCCTCTTCCAAACCTTCATCTTTACCCTAACCCTAACCCTTATCATAACCCTAAACTTCACCCTCACCCTAACCCTAACCCTAACCCTAACTCTCACACTCACCATAACCCTCACCCTAAACCTTACCCTCACCCTAACCCTCATCCCAACCCTCAACATATCCCTAATCCTAACCCTCATCCTAACCCTTACACTCACTCTAACACTAAGCCTAACTCTAACACTAACTCTCACACTAACCCTCAATCTAAATATCACCCTATCAGTAACCCTAATCCTAAACCTCACCCTCAGCCTAAAACTCAGCCTAAAGCCTAAACCTAACCCTAACCCTAAGAGTCACCCTCACCCTCACCCTACCCCTAATCCTCACCCTCACCCTCAACCTCATCCTAAACCTAAAGCAAACCCTCAAACTAACCCTCACCCTCACCATAAACGTCACCGTAATCCTAACACTCACCCTAATCCCCACCATAACCCAAATCCTCACCCTAACGCTAGCCCTCACACTCACCCTAAACCTAACATTCACCCTAACCCTAACCCTAACCCTAACCCTCATCTAACCCTCACCCTAAACCAAACCCTAACCCTCACCCTAACCGTCAACCACACTTTCACCCTAAATCTAACCCTAATGCTCACACTCAACATAACCCTAAACCTCACACTCACACTCACCCTCAGCTTAAATCTAAGCCTAACAATAAACCTAACCCTAACCCGCACACTCACCCTCACCTTAAACCTAATCCTAACCCTAAAACTAACACTCTCACTCACCCTCACCCTCAACCTAAACCTAACCCAAACCCTCAACCGAACCTTCACCCTCACCCTAACCCTAAAACTCACCCTCAACCTAAACATCACCCTAAATCTAACACTCACCCTAACCCTTAGCTTAACCCTCACCCTAAACCTAACCCTCACCCTCACCCTCACCCTCAGGCTCACCTTAATCCTAATCCTAACCCTAACCCTCACCCTCACCCTCAACCTAACCCTACCCCTAATTCTAACCCTCACCCTAACACTAACCTCCAACCTAACCCTAAACCTAACCCGAACCCTAACCTTCACCCAAACCCTAACACTCACCCCAACCCTTACGCTCACCCTAACCCCAAACCTAATTCTCACCATAACCCTAACCCTCAAGCTCACAGTCACCCTCAGCCTAACCCTAAACCTAAGCCTAACCCTATCCCTAAGCCTCACACTCACCCTCGCCCTAACCCTAATCGTAAACCTATCCCTAACCCTAACCCTCCTCCTAACTCTCACCCTAACCCTAACCCTAACACTATCACTAACATTATCCTAAAACTCACCCTAACCCTAACACAATCCTCACCCTTATCCTTATTCTAACTCTAACCTTAACGATAACACTAACCCTAACCCTAACCCTAAACCTCACCCTCACCCTAAACCTAACCCTAAGTCTCAACCTCACCCTAACCCTAACACAAACCCTCAACTGAACCCTCACCCTCACCCTCACCCTAAACCTCACCCTCAACCTAAACATCACCCTAAACCTAACCCTCACCCTTACCCTCACCCTAGCCCTAACCCTCATAGTAACCCTCAACCTCACCCTATCCCTAACCCAAACCCACAACTGAACCCTCACCCTCACCCTCACCCTAAGCCTCAAGCTCAACCTAAACATCACCCTAACCCTAACCCTCACCCTTACCCTCACCCTAGTCCTAACCCTCATACTAACCCTAAACCTCACCCTAACCTAATACTCAACCTAACGCTTACCCTCACCCTAACACTAAGGCTACACCTAACATGAACCCTCACAGTAACCCTAAACCTCAGCCTAAGCCTAACCCTCACACTATCCCTAACCCTCACCCTAACCCTAACCCTAACCCTAACCATAACCCTAACCCTAACCCTCATCTAAACCTCACCCTAACCCTCACCCTAACCCTCACCCTAACCGTCAACCACACCCTCACCCTAAACCTAACCCTAATGCTCACACTCAACATAACCCTCACTCTCACACTCACCCTCACACTCACCCTCACCCTCAGCTTAAACCTAAGCCTAACAATAAACCTAACCCTAACCCTCACACTCACCCTCACCCTAAACCTAATCCTAACCCTAAACCTAATCCTCTCACTCACCCTCACCCTCAACTTAAACCTAACCCAAACACTCAACCGAACATTCACCCACACCCTAACCCTAACCCTCACCCTCAACCTAAACATCACCCTATACCTAAAACTCACCCTAACCCTTAACCTAACCCTCACCCTAAACCTAAACCTCACCCTCACCCTCACCCTCAGGCTCACCTTAAACCTAACCCTAACCCTAACCCTCACACTCACCCTCAACCTAACCATACCCCTAACGCTAACCCTCACCCTAACCCTAACCTCCTACCTAAAACTAGCCCTAAACCTAACACTAACACTCACACAAAACCTAACACTCAACCCAACCCTTACACTCACCCAAACCCCAAACCTAATGCTCACCAAAACTCTAACACTCAAGCTCACAGTCACACTCAGCCTAACCATAAACCTAATCCTAACCCTATTACTAAACCTCAGACTCACCCTGACCATAACCCTAATCATAACCCTAACCCTCCTCCTAACTCTCACCCTAAACCTAACCCTAACCCTAACCCTCCTCCTAACTCTCACCCTAAAACTAACCCTAACACTATCACTAACATTAACCCTAAACATCACCCTAACCTTAACCCTAATCCTCACCCTCACCGTTATTCTAACCCTAACCCTAACGATAACACTAACCCTAACCCTTACCCTAACCCTCAACCTCACCCTAACCCTAACCCTAAGTCTCAACCTCAGCCTAACCCTAACCCAAACACTCAACTTAACCCTCACCCTCACCCTCACCCTAACCCTCACCCTCACCCTAAACATCACCCTAACCCTAACCCTCACCCATACCCTCACCCTAGGCCTAAACCTCATACTAACCCTAAACCTCACCCTAACCTAACCCTCAACCTAACCCTTACACTCACCCTAACTCTAAGGCTAAACCTAACATAAACCCTCACAGTAACCCTAAACCTCAGCCTAATCCTAACCTTCACACTATCCCTAACCCTCACCCTAACCCTAACCCTAACCCTCACTCTAACCCTAACCCACGCCCTCATCTAACCCTAACCCTAACCCAAACCCTAAACCTCACCCTAACCCACAACAACACCCTCACCCTAAACCAAACCTTAATGCTCACACTCAACATAACCCTAAACCTCACACTCACCCTCACTCTCAGCTTAAACCTAAGCATAACAATAAACCTATCCCTAACCCTCACCCTCACCCTAAACCTAATCCTAACCCTAAACCTAATCCTCTCACTTACCCTCACCCTCAAACTAACCCTAACCCAAACCCTCAACCGAACCTTCACCCTCACACTAACCCTAACGCTCACCCTCAAACTAAACATCACCCTAAACCTAACCCTAACCCTCACCCTAAACCTTAGCCTAACCCTCCTCCTAACCCTAACCCTCACCCTCACCCTCACCCTCAGGCTCATCTTAAACCTAAACCTAACCCTAACCCTCACCCTCAACCTAACCATACCCCTAACACTAACCCTTACCCTAACCCTAACCTCCAACCTAACCCTAACCATAAACCTAACTCTAACCCTCACCCAAACCCTAACATTCACCCCCACCCTTACCCTCACTCTAACCCCAAACCTAATGCGCACCATAACCCTAACCCTCAAGCTCACAATCACCCTCAGCCTATCCCTAAACCTAAGCCTAACCCTATCCCTAAACCTCACACTCAACCTCACCCTAACCCTAATCCTAAACTTAACCCTAACCCTAACCCTCCTCCTAAATCTCACCCTAACCCTAACCCTAACACTATCATTAACATTAACCCTAAAACTCAATATAACCCTAACTCTAATCCTCACCCTCACCCTTATTCTAACCGTAACCCTAACGATAACACTTACCCTAACCCTAACCCTAACCCTAACCCTCACCCTAAACCTAACCCTAAGTCTCAACCTTACCCTAACCCTAACCCAAACCCTCAACTGAACCTTCACACTCACCCTCACCCTAACCCTCACCCTCACCCTAAACATCACCCTAACCCTAACCCTCACCCTTAACCTCACCCTAGCCATAACCCTCATACTAACCCGAAACCTCACCCTAAACCTAACACTCAACCTAACCCTTACCCTCACCCAAACACTAAGACTAAACCTAACATGAACCCTCACATTAACCCTAAACCTCACCCTAACCCTAAACCTCACACTAACCCTAACACTCACCCTAATCCTAACCCTATCCCTCACCCTAACCCTCACTCTAACCCTAACCGTAACCCAAACCCTCACCCTCACAGTAACTTTAATCCTAACCCTAATTCTAACAATAACCCTAACCCTGACCCTAACCCTCACCCTGTCCATAACCCTCACCGTAACCCTAACCCTCACCCTAACCCTCACCCTCACCCTTAGTCTCGGACTAAGCCTAAGACTAAGACTAACCCTTACCGTCACATTCACCCTCACCCTAACCCTAAAAGTAACACTCACCCTAACTCTAACCCTCACACTAACCCTCACCCTAACACTAACACTAACCATAAACCTCACCCAAACCCTAACTCTAACCCTCACCCTCACCATCACCCTCCGCCTAACACTAAGACTATCCCTAACCCCAACATTAATCCTAAAACTAACCCTCACCCTAACCCTCACTCTAACCCTGACCGTAACCCTCACCCTCACCTTAGCCCATACCTTAACCTTAAGCCCAAACCTAACCCTCACCCTAAACCTCACTCTAACCCTAACCCCAACCCTCACCCTAACCCTAACCCTCACCTCACCCTCACCATAACTCTAATCCTAACTCGAACCCTAACCCTAACCCTCACACTCACCCTCACCTTAACCCTAATCCTAATCCTAACCCTAACCCTAACACTCACCCCCAACCTGAACCTCAAGCTAACCCTAACCCTAACACTAACCATAACCCTAACCCTCACCCTAACAAAAACTCTAACCCTAAACCTCACCCTAACTCTAAACCTCACCCTAACACTTACCTTCACACTAAAACTAAACTTAACCTGAACACTAACCCTCACACTAACCCTAACCATCACCCTAAATTTAAAACTCACCCTAACCCTAACCCTAACCCTCAACCTCGCCCTAGCCCAAAACATTACCCTAACCCTAACCCTCACACTAACCGTAAACTCCAACCTCACCCTCAAGCTGGTCCTTAGCCTAAGCATAAGCCTAAGACTAACCCTAACCCAAACAATCACCCTAAACCAAACCCTAACCGTAACCATAACCATAACCCTAACCCTCACCCTCAACCTCACATTCCGCCTAACACTGACTATCCCTAATCCCAACCCTAACCCTAACACTAACCCTAAACCTAACCCTCACACTAACCCTCACCCTAACCCTGACCCTAACCCTCACCCTCACCCTAGCCCATACCTTAACCCTAAACCTAATCCTAACCCTCAACCTAATGCTCACCCTCAGCCTAAACCTAAGCCTAACCCTATCACTAACCCTAAACCTCACACTCACGCTAACCCTAATCCTAACCCTAAACTTAACCCTCACCCTCACCCTAACCCTAACTCTAACACTAAGCCTAACCCTAACCCTCACCCTCAGCCTCACCCTCAGCCTAACCCTAAGCCTAACCACAACCATAACCCTAAACCACACCCTCACCCTCACCCTAACACTAATCCTAACCCTAAACCTAACCCTAACCATCCTCCTAACTCTCACCCTAACCCTAAACCTAACCCTAACCCTAACATTAACACTAACCCTTAACCTCATCCTAACCCTAACCCTAATCCTCACCCTCACTGTTATTCTAACCCTAACCCTAATGATAACACTAACCCTAACCCTAACCCTCACCCTCACCTTAAACCAAACCCTCCTCCTAACCCTAACCCTGACCCTAACCCTAAACGTCACCTTAATTCTAACCCTAACGTTCACCCTCAGCCTCACCCTCAAAATAAGCTTAACCCTAACCATAACACTAACAATAACCCTAACCATATCCTTAATTCTAACCCTCACCATCACCCTAACCCTAACCCTAACCCTCACCCTAACCCTAAAACTCATCCTCAATGTAACCCTAACCCTAACCCTAACTACACCCTAATGCTAACCCTAATCCTCACCCTCACACTAGTCCTCGCCCTAACCCTAATCCTAACCCTGAACCTCATCCTAAACCTCACCCAAATCCTAACAACTTAACCCTAACCTTAAATCTCACCCTCACCCTCACCCTCCTTTTAACACTAAGACTATCCCTAACCCCAACCTTAACCCTAACACTAACCTTAAACCTAACCCTCACACTAACCCTCACCCTAACCCTGACCCTAACCCTAACCCTCACCCTCACCCATACGCTCGGCCTAAGCCTAAGCCTAAGACTAACCGTAACCCTCACACTCAATTTCACTCTAACCCTAACCCTCACACTAAACCTAACCCTAAAACTCACCCTCATGCTAGGCCTAAGCCTAAGCCTAAGCCTAACCCTAACCCTAACCTTAACTCTCACCCTAACCCTCACCCTAACCCTAACCCTAACACAAACCCTAACTCTAACCCCAAACCTCACCGTTAACCTAACCCTAACTCTAACCCTATCCCTAAACCTAAACCTCATCCTATCCCTATCCCTAACCCTCACCCTCACAGTAACTTTCAACCTAAACCTAATCCTACCAATAACCCTAACCCTAACGCTAACCCTCACCTTGTCCATAACCCTCACCCTAACCCTAACCCTCACCCTCACACTTAGGCTCAGCCTAAACCTAAGCCTAAGCCTAAGACTAACCCTTACCCTTACACTCACCCTCACCCTAACCCTAACAGTAACACTCACCCTAACCCTAACCCTTACACTAACCCTCACCCTAATGCTAACACTAACCCTAAACCTCACCTGCACCCTAACCCTAACCCTCACCCTCACTCACCCTCACCCTCTGCCTAACACTAAGCCTATCCCTAACCCCAACCCTAAACCTAACACTAACCCTAAGCCTAATCCTAACCCTCACCCTAACCCTCACTCTAACCCTAACCCCAACCCTCACCCTACCCCTAACCCTCACCCTCACCCACACCATAACTCTAATCCTAACCCTAACACTAACCCTCACCTTAAACCTCACCCTAACCTTAACCCTAACAATAACCCTAACCCTAAAACTAACCAAAAACTTCACCCTCAGCCTAACCCTCACCGCAAACTTAACACTAACATAACAATAACAATAACCCTAACCCTAACCCTAACCCTCACTGTAACCCTAACCTTAACCTTTACCCTGACCCTCACCATAACCCTCACACTAACCCTAACCCTCAACCTATCCCTAACCCTAACCCTAACCGTCGCCCTCACCCTCACGCTCACCCTCAGCCTAACTTTAAACCTAACGCTACTCCTAAAACTAACCATCAACTTCACCCTCACACTAAACCTAACACTAACCCTAACCCTAACCCTCACACTCACCCTCACCCATACCCTAAGCCTCACTGTCACCCTCACGCTCACCCTCACTGTAACCCTAACCTTCACCTTCACGCTAAACCTATCTCTCACCCTAACCATAAACCTCACAATCACCCTCACCCTCACCTCACCCTAACCCTAAACCTCACCCTAAACCTCACCCTAAGCCTCACCCTAAATCTATTGCTAACTCTAACCCTCACACTCACCCTAAACCTCACGCTAACCCTTACTCTCACCATAAAGTTAATACTAACCCCAACCCTCACCCTGACCCTAACCCTCACCCTAACCCTAACCATAACCATAACCCTAACACTTATCTTAACCGTAACCATACCCCTCAAACTAACTCTCATCCTAAACTTAACCCTAAGCCAAACCCTCACCCTAACCTTAACCCTAACTCTCAACCTAACCCTAATCCTCACCCACACCCTCAGCCATATCCTCAGCCTAAAACTAACCCTAACCCTAATCCTAACCCTAAACTTCACCGTCATCCAAACGCTAACCCTAACCTTCACTCTCATCCTCACACCCACCCTAACCCTAACCCTAACCCGAACCCTAACCCGAACCCTCAACCTAACCCTCATCCTAACCCTCACCCTAACCCTCATTCTAACCCTAACCCTAGCCCTTACCATAACCCTAAACCTCACCGTAACCCTAACACTAACCCTCAACCTAACATTAACCTGAAACCTAACCCGAACCCTCACCCTAACCCTCATCCTAACCCTCTCCCTAACCCTCATCCTAACCCTAACCCTAGCCCTTACCATGACCCTAAACCTCACCCTCACACTAACCCTAACCCTAACCCTAACCCTCACACTCACCATAACTCTCACCCTAAACCTTACCCTCACCCTAACCCTCATCCCAACCCTCACACTATCCCTAACCCTAACCCTCAACCTAACCCTAACCCTAATCCTAACCCTAACACTTAGCCTAACCCTAACCCTCACCCTAACCCTAACCCTAACCCTCACCCTTACCCTCAGCCTAACCCTCAGCCTAAAGCCTAAACCTAACCCTAACCCTCAGAGTCACCCTCACCCTAAGCCTAACGCTAAGCCTCACCCTCACCCTCAACCTCACCATAAACCTAACGCAAACACTCAAACCAACCCTCACCCTCACCATAAACATCACTGTAACCCTAACACTCACCCTAATCTGCACCATAACCCAAACCCTCACCCTAACGCTAACCTTCCCCCTCACCCTAACACTAACCCTGACCCTAACCCTAACCCTCACCCTCATCAAACCCTCACCCTAACCCAACACTAATCCTCACCCTAACCCTCGACCACACCCTCACCCTAATCCTAACCCTAATTCTCACACTCAACATAACCCTAAACCTCACACTCACCCTCACCCTCAGCTTAAACCTAAGCCTAACAATAAACCTAACCCTAACACTCACACTCAACCTCACCCTAAACCGAATCCTAACCCTAAACCTAACCTACTCACTCACCCTCACCTTCAACCTAACCCTAACCCAAACCCTCAACTGAAACTTCACCCTCACCCTAACTGTAACCCTCACGCTCAACCTAAACATCACCCTAAACCTAACCGTCAACCTAAACCTTAGCCTAACCCTCACCCTAACCCTAACCCTCACCCTCACCCTCACCCTCAGGCTCACCTTAAACCTAATCCTAACCCTAAACTTCACCCTCACCCTCAACTTAAACCTACCCCTAACGCTAACCCTCACCCTAACACTAACCTCCAACCTAACCCTAACCCTAAATCTAACGCTAACCCTCACCCTAACCATAACACTCACCCCAACCCTTACCCTCACCCTAACCCCAAACCTAATGCTCACCATAACCCTAACCCTCAAGCTCACAGTCATCCTCAGCCTAACCCTAAACCTAAGCCTAACCCTATCCCTAAACCTCACAAGCACCCTCACCCTAACCCTAATCCTAACCTGAACACTAACCCTAACCCTCCTCCTAACTCTCACCCTAACCCTAACCCTAACACAATCACTAACATTAAGCCTAAACCTCACCCTAACCCTAACCCTAATCCTCACACTCACCGTTATTCTAACCCTAACCCTAACTATAACACTAACCCTAACCCTAACCCTAACCCTCACCCTCACCCTAAACCTAACCCTAAGTCTCAACCTCACCCTAACCCTAAGGTAAATATTCAACTGAAAATTCACCCTCACCTTCTCCCTCACCCTAACCCTCACCCTCACCCTAAACATCACCCTAACCCTAACCCTCACCCTAGCCCTAACCCTCATACTAACACTAAACCTCACCCTAACCTAACCCTCAACCTAACCCTTACCCTCAATCTAACACTAAGCCTAAACCTAACATGAGCCCTTACAGTAACCCTAAACCTCACCCTAACCTTAACCCTCACACTATGCCTAACCCTCACCCTAACCCTTAGCCTAACCCTCACCCTAACCCTAACCCTCACCCTCACCAACAGGCTCACACTAAACCTATTCCTAACCCTAACACTCACTCTCACCCTCAACCTAACCCTACCTCTAATGCTAACCCTCTCTCTAAACCTAACCTCCAACCTAATCCTAAACCTCACCATAAACCTAACCCATAACCTAACCCTAACCCTCACCCTAACCCTAACCCTCATGCTCACAGTCACCCTCAGCCTAACCCTAAAACTAAGCCTAACCCTATCCCTAATCCTCACACTCACCGTCACCCTGAACCCAACCCTAAATCTCACCCTCACCCTCAACCTCACCCTAACCCTAACCCAAACCCTCAACTTAACCCTCACCTTCACACTCACCCTAACCCTCACCCTCAACCTAAACATCACCCTAACCCTAACCCTCACCCTTACCCTCACCCTAGTCATAACCCTCATACTAACCCGAAACCTCACCCTAAACCTAACACTCAACCTAACCATTACCCTCACCCTAACACTAAGCCTAAACCTAACATGAACCCTCACAGTATCCCTAAACCTCTCCCTAACCCTAGCCCTCACATTAACCCTAACCCTCACCCTATCCCTAACCCTATCCCTCACCCTCCCTCACTCTAACCCTAACCGTAACCCAAACCCTCACATTCACAGTAACTTAAAACCTAACCCTAATCCTAACAATAACCCTAACCCTGACACTAACCCTCACCCTGTCCATAACCCTCACCTTAACCCTAACCCTCACCCTAACCCTAACCCTCATCCTCTCCCTTAGGCTCGGACTAAGCCTAAGACTAAGACTAAGACTAACCCTTAACCCTCACACTCACCCTCACCCTAACCCTAAAAGTAACAGTCACCATAACCCTAACCCTCACACTAACCCTCACCGTAACACTAACACTAAACATAAACATCACACAAACCCCAACCCTAACCCTCACCCTCACCCTCACCCTCCGCCTAAGACTAAGACTATCCCTAACCCCAACCCTAACCCTAAAACTAACCCTAAACCTGACCCTCACCCTAACCCTCACTCTAACCCTGACCATAACCCTCACCTTCACCTAAGCCCGTACCCTAACCTTAAGCCTAAACCTAACCCTCACCCTGAACCTCACTCTAACCCTAACCCCAACCCTCACCCTAACCCTAACCCTTACCTCACCCTCACCATAACTCTAATCCTAACCTTAACCCTAACCCTAACCCTCACACTCACCCTCAACTTAAACCCAATCCTAATCCTAACGCTAACCCTAACACTCACCCCCACCCTAAACCTCAAGCTAACCCTAACCCTACCACTAACCATAACCCTAACACTCACCATACACTAACTCTAACCCTAAACCTCACCCTAAATCTAAACCTCACCCTAACACTTACCTTCACACTAAAACTCACCTTAACCCGAACACTAACCCTCACACTAACCCTAAACATCACCCTAAACTTAAAACTCACCCTAACCCTAAACCTAACCTTCAACCTTGTCATAACCATTATGCTAACCCTAACACTCACCCTAACCGTAACCCCCACACTCAACCTCAAGCTGGGCCTAAAGCCTAAGCATAAGCCTAAGACTAACCCTTACCCTCACACTCACCCTCGCCCTAAACCTAATCGTAACCCTAACCCTAACACTAACCCTCACACTAACCCTCATCCTAACACTAACACTAACCCTAAACCTAACCCTCAACCTAACCCTCACCCTAACCCTTAACCTTCACCATTACCATAACACTCACCCTCAGACTAACCCTCACCTTTACCCGTACTGTCACCCTCAACCTAACCCTCACCCTAATCGTAATCCTCATCCTAACACTCACCCTAACTGTAACCCTAACCATCACCCTAACCGTAAGCCTCACCCTCACCTTCATCCTCAGCCTATCCCTAAGCCTAAGCCTAACCCCAACCCTAAACATCACCCTCATCCTAGCCCTCACCTTAACCCTAATCCTAACCCTAACCCTCATCCTAACCCTCAACCTAACCAACCCTAACCATCACTCAAAAGCGAATTCTCATCCCCATTATCACCCTCAGCCTAATCCTAAGCCTAAGCCTAACCCTAACCCTAATCCACACACTCACCCTCACTGTAACACTAATCCTAAACCTAACCCTAACCCTAAACCTGATCCTAAACCTCACCCTCACCCTAACCCTAACCCTAACCCTAACCCTCACCCCAACCCTAACCCTCACCCTCAACCTAACACTAAACCTAAACCTCACCCTAACGCTAACCCGAACCCGAACCCTCATTCTAGCCCTCACTTAACCCTAATCCTAACCCTAAACCTCATCCTAACCCTCACCCTAACCCTAAAAACCTAACCCTCATCCTAACACTACCCCTCTCCCTCACACTCATGCTCGGCCTAAGCCTTAGACTAAGACTAAGACTAACCGTAACCCTCACACTCACCCTAACCCTCACCCCAACCCTAACACTAACCCTCACCCTCACCTTAGCCCATACTCTAACCCTAAGCCTTAGTCTAACCCTCACCCTTACCCTCACTCTCACCCTCACCCTAAGTCTAATCCTATCCCTAACCCTCACACTCACCCTCATCCTAAACCTAATTGTAACTCTAACCCTAACCCTAATACTAAACCTCACCCTAATGCTAACTCTAACCCTAAACCTCATCCTCACCCAAACCCTAACCCTCACCCTCACCTTCACCCTCTGCCTAACACTAAGCCTATCCCTAACCCCAACCCTAACCCTAACACTAAGCCTAAACCTAACTCTCACACTAACCCTCACCCTATCCCTCGCCCTAACCCTCAACCTCACCCTCACCCTAAACCTAACCCTAATTCTCACACTCAACATAATCACTCACACTCAACCTCAGCTTAAACGTAAGCCTAAAAATAACCCTAACCCTAACCCTCACATTCACCCTCACCCTAAACCTAATCCTAACCAAAAACTTAACCCTCTCACTCACCCTCACCCTCACTCTAACCCTAACCCTCACCCTAACCCTCAACCTAACCCTACCCCTAACGCTAACACACCTCCTAACCCTAAACTCCAACCTAATCCTATCCCTAACCCTAACGCTAACACTCACCCTAACCCTAACCTCCAACCTAAAAACTAACCCTCACCCCAACCCTAACGCTAACCCTCACCCTAACCCTAACACTCACCCCAACCCTTACCTTCACCCTAACCCTAAACCTCACCTTAACCCTAACCCTCACGCTCACAGTCACCCTCAGCCTAACCCTAAACTTAAGCCTAACCCCATTCCAAACCCTCACACACACCCTCACACTAAACCTAACCCTACGACTGACCCTCACCCTCAACCTCACACTAACGCTAACCCAAACCCTCAACTTAACCCTCACGCTCACCCTAAACCTAACCCACACCCTCAACCTAAACATCACCCTAACCCTAACCCTCATCCATACCCTCACCTTCATACTAACCCTAAACCTCACCCTAAACCTAACCCTCAACCTAACCCTAACCCTAACCCTAATACTAAGCCTAAACCTAACATAAACCCTCAAAGTAACCCTAAACCTCACCCTAAACCTAACCCTCACACTAACCCTAACCCTCAGAGTCACCCTCACCCTAACCCTAACCCTAAGCCTCACCAAAACCCTCAACCTCACCCTAAACCTAACGCAAACCCTCAAACCAACCCTCACCCTCACCATAAACATCACCGTAACCCTAACACTCACCCTAATCCGCACCATAAACCTAACCCTCATCCTAACGCTAACCGTCACCTCCACCCTAACCCTAACCCTCAACCTAACCCTGACCCTCACCCTCATCTAACCCTCAAACTAACCCAAACCCTAACCCTCACCCTAACCCTCAACCTCACCCTCACCCTAAACCTAACCCTAATGCTCACACTCAACATAACCCTAACCCTCACACTCACCCTCACTCTCAGCTTAAACCTAGGCCCAACAATAACCCGAACCCTAACCCTCACACTCACCATCACCCTAAACCTAACCCTAACCCTAATCCTAACCCTCACACTCACCCTCACACTCACCCTAACCCTAACCCAAACTCTCAACCTAAACATCACCCTAAACCTAACCCTCACCCTAACCCTTAGCCTAACCCTCACCCTAACCCTAACCCTCACCCTCACCCTCACCCACAGGTTCACCCTAAACCTAATCCTAACCCTAGCCTTCCCCCTCCCCCTCAACCTAACCCTACCCCTAACGCTAACCCACACCCTAAACCTAACCCTCACCTTAACCCTAACCCTCACGCTCACAGTCACCTTCAGCCCAACCGTAAACCTAAGCCTAAACCTATCCCTAATCCTCACACTCACCATCACCCTAAACCTAACCCTGAGTCTCACCCTCACCCTCAACCTCATCCTAACCCTAACACAAACCCTCAACTGAACTCTCACCCTCAAGCTCACCCTCACCCTAACCCTAACCCTAACCCTCACACTCACCATAACCCTCACCCAAAACCTTACCCTCACCCTAACCCTCATCCCAACCCTCACCCTATCCCTAAACCTAACCCTCAACCTAACCCTTACACTCACTCTAACACTAAGCCTAATCCTAACACTAACTCTCACACTAACCCTCACCCTAAAT
This sequence comes from Dipodomys merriami, assembly GCF_024711535.1. Taxonomy (NCBI): domain Eukaryota; kingdom Metazoa; phylum Chordata; class Mammalia; order Rodentia; family Heteromyidae; genus Dipodomys; species Dipodomys merriami. The sequence continues at coordinate 2,084,274 of NW_027202904.1, read as the reverse complement.
ATCACTCTATAATTAACCCTAACCCTAACACTAACCCTCACCCTCACCCTCAGCCTAACCAACAGCCTAAAGCCTAAACCTAACCCTAACCCTCAGAGTCACCCTCAACCTAACCCTAACCCTAAGCCTCACCCTCACCCCCAACCTCAACCTAAAACTAACGCAAACCCTCAAACCAACCCTCACCCTCACCATAAACATCACCGTAACCCTAACACTCACCCAAATCTACACCATAACCCTAACCCTCACCCTAACGCTAACCCTCACCGTCACCCTAACTCGAACCCTCACCCTAACCCTAACACTCACCCTCATCTAACCCTCAGCCTAACCCAAACCCTAACCCTCAAACACACCCTCACCCTAAACCTAACCCTAATGCTCACACTCAACATAACCCTAACCCTCACACTCACCATCACCCTCAGCTTAAACCTAAGCCTAACAATAACCCTAACCCTAACCCTCACACTCACCCTCACCCTAAACCTAATCTTAACCCTAAACTTAACTCTCTCACTTACCCTCGCCCTCAACCTAACCCTAACCCTCAACTTAAACATCACCCTAAACCTAACCCTCACCGTAACCCTTAGCCTAACCCTCACCCTAATCCTAACACTCACCCTCACCCTCACCCTCAGGCTCACCTTAAACCTAATCCTAACCCTAACCCTCATTCTCACGCTCTACCTAACCCTACCTCTCATGCTAACCCTCACCCTAACCTAACATCGAACCTAACCCTAACCCTAAACCTAACGCTAACCCTCACCCAAACCCTAACACTCACCCCAACACTTACCCTCACCCTAACCCCAACCCTAATGCTCACCATCATAATAACCCTCAAGCTCACAGTGACCCTCAGCCTAACCCTAAAACGAAGCCTAACCCTATCCCTAAACCTCACACTCACCCTCACCCTAAACCTAACCCTAAATCTCAACCTCACCCTAACCCTAACCCAAACCCTCAACTGAACCCTCACCCTCACCCTCACCCTCACCCTCACCCTCACCCTCACCCTAAACATCACCCTAACCCTAACCCTCACCCTTACCCTCAACTTAGCCCTAACCCTCATACTAACCCTAAACTTCACCCTAAACCTGACCGTCAACCTAACACTTACCCTCACCCTAACACTACGCCTAAACCTAACGTGAACCCTCACAGTAACCCTAAACCTCACCCTATACCTAACCCTCACACTATCCCTAACCATCACCCTAACCCTAACCCTGACCCTCACCCTAACCCTAACCCTCACACTCACACTCACCCTCTGCCTAACTCTCAGTCTAAAGCCTAACCCTAACCCTAAGCCTCAGAGTCACCCACACCCTAACCCTAAATCTAAGCCTCAACCTCACCATAAACCTAAGGCAAACCCTCAAACCAACCCTCACCCTCAGCCTAAACATAACTGTAACATTAACCCTCACCCTACTCCCCACCAAAACCCTAACCCTCACCCTAACGCTAATCCTCACCCTCACCCTAACCCTAACCCTCACCATAACCCTAACCCTCACCCTCATCTAACCCTCACCCTAACCCAAACCCTAACCCTCATCCTAACCCTCAACCTCACCCTCACCCTAAACCTAACCCTAATGCTCACACTCAACATAACCCTAACCGTGAGTGTGAGACTCACTCTCTCACCCTCAGCTTAAAACTTAAGCCTAGCAATAACCGGAACCCTAACCCTCACACTCACCCTCACACTAAACCTAACCCTAACCCTAATACTAACCCTCTCACTCACCCTCACACTCACCCTAACCCTAACCCGAACTCTCAACCTAAACATCACCCTAAACCTAACCCTCACCCTAACCCTTAACCTAACCCTCACCATAAACTTAACCCTCACCCTCACCCTCACACACAGTACAACCTAAACCTAATCCTAACCCTAGCCCTCACCCTCACGCTCAACCTTACCCTACCCCTAACGCTAAGCCTCACCCTAAACCTAACCTCCAACCGAACGCTAACCCTAACCCTAACGCTAACCCTCACCCTAAACCTAACCCTCACCCTAACCCTAAACCTCAAGCTCACAGTCACCCTCAGCCTAATCCTAAACCTAAGCCTAACCCTATCCCTAATCCTCACACTCACCATCACCCTAAACCTAACCCTAACCCTAACCCACACCCTCACCCTCACCCTCATCCTCACCCTCACCCTAAATCTAACCCTAACAATAACCCTAACCCTAAACCTAACCCTCACCCTAACTCTAACCCTCACTCTATCCCTCATCCTCACCATCACCCTCACCTTAACTGTAAGACTAACATTAACCCTCACTCTCACCCTCACCTTAACACTAAAGCTAACTCTAACCCTCACCCTAACAGTAACCCTAACCCTCACCCTCACCCTAACCGTCACCCGAACTTTATCTTCATTCTATCCCTCACCCTCAAATTAACCCTAATGCTCACCCTAACCTTAACAGTACACCTCACCCGAACCCTCACCCTAACTCTAATCCTAACCCTAAACCTAACCCTCATCTAAACCTAACCCTAATTTTCAACGTTACCCTAACCCTCACCATCACCCGAACCCTCACCCTAACCCTAACACTCACCCACACCATAACCCTCAAGCTCACCCTAACCCTAACCCTCACCTTATCCTCACACTAACCTTAACCATTATCTAACAAAGACCCTCACCCTCACCCTCACCCTAACTTTCACCCTAACCCTCACCCTCACCCTATCCCTCACCCTAAACGTAACCCTAACTCTAAACTTCACCCGCACCCTCACCCTCATGCTCAGCCTTACCCTAACCCTACCCCTAATCCTAAACCTAACCCTCAACCTGATCATAACACTCAACATAACCCTTACCCTCACCCTCACAATATCCCTAACCTTAACCCTCAAACTAAACCTAACCCTCACCCTAAACCTAACCCTATCCCTCACCCCAAACCTCAACCTAAACCTAAATCTAACCCTCACCCTAACACTAACCCTCACCCTCACCCTAGTCCTCACCATAATCCTAACCCTCATCTTAAACTTCACCCTCACATCACCCTCAAACTAACCCTAACCCTAACCCTCACCCTAACCCTAACCCTAACCCACACACTAGCCCTCACCTTAAACCGAACCCTAACTCTCCCCCTCACCCTAACCCTACACTTAACCCTAACCCTAACCCTCACCCTAACACTAAACTTAACCCTAACCCTCACCCTTACCTTAACCCTCACCCTAACCCTCAACCTCATCCTCACCCTAAACCTCACACTAAACCTAAACCTCACCCAAACTCTAACCCTAACCGTCAACCTCACCCTCACCCTCATGCTAACCCTAACCCTAACCCTCACCCTAACCCTAAATCTCACCCTAACCCTAACCCTAACCCTCACCCTCAAGCTCACCTTAACCCTAACCCTAACCCTCACCCTAACCTTCACTCTAACCCTACTGCTAACTCTACCACTCACCCTAACCTTCACGCTATCACTTACCCACACCATAAACCTAAACCTAACCCTCACCCTCACCCTCACCCTAAATCTCACCCTAAACTTAACCCTAACCCAAACACGAAACCCTAACCCTAACCTGAACCCTAACCCTCACCCGAAACCTTAACCCTAAACCTAAACCTAACCATCAAGATAAGTGTCACCCTATCCCTAACCCTATCCCAAACCCTAACCCTCACCCTAACTCTCACCCTAAACCTTATACTCACCCTCACCCTAACCCTAACCCTAACGCTGACGCTTATAATAACTCTAACCCTCACCCTAAACCTAACATTACCCCTCACCCTAACCCTCATCCTAAGACTAAACCTAACCCAAAACCTATCCCTAACCCTAATCCTAACCCTAACCCTCACCCTCATCATAACTAACACTAACCCTAACACTAACTCTCACCCTCACCCTCACCCTCAGCCTAAACCTTACCCTCACACTAACAATAACCATCACGCTAACCCTCAACCTAATCCTCAACACTAACCTAACCATAACCATTACACTAAACCTAACCCTAAACATCACCAAAATCCTCAATAACCCTAAACCTAGTGCTAACCCTAACCCTTACCCTCACCCTAACCTTAAAACTCACCCTAACCCTAACCTTCACCCTAACACTAAGCCTAACCCTAACACAAACCCTCACACTAAACCTAACCCTCAGCCTAAACCTAACCCTCAACCTAAACCTATCGCTAACCCAAATGCTCACCCTCAACTTATCCCTCACACTAACCCTTTTCCTATCCCTAACCCTAACCCTCACCCTTTCCGTAACCCTCACCCTCACCAAAAACCTCACCCTTACCCTTATCTTACCCTCACCCTAACCCTCACACTAACCCAAAACCTCAACCTAACCTAATCAAAACACTCACACTAAACCTCACCTTAACCCTAACGCTAACCCTAACACTCACCCTCACCCTAACCCTCACCCTAAACCTGAACCTCACTCTAACCCTAACTGTAACCCACAACCTCACCCTAAACCTCACCCTAACCCTAACCCTCACCCTAATCCTTACCCTCAACCTAACCCTCACCCTAAACCTAACCCTAAGCTAACCCTAAACCTCACCCTAACCCTCACCCTCACCATAACCCTAACCTTCACCCTAACACTAAGCCTAACCCTAACACAAACGCTCACACTAACCCTAACCCTCAGCCTAAACCTAACCCTCAACCTAAACCTAACCCTAACCCAAATCCTCACCCTCATCTTATCCCTCACACTAACCCTTTTCCTATCCCTAACCCTAACCCTAACCCTCACCCTCACCCTCACCCTTTCCGTAACCCTCATCCTCACCAAAAACCTCACCCTTACCCTTACCTTACCCTCACCCTAACCCTCACACTAACCCAAAACCTCAACGAAACCTAATCAAAACACTCACACTAAACCTCACCCTAACCCTAATGCTAACCCTAACACTCACCCTCACCCTAACCCTCACCATAAACCTGAACCTCAGTCTAACCCTAACCCTAACCCACAACCTCACCCTAAACCTCACCGTAACCCTAACCCTCACCCTAATCCTTACCCTCACCCTAACCCTCACCCTAAACCTAACCCTAAGCTAACCCTAAACCTCACCCTAACCCTCACCCTCACCCTAACCCTAACCTTCACCCTAACACTAAGCCTAACCCTAACACAAACGCTCACACTAAACCTAACCCTCAGCCTAAACCTAACCCTCAACCTAAACCTAACCCTAACCCAAATCCTCACCCTCATCTTATCCCTCACACTAACCCTTTTCCTATCCCTAACCCTAACCCTAACCCTAAACCTCACCCTCACCCTCACCCTTTCCGTAACCCTCACCCTCACCAAAAACCTCACCCTTACCCTTACCTTACCCTCACCCTTACCCTCACACTAACCCAAAACCTCAACGTAACCTAATCAAAACACTCACACTAAACCTCACCCTAACCCTAATGCTAAAACTAACACTCACCCTCACCCTAACCCTCACCATAAACCTGAACCTCAGTCTAACCCTAACCCTAACCCACAACCTCACCCTAAACCTCACCGTAACACTAACCCTCACCCTAATCCTTACCCTCACCCTAACCCTCACCCTAAACCTAACCCTAAGCTAACCATAAACCTCACCCTAACCCTCACCCTCAACCTAACCCTAATCCAAACCCTAACCCTCAGCCTAAACCTCACCCTAACCCTAACCTTTACCTTCACACTAACCCTAACCCTCACACTAACCTAAACCCTACCCCTCACCCTAACCCTAACCCTCATGCTCACCCTAAACCTAACCCTAACCCTATCCCACACCCTCACCCTCACCCTCATCCTCACCCTCACCCTAAACCTAATCCTAACAATAACCCTAATCATAAACCTAACCCTCACCTTAACCCTAACCCTCAAGATAACCCTCATCCTCACCCTCAACCTCACCTTAACCCTAAGCCTAACCCTAACCCTCACCCTCACCCTCAACTTAACACTAAAGCTAACCCTAACCCTCACCCTAACAGTACCCATAACCCTCACTCTCACCCTAACCGTCACCCTAACATTATCCTCACCCTAACCCTAACCCTCACATTAACCCTAATGCTCACCCTAACCTTAACAGTACCCTTGACCCAAACCCTCATCCTAACTCTAACCCTAACCCTAAACCTAACCCTCACCTAACCCTAAATCTCAACCTTACTCTAACACTCAACATCACCTGAACCCTCACCCTAAATCTAACACTCACCCACACCCTAACCCTAAAGCTCACCCTCACCCTCACCTATTCCTCACCCAAACCTAACCATTATCTAACAAAGGCCCTGACCCTCACCCTCACCCTAACCTTCACCCTAACCCTCACCCTCACCCTAGCCCTCACCCTAAACGTAACCCTACCCGTAAACCTCAACAGCACTCTCACCTTCATGCTCAGCCTTACCCTAACTCTACCACTAATCCTAACCCTAAACATCAACCCCATCATAAACCTCACCATAACCCTTACCCCCACCCTCAACCTAAGCCTAAGCGTAAGGCTCTCACTAAACCTAACCCTCACCCTAAATCTAACCCTACCCCTCACCCCAAACCTCAACCTAACCTAACCTTAACCCTCACCCCAACGCTAACCCTAACCCTCACCCTAGCCCTCACCCTAATCCTAACCATCATCCTAAACCTCACCCTTACACCACCCACAAACTAACCCTAAACCTAACCCTCACCCTAAGCCTAACCCTCACCCTAACCCTAAACCGCACCCTAGCTCTCACCCTAACCCTAACCCTAAACCTCCCCATCACCCTAACCCTAAACCTAACCCTAACCCTCACCCTAACCCTCAACCTCACACTAACCCTAACCCTAACCCTCACCTTTACCTTAACCCTCACCCTAACCCTTAACCTCATCCTCATCCTAATCCTCACACTAAACCTAACCCTCACCCTAACTCTAACACTAACCGTCACCCTCACCCTAACCCTCACGCCAACCCTAACCCTAACCCTCGCCCTCACCCTCACCCAAACCCTACTAATAACTCTAACACTCACCCTAACCCTCACGCTATCACTTAAAAACACCATAAACCTAAACCTAACCCTAACCCTCACCCTCACCATAAACCTCACCCTAAACCTAACAGTAACCCAAACACGAAACCCTTAACCTAACCCTAAACTGAACCCGAACCCTCACCCGAAACCTTAACCCTAAACCTAAATCAAACCCTCAAGCTAACAGTCACCCTAAACCTAACCCTATCCCTAACCCTAACCCTAACCCTAACCCGCACCCTAAACCATATCCTCACCCTCACCCTAACCTTTACCCTAACGCTAACCCTCACAATAAATCTAACCTCACCCTAAACCTAAACTTACCCCTCACCCTAACCCTCATCCTAACCCTAAACCTAACCCAAAACCTCTCCCTAACCCTAATCCTAACACTAACTCTCACCTTCACCCTCACCCTCAGCCTAACCCTAACCCTCACACTAACCCTAACCGTCAAGCTAACCCTCAACCTAATCCTCACACTAACCCTAACCCTAACCCTTACACTAACCCTAATCCTAAACCTCAACAAAACCCTCAATAACCCTAAACCTAGACCTAACCTTAACCCTTACCCTCACCCTAAACCTAACCCTCACCTTCACCCTAACCCTAACCCTCACCCTAAAAGTAATCCTCACCCTAAACTTTACCCTCACCCTAATACTAAGCCTAAACCTAACACCAACACTCACACTAACACTAACCCTCAGCCTAAACCTAACCCTCAACCTAAACCTAAACCTAACCCTAATCCTCACCCTCACCTTATCCCTCACACTAATCCTTTTCCTAACCCTAACTCTAACCCTCACCCTAACCCTAACCCTCTCCCTTTCCGTAACCCTCACCCTCACCAAAAACCTCACCATTACCCTTACGTTACCCTCACCCTAACCCTCACACTAACCCAAAACCTCACCCTAAACTAACCAAAACACTCACACTAAACCTCACCCTAACCCTAATGCTAACCCTAACAATCACCCTTATTCTAAAACTTACCCTAAACCTTCACCTCAACCTAACACTAACTCTAACCCTCAACCTCACCCTAAACCTCACCCTAAGCCTAACCCTCAGCCTAACCCTTACCCTCACCCTAACCCTAAACCTAAACTAACCCTTAACCTCACCCTAACCCTCACTCTCACCCTAACCCTAATCTAAAACCTAACCCTCAACCTAACCCTCATCATAACCCTAACCCTAACCTTCACACTAACCCTAACCGTCACCCTAACCTTAACCCTATCCCTCACCCTAAACCTCATCCTAACCCTAACCCTAAACCTAACCCTAACCCTAAACCTCACACTAACCCTAACCCTCACCCTCACCCTCACCCTCAACGTAACCATAAGCCTAACGCTAACCCTAAAATTAACCCTAACACTAACCCTTATCCTAACCCTCACCTTCACCCTCACCCTAACCCTAACCCTCACCCTTGACCTAACCCTCAACCTCACCGTAACCCTAAACCTAACCCTAAAACTTCCGCTCACCCTAACACTAACCCTAACCCTAAAACTACCCATTACACTAACCCTAATCCTGAGCCTAACCCTAACCCTCAAATTATCCCTATCCCTAACCCTAACCCTCACCCTCACCCTAGGCTTCACCCTAAAATTAATCCTAATCCTAACCCTCACCCTAAACCTAACCCTAACCCTATTCCCAACCCTCAATCTCACCCTCACCCTAACCCTAACCCCAAACCTAACACTCACCCTAACCCTCACCCTTACTGTAAACCTAAACCTAACCCTCACCCTAACCCACAAGTTTACCATAATCCTCACCATAACCCTAACCCTCACATGTAACATTACTCTCGCCCTCAACGTAACCCTCACCCTAAACCTAACCCTCACACTAACCTTACGCTAACCCTCACACTAACCCTCACCCTAAACATAATGCTAACCCTAACACTCACCCTGACCCTAACCCTCACCCTAACCCGAAACCTCACCCTAAACCTAACCCTATCCCTAACCCTCAACCTAACCTTTACCTTCAACAAAACACTAACACTAACACTCACATTAACAATAAACCTCACCCTAACTCTAACCTCACCCTAACCCTAACCCTCACCCTAACCCTTACCCTCACCCTAACCCTCACCCTAACCTTTAACCTTACCCTCACCCTAACCCTCACACCAACCCTAACCCTAAGCCTAACCATTACCCTCTCCCTCACGCTCACCCTCAGCCTAAATTTAAACCTAACCGTACTCTTAACCCTAACCCTCACCTTCACCCTCACACTAACCCTAACCCTAAACCTAACTCTAAGCCTAACCCTCACACTCACCCTCACCCTCAGCCTAAGCCTCACTGTCAACCTCACGCTCACCCGCACCCTAACCCAAAGCCTAACCCTCACCCTAAACCTATCTCTCACACTAACCATAAACCTCACAATCACCCTCACCCTCACCTCACCCTAACCATAAACCTAACCCTAACTCTCACCCTAACCCTAATGCTAACTCTAACCCTCACACTCACCCTAAACCTCATGCTAACCCTTATTCTCACCGTAAATCTAACCCTAACACTAACCCTCACCCTGACCCTAACCCTCACGTAAACCCTAACCCTAACCCTAATCCTAACCCTCATCCTAAACCTCACCCTAAAACTAAACCTATCCCTAACCCTAACGCTAACCTTAACGCTCACCCTCACCCTCACTCTAAACTAATCCTAACCCTAACCCTCACCCTAACCCTGACCCTTAACCTTAAACTAACTCTCATACTAACCATCACACTAACTCTAACCCTCACCCTAACTTACCACTAAACCTCACCCTAACATTCATCCTCACCCTATCCCTATTCCTCACCCTAACCCTCACACTCACACTCACCCCCACCCTATTCCTAACCCTAAATCTCACCCTCACCCACACCCTAACCCTCACCCTCACCCTCACACTAACCCTAACCATAACCCACACCCTAACCCTAACGCTAATCCTAACCCTCAACCTAACCCGCACCCTCACACTCACCCTAAACCTAAACCTAAACCTAAACCTCACGCTAACTCTAACCCTAACCCTAATGGTAACCATAACCCTCACCCTCAACTTAACCCTCACCTTAAACCTTACCCTCACCCTAACCCTCATCTTAAGCCTCACCCTAACCCTAACCCTAACCATCACCCTAACCCTAATCCTCAACCCCACCCTCACCCTAAGCCTAACCCTAAGACTAAGCCTAACCCTAAACCTACCCCTCAGCCTAATGCTCACCCTAACACTAATCCTAACCCGAATACTCACCCTATCCCTAACCCTAACCCTAACCCTCACCCTAACCCTAACACTAATGCTAACCATAATCCTCACTATCAATCTAACCCTCACCCTAACGCCTACCATCCGCCTAACCCTAACACTCACCCTCACCTTAAACCTCACACTAATCCTTACCCTCAACCTAACCCTAAACCTAACCCTAACCCTAAAACTCACACTCACCCTCACCCTCACCATCACCCTCAGCGTAACACTAACCATAACCCTAATCCTAACCCTAAACCTCTCCCTCACCCTAACCGTCACCCTAATTCTTACCTTCACACTAATCCTAACCATAACCCTAACCCTAATACTTACACTAAACCTAACCCTCACCTTAGCCATAACCATACCCATTACCCTAACCCTCACTCTAACCCTAACCCTATCCCTAACCCTAACCCTATCCCTAACCCTCACCCTAACACTAACCCTAACCCTCACCCTTACCCTAAACCTCACAATAAGCCTCAACCTCATTCTCACCCTAAACCTCACACTAAACCTAACCCTCAGCCAAACTCTAACCCTAACCGTCACCCTTACCCTCACGCTCACACTGACCCTAACCCTCACCCTAACCCTAAAACCCACCCTGACGCTAACCCTAACCCTCACCCTCAAGCTCACCTTAACCCTAACCCTATCCCTCACCCTAAACTTCACTCTAACCCTAATGCTAACTCTAACACTCACCCTAACCCTCACACTATCACTTACCCACACGATAAATCTAAAACTAACCCTAACCCTCACCCTCACCTTAAGCTTCAAACTAACCCTAACCCTAACCCTAACCCGAAAGCCTCAACCTAAACCTAACCATAACTCTAACACTAATCCTAAATCTAACACTCACCCTAACGCTAACCCTTACCCTAACCCTAACCCTAACTCTAACCTAACCCTCAGCATAACCCTAACCCTAACCCTGACCCTCACCCTAACGCTAAACCTCACCCTAACCCTAACCCTCACTCTAACCCTTATCCTCACCCTAACACTAAGCCTAACCCTAACACCAACCCTCCCACTAACCCTAACCCTCAGCCTAAGCCTAACCCTCACCCTAAACCTAACCCTAACCCTAACCCTCACCCTCACCTTAGCCCTCACACTAATCCTATTGCTAACCCTAACCCTCATCCTAACACTAACCCTAACCCTAAACCTCACCCTAAGCCGAACCCTCACCTTAACCCTAACCAAAACCCTACCCCTCACCCTATCCCTAACCCTACCCCTCACCCTAAACTTCCTCCTAACACTAACCCTTACCCTAACCCTAAACCTCACCCTAACCGTAACCATATATCTCACCTTCCCCCTCACCCTAAACTGAACTGTAACCCTCACTCTAACCCTAACAATAACCCTAACCCTAAACCTAATCTTAACCCTCACCCTCACCTTAACACTAACCCTAACCCAAACCCTCACCCTCATCCTACCCCTCAGCCTCACCCTCAACCTCAACTTCACCCTAAACCTCACCCTCACACTAGCCCTCACCCTAACCCTAACGCTAACCCTAAACCTCACCTACACCCTCACCCTCACCCTCAGCCTAAAACTAACCCTATCTCTAATCATAACCCTAACCCTCACCCTCACCCTAACCCTCACCATAACCCTTATCCTAACCCTCACCCTAAACTTAACCGTAAACCTCACACTAAAGCTGACCCTCACCCTAACCCTCACCCTAAACATAACCCTAACCCTCATCATAACCCAAAAGTTCACCCTCAACCTAGCCCTCACCCTAACCCCAAGCCTCAACCTAAACCTCACCCTCACACCAGTCTCAAACTAAAACTAACCCTAATCCTCACCCTAACCCTAACCCTAAACCTAACCCTCACCCTCACCCTCATCCTCACCCTCAGCGTAACTCTAATCCTATCCATATTCCTAAACCTAAACCTCACCCTCACCCTAAACATCACCCTAATTCCTACCCTCACACTAATCCTAAACCTAACCCTAACCATAACTCTCACACTAAACCTAACCGTCACCCTAACTGTAACCCTACCCTTTACCCTAACCCTCACCTTAACCCTAAAGCTAATCCTCACCCTAAACCTCACAGTCACCCTAAACCTGACCCTAACCCTAATCCTAACCCTAACCATCACCCTAACCCTAAACCTCACCCTGACCCTTACCCTCACCCTAAACCTCACACTAATCCTAACACTATCCCTCAGCCTATCCCACACCCTAACCCTAACCGTAACCCTAACCCTCACCCTAAACCTCACCCTAACCCTAATCCTAACCCTCACCCTAAACCTAACCCTAACACTCACTCAAAAACTCAACCTCACCCTCACTCTAACCCTAACCCTCAACCTCACCATAACCTTCACTCTTACCGTAACCCTCAATCTCACCCTAACACTCACCCTTACACTTATTCTTACTCTCACCCTAACCCTCACCCTAACCCTAACCCTCATCCTAACCTAACCTGAACCCTCACCCTAGACCTCAACCTAAAGCTAATGCAAACCCTAACCCTCACTCTAACACTAACCCTTAACCTCACCCTAAACCTAACCCTAAAACTAACCCTCACTCTCACCCTAAGCCTCACCCTAAGCCTAACCCTCACCCAAACACTTACCCTCACCCTAACCCTCACCCTAACACTAACCCTGACACTAAACCTCCCCTCACCCACAACCTCACCGTAACCGTAACCCTAAACCTAACCCTAACAATAACACTAACCCTCACCCTAACCCTAACCTCACACTCACCCTAACCCTCACCCTAAAACTTATTTTCACCCTAACCCACACCCTAACTCTAAACCTAACCCTAATCCTCACCCTAACCCAAACACTAACCGAAACCTTTAAACTAACCCTGAACTTCACCCTAACCCTAACCCTGCCCCTCATCCTAACCATCATCCTTACCCTAACTCTAAACCCTCACCCTGACCCTAAACCTAATCTTAAACCTCACCTGCACCCTAACAATCACGCTCACCGTCACCCTCACCCTCACCCTCAACCTCACCCTAAACATCAACCTATACCTAACCCTCACCCTAACCCTAAGCCTAACACTCATCCTAACCCTAACCCTCACCGGCAACTAACCATCAGCCTATCCCTAACCCTAACCCTAACGCTCACACTCACCTTAACCCTAAACCTCACACTCACCCTCACCCTCAGCTTAAACCTAAGCCTAACAATAACCCTAACCATAACCCTCACAATCACCCTCATCCTAAACCTAACCCTAACCCTAACCCTAAACCTAACACTCACCCTCACCCTCACCCTAACCCTAACCCAAACCCTCAACCGAATCCTCACCCTCAAACTCACCCTAACCCTCACGCTCAACCTAAACGTCACCCTAAACCTAACACTCAACCTAACCTTTAGCTGAACCCTCAATCTAACCCCAACCCTCACACTCACCCTCTCCCTCAGGCTCACCCTAACCCTAATCCTAACCCTAACCCTAACCCTCACCCTCACCCTCAACCTAAACCTATTTCTAACCCTAACCGTCACCCTAACCGTAACCTCCAACCTAACCGTAACCCTCACCAAAACCCTAACGCTAACCCTCACCCTAACCGTAACCCTCACCCTCACTCTCAGCCTAAGCCTAACCCTATCCCTAACCCTCACACTCACCCTTACACTAAAACTAACCTTAAGCCTCACCCTGACCCTCAACCTCAACCTAACCCTAACTCAAACACTCAACCGAACCTTCACTTCAACCTCACCCTAACCTTTACCCTCAACCTAAACATCACCCTAACCCTAACCCTCACCCTAACCTTAACCCTCACATTAACCCTAACCCTCACCCTAACCCTAACCCTCAACCTAACCCTTACCCTCACCATAACACTAAGGCTAACCCTAACTTGAACCCTCACAGTAACCCTAAACCTTACCCTAACCATAACCCTCACAGTAACCCTAATCTTAACCCTAACCATAACCCTACCCCTCACTCTAACCTTAACCCCAACCCTAAACCTCACCCTCACCGTCACCCTAACTCTCACCCTAACCCTAACCCTCACCATAAACCTCTCCTAACCCTCAGCCTCATTCTACACATCACCCTAACCATAACACTCACACTAACCCTAATCCTATCTCTCACCCTAACCCTAAGACTCACCCTAACCCTCACCCTAACCTCCAACCTAACACTAACCCTCACCCTAACCCTAACGCTGAACCTAACCCTTACCCTCACTCTAACCCTAACACTCACACTATCCCTAATCCTCACCCTTACCATAACCCTACCCCTCACCTTAACCCTCAGCCTAACTCTAACCCCAACCCTAACCCTCACCCTCACCGTCACCCTATCACTCATTTTAACCCTCACCCTTCCCCTCACCCTAACTCTAACCCTAACCCTAAACCTCACTCTCAGCCTAACCCTCACCCTGAACCATAACCTCACCGTCACCCTAACCCTAAACTTCACCCTAACCCTAACCCTTACCTAAAACCTCACCCTAGTCCTCGCCCTAACCCTAATTCTGACCCTAACCCTCCACCGAACCCTAACCCTCATCCTCACCCTAAACCTCACATTAACCCTAAACCTAATCCTCAATCTAATTCTCACCCTAACCCTAACCCGAAACCTTACCCTAATCCTCACCCTAACCCTAACCCTCACCCTTATCTTAACCCTCACCCTCCGCCTAACCCTCACATTTACAATTACCATCACCCTCAACCTAACCCTCACCCTAAACCTAACCCTCACCCTAGCCCTCACCCTAACCCTAAACCTAACCCTCACCCTCACGCTCACCCTCAGTGTAACACTAACCCTATCACTATTCCTAATCCTAAACCTCACCCTCACCCTAATCATCACCGTAATTCTTACCCTCACACTAATCCTAAACCTAACCCTAACCCTAACTCTCACACTAAATCTAACCCTCACCCTAACCGTAACACTAACCCTTATCCTAACCCTCATATTAACCCTAACCCTAACCCTCACCCCAACCCTCACCCTAAACCTCACCGTCATCCTAAACCTGACCCTAACCCTAATAATAAACCTAACGCTCACCTGACTCCTAACCTTCACCCTCACCCTAATCCTAACCCTAAACCTCACCCTAACCCTAAGCATAACCATACACCTAACCCTCACCCTAACACTCACCCTTAACCTAACCCTCACCCTAACCCTAAAACTCACATTAATCCTCAACCTAACCCTCACTCTCACACTCCCCCTCACCCTAATCCTCACCCTAACCCTCACCCTAACCCTCACCCTAACCCTAATGCTAACTCTAAAACTCACCCTAACCCTCATGCTATCACTTACCCACACCCCAAACCTAAGCCTAACCTTAAACCTCACCCTCACACTAAACCTCACCCTAACCCTAAACCTAATCCTAACCCTCACCCACACCCTATCCCTAACCCTAACCCTAACCCTAACCTAACTCTAACCCTAACCTTCAACGACAACCTAACCCTCACCATTACCCGAACCCTCACCCTAACCCTAACCCTCACCCACAACCTAACGCTCAAGCTCACCCTCACCCTAAACCTCACCTAATTCTCACGCTAACCCTAACCATTACCTAACAAAGACCCTCAGCCTAAACCTCAACTTCACCCTAACCCTCACCCTCACCATAGACCTCACCCTAACCATAAACATAACCCTAACCATAAACCTTACCCTCACCCTCACGCTCACCCTCAGCCTAAACCTACCCCTATCCCTAATCCTAACCCTAACCCTCATCCTCACCCTAACCCTCACCATAACCCTTCCCCCCACCCTCACCCTCACCCTAAACGTAACCCTCACACTAAACCTAACTCTCATCCTAAACCTAACCCTACCCCTCACCCTAAACATAACCCTAACCCTAAACCTCACCCTCACACTAGCCCTCACCCTAACCCTAATTCTAACCCTAACCCTCATCCTCACCCTAAACTTCACACTAGCCCTAACCCAAATCCTCAGTCTAACCCTAACCCTAACCCTTACCCTAACCCTCAACCTCAGGCTAACCCTCACCGTTACTCTTACAGTCACGCTCATCCTAACCCTCACCCTAAACCTAAACTAATCCATCACTATAACCCTAACCCCCACCCTCACCCTCACCCTCATCCTAACCCTATTCCTAAGCCTAACCGTAACCCTATCCCTCACCCTAGCCCTCACCCTAACCCTAATCCTAACCCTAACCCTAACCCTAACCCTCACCCTAACCCTAAGGCTAATCATCACCCTAAGCCTAATCCTCTCCCCAACCGTCACCCTCAACCTTACCCTAAGTCTAAGCCTAATCCTTATCCTAACCCTCACACTCACCCTCACCCTAAACCTAATCCTAACCCTAAACCTAACCCTAAACCTCAACCTAACCCTCACCCTAGACCTAAAGCTAACCCTAACACTAACACTAACCCTAACAGTCACCATAACCTTCACCCTCAACCTAACTCTAACTCTAAACCTCACCATCACCCTATCCCTAATCCTAACCTTATCCCTAAACCTCACACTAATCCTAACCCTAACTCTCACCCTCACCCTCACCCAAACCATAACTCTAACCCTAACCCTAACATTAACACTAATCCTAAACCTAAAACTAACCCTAACCCTAACGCTAACCTTCACACTCAGCCTCACCCTAATTGCAAATGTAACCCTAACCATAACACTTACAATGATCCTAACCCTAATCCTAACCATCACCCTCACCCTAACCCTAATCCTAAACGTAACCCTCACCCTAACCCTAACCCTGACCCTCACTGTAACCCTCACCATCATCTTAAGCCTCACCCTCACCCTAACCCTAACCCTCATCTTAACCCTTAACCTCACCCTAATCATAACACTAAGCCTAAATTAAAACTCACAATAACCCTCACCCTCACCCTAACTGTAACCCAAAACCTAACGATCAACCTAACCCTCACCCTAAGCCTAACCCTAAACCTAACCCTAAACCTCACATTAACCCTAACTCTCACCATAACCCTAACCCTACCCCTCACCCTAACCTTCATGCTAACTCTAAACCTCACCCTTACCAGAACCCTAACCCTATCCCTAACCATAAACCTCACCTTAAGGCTAACTCCAACCCTAACCCTAACCTAACCCGTACCCTAACCCTAAGTCTAACCCTTTCCCTAAACTTAAACCTTACCTTCACCCTCTCTCTCAACCTAACCTTAAACCTAACCCTAACCCTCACCCTCACCCTAGCCCTCACCCTAGCCCTCACCCTAAACCTAATCCTAACCCTAATCCTCACCCAAACCCTAACCCTAACCATCACCCAAAACCTATTCCTCATCCCCACCCTAACCCTCAGCCTAACCCTAAGCGTAAGCCTAACCTAACCCTAAACCTCACCCTCAACCTATCCCGCACCCTAACCCTAATTCAAACGATAACCCTCAACCTAACCCTCACCCTAAACCTAACCCTAAACCTCACACTAAACCTAACTCTAACCTTCAACCTAACCCTAACCCTCATCCATACAGTAACTCTAACCCTAACCCTCACCCTAACCCTAAACCTAACCCGAACCCTAAACCTCACACTAACCCAAACCCTAAACTTAACATTCAACCTAGCCCTCAACCTAACCTGAATCCTAAACCTATACCTCATCCTAACCCTAACCCTAAACCTAACCCTAAACCTCATCCTAACCCTAACACTCACCCTCACCCTCAGCCTAACCCTAAGCCTAAGCCTAACCCTAACCCTGACCCTCACCCTCACCCTAACCAAAATCCTAAATGTAACCCTATCCCTAACCCTAACCCTCACCCTCACCCTCACGCAAACCCTAACACTAACACTAATCCTAACACTAACCCTCACAGTAACCCTCACCCTAACCCTAACTCAAACCCTAAACCTCACCCTCACCCTCAGCTTAAACCTAAGCCTAACTCTAACCCTAACACTAATCCTCACCCTCACCCTCACCTTAAACCTAAACTTAATCCGAGCCCTAACCCTAACCCTCATCCTAACCCTAACCCTAAACCGCACCCTCACCCTCAGCTTAAACCTAAGCCTAACTCTAACCCTAACCCTAAACCTAAAACTAACGCTAACCCTAACCCTCATACTAACCCTAAATCTAAACCTAAACCTCAACCTCACTCTAACCCTAACCCTAACCCTAAACCTCACCCTAACCCTAAACCTCACCCTCACACTAACCCTAATCCTAACCCTAACAATAAACCTAACCCTAACACTAACCCTCACCCCAAACATAAACCTCACCCTAATCCTAACCCTCACCCTAAAACTTACCGTCAAGGTAACACTTAACCTCACCCTAATACTAACCCTCACACAAACCCTAACCCTCACCCTAACGCTAAACCTCACCCTAACCCTTACCCTAAACTTCACCCTCACCCTAGCACTCAACCTAACCCTAATTCTAACCCTAACACTCAACCTCAACGTCACCCTCATCCTCATCGTAACCATAACCCTAACCCTAACAATAACCCTAACCCTACCCCTAAACCTCACCCTAACCATAACCCTCACCCTAACACTAAACCTCACCCTAACTCTTACCCTCACCCTAACACTAACCCTCACACTATCCCTAAACCTCAAAAAACCCCTAAACCTAACCCTATCCCTAATCCTAACCCTCACCCTAACCCTAATTCTAACCCTAAACCTCACCCTAACCCTAACCCTAACACAAACCCTCACCCTAACCCTCACCCGAACCCTAATCCTAAACCTCACACTCACCCTATCCCACACCCTAACCCTAATCCTAAACCTAACCCTAACCCTAACACACACCCTCACCCTAACCCTCACCCGAACCCTAACCCTAACACTAACCCTAAACCTAACTCTCACCGTAACCCTCAACCTAACACTAATCTCTAACCCTAAACCTCAAACTTACACTGATCCTAAACCTAACCCTTAACCTCACCCTAACACTAACCCTAAACCTCACCCTCACCCTAGCCCTAACCCTAACCCTAATCCTAAACCTAACCCTCATCTTAACCCTCACCCTAACCCTCACACTAACCCTAATCTTAACCATAACCCTAACAATAAACCTCACCCTAACCCTAAACCTAACCCTAACCCTAACCCTAACCCTCATCCTAACCCTCACCTGATCCCTAAATCTAACCCTAAACCTCACCTTCACCCTAACCCTAATTCTAACCCTAACCCTTACCCTAAACCTCACTCTAACCCTAACCCTCAACCTCACCCTCACCATAACCCTAATCCTCACCCTAACCAAAACCTTCATTCTAACCCTAACCCTCACCCTAACCACAACCATCACCCTAACCCTAACACTCACCCTAACACTTACTCTCACACTAACAATAACCCTAAATCTAACACTAACCCTCACAGTAACCCTAACTCTCACCCTAACCCGAAACCTCACCCTAAACCTAACCCTAAACCTCAGCCTCGCTCTAGCCCTCACCCTAACCCTAATTCTAATCTTAACCCTAAACCTAACCCTAACCCTCATCCTCGCCCTAAACCTCAAACTAACCCTAACAATAATCCTCAATCTAACCCTCACCCTCATCCTAACCCTCACCCTAAACCTTACCCTAAGCCTCACCCTAAACCAAACCCTCACCCTTAGGGGAACACTGACCATCAACCTAAGCCTCACCTTTACTCTTACCAACACGCTCACCCAAATCCTCATTCTAACCCTAACCCTCATCCTAACAATCACCCTAACCCTAACCCAGTCCATCACCCTAACCATAACTCTCATCCTCACCCTCAACCTCAGCCTAAACATAAGCCTAAGCCTAACCCTAAACCTAACCCTCACCCTCACCCTAGCCCTCACCCTAAACCTAATACTAACCCTAACCCTCATCCTAACCCTCACCCTAACCCTAACCATCACCCAAAACCTATTCCTCACCCCCAACCTCACCCTCAGCCTAACCCTAAACCTAATCCTAACCCTAAACATTACCCTCACCCTCAGCCCCACCTTCACTGCAAACTTAACCCAAACCAAAACACTAACAATAACCCGAATTCTAACCCTAACCCTAACCCTAATCCTCACCCCCACCCTCACCTTAAGCCTAACCCTAAGCCTAACCCTCACCTCAAACCTAACCCTAACCCTACCCCTAATCATAAACCTAAATCTAATCCTCAGCCACACCCTCACTCTAACCCAAACCATAACGCTAACCCTCATCCTAACCCTAAGCCTAATGCTAACCATAACCCTAACGTTCACACTCACCCTCACCCTAACCCTAATCTCAAACCTAACCCTATCCCTAACCATAACCCTCACCCTAACACTCACCCTAGCCCTCACCCTAACCCTTATCCTAACCCTAAACCTCATCCTAACTCTCACCCTAACCCTAACCCTAACCCTCACCATAACCATAACCCTCACACTCAACCTCTTGCTCGGCCTAAGCCTAAGGCTAAGCCTAAGCCTAACCCTAACCCTCACCATAACTCTAACCATAACACTAACCCTAAATCTAACCCTAAACCTCACCCTCACCCTAACCCTAACCCTAACTCTAACCCTAACCCTAAACCTAAACCTCAACCTAACCCCAAACCTAACCCTCACCCTTACCCTCACCGCAAACGTAACCCTAACCCTAACCCTAACAATAACCCTAACCCTAACCCTAACACTCACCCTATCCCTAACCCTAACACTCACTTTAACCATAACTCTCACCCTAACCCAAACCCTCACCCTAACCCTAACCCTAACACTAACCCTCACACTAACCCTAACCATCACCCTAAACCTAAACCTCACCCTAACACGAACCCTCACCCTAACCCACACCCTAAACATAACTCTACACCTAAACCTCACCCTCACACTAACCCTAACTCTAACCACAACCCTAACACTAAACCTCACCCTAACCCTAACCCTCAAAATCACCCTCACAGTAACCGTAACCCTAACCCTTACCCTAACAATAACCCTAACCCTAACCCTAACCCTAACCTTCACCCTCACCCTAACCCTAACCCTAATCCTAACCCTAAAACTCACCCTCACCTTAACCCTTACCCTAAACCAAACCCTCACCATAACCCTAACCCTCACCCTCAGCGTAAACCTAACCCTAACCCTAAACCTAACTCTCAACCTAACCATAACCCTAAACTTAATCTTAAACTCCACCCTAACCCTAACCCTCACCCTAACCCTAACCCTAACCCTAAACCTCACCCTAACCCTCACCCTCAACTTAACCCTAACCAAAACCCTAACCTCACCCTAACCCTCACCCTAACCCTAACCCTCATTCTAACCGTCACACTAACCCTAACCCTACCCCTCACCATAAACTTCATCTTAACACTAACCCTAACCCTAACCCTAACCCTAAACCTCACCCTAACCCTAACCATAACCCTCACTTTCACCCTCACCCTAAACTGAACTGTAACCCTCACTCTAACCCTAACAATAACCCTAAATCTAATCTTAAACCTCAAACTCACCCTAACCCTAACCCTAAACCAAACCCTCACCCTCACCCTAACCCTCAGCCTCACCCTCAACCTCACCTTCACCCTAACCCTGACCCTCACCCTAGCCCTCACCCTCACCCTAACCCTAACCCTAAACCTCACCCGCACCCTCACTCTCACCCTCAGCCTAAACCTAACCCTATCTCTAATCATAACCCTTACCTTCACCTTCACCCGAACCCTCACCATAACCCTTACCCTCAACCTCAACCTATCCTTCACCGTAAATCTCACACTAAACCAACCCTCACCCTAAACCTAATGCTAACCTTCATCATAACCCTAAAGTTCACCCTCAACCTAGCCCTCACCCTAACCCAAAGCCTCACCCTAAACCTCACCCTCACACCACCCTCAAACTAAACCTAATCCTTACCCTCACCCTAACCCTAGCCCTCACCCTAACCCTAACCCTCACCCTAGCCCTCACCCTAACCCTAAACCTAACGCTCACCCTCACCCTCAGCGTAACACTAACCCTATCCCTATCCCTAAACCTAAACCTCACCCTCACCATAACCATCAACCTAATTCTTTCCCTCACACTAATCCTAACCCTTACCCTAACCTTTACTCTCACACTAAACCTAACTCTCACCCTCACCGTAACCCTACCCCTTACCCTAACCCTCACCTTAACCCTAAACATAACCCTCACTCTAAACCTCACAGTCACCCTAACCCTGACCCTAACCCTAATCCTAACCCTAAGCCTCACTCTAAACCTAACCCTCCCCCTCCCTAACCCTCACCCTAAACCTCACCCTAATCCTAACCCTAACCCTCAGCCTAACCCAAAACCTAACCCTCACCCTAACCCTAATCCTAACCTACACTCTAACCCTAATATTCAGCCTAACCCTAAACCTAACATTAAACCTCACACTCACCCTCACCCTCTCCTTAACCATAAGCCTAACCCTAACCTTCACCCTCACCCTTATCTTAACACTAAACCTAACCCTAACCCTCACTTTAACAGTAACCATAAACTTCACCCTCACCCTAACCCTAACCCTTACTTTATCCTCACCCTAACCTTAACCCACACATTAATCCTAATACCCCCATAACCGTAACCCTACCCCTAACCCTAACCCTCACCCTAATTTTAACCCTAACCCTAACTCTCACCCTAAACCTCACCCTCATACCACCCTCAAACTAACCCTAACCCTAACCCGACCCCTCACCCTAAACCTAAATCTCACCCTAACCCTAACCCTCATCCTAGCCCTCACCCTAACCCTAACCCTAAAACTCACCCTCACCCTCACCATCACCCTCAGCGTAACACTAACGATAACCCAAATCCTAACCCTAAACCTCACCCTCACCCTAACCGTCACCCTAATTCTTTTTTTTTTAAATTTTTTTAATATTATTTTATTTTATTTGAGAACATACTGTACAGAGTGGCTACAATTACATGGGCAGGATAATGCATACATTTCTTACCAAGCATTGCAGCCTCCTCCTTTGTTTACCCTTCACCTCCCTTCCCAGCCTCCCCCCTCCCCCCACCCAATTATACCCCCCTCCCCCCCTCACACCGACATTGTAAAGCTGGTTTTGACATGACATTTTGTACTTCTCATTGTTGCAACAGGTCCACCTGAATCCTTAAACGACTTGTTTGTCCCCATCTCCTCCACATGTTATACTGACATCAAATATAGTGAAAGCGGGGGTTACACTGTGGGGGAGGGACATACAAAGCAACAAAGAAATAATCTTATAAATGCGTTAGAAACACATGCATGAAAGAAACAAAAACATTAAAATACATATTTAAGGGTTCATTTTCCTAACATCACATTATCTGACCTTTTCCGCTTGACTCATACCTATACTAGATATTGCAAATAAGGGAAACCATGGGACCTATGCTTCTTTGGGCCTGGCTTACTTCACTTAATATAATTTTTTCCAAACCTTTCCATTTCCTAACAAACGGGGAAATGTCATTCTTTCTGATGGAGGCATAGAATTCCATTGTGTATATATACCACATTTTCTTGATCCATTCATCTACTGAGGGGCATCTGGGTTGGTTCCATATCTTAGCTATGGTAAATAATGCTGCAATAAACATAGTTGTGCTGGTAGCTTTAGTGTGGTCTTGTTTGTAAACATTTGGGTAAATGCCCAAAAGTGGGATTGCTGGATCATAGGGGAGATCTATGTGAAGTCTTTTGAGGAACCTCCATACTGCTTTCCAAAGTGGTTGAACAAGTTTACATTCCCACCAACAATGAAGTAAGGTTCCTTTCTGTCCACATCCCCTCCAGCATCTGTTGTTGTTAGAGTTCTTGATTTTTGCTGTTCTAACTGGAGTGAGGTGATATCTCAATGTTGTTTTGATTTGCATTTCTTTTATGGCTAGGGATGTTGAACATTTCTTCATGTGTCTATTGGCCATCCTTCTTTCTTCTTCAGAGAAGCTTCTCTTTAAGTCTTTCGCCCACTTATTTATTGGGCAGTTGTTTCTTTGAGGATTTGTTGTTGGGTGGTTTAATTTTTTGAGTTCCAAGTATATTTTAGATATGAGACCCTTGTCCGTTGTATGGCTAGTAAAGATCTTCTCCCAATCGGTGGGCTTTCTATTGATCTTGCTAGCTATGTCATTTGCCCTGCAGAAGCTCTGCAACCGTATGCAATCCCATTTGTCCAACCTTTCTTTGATTTGTTGTGCTTCTGGGTCTCTATTCAGAAAATTTCTGCCTGAGCCAAGGAGACCTAAGGTTTCTCCTATTCCATCCTGTAATGTTTTCAGAGTGTCTGCTTTGAGTTCAAGGTCTTTGATCCATTTGGAGTTGATTCTGGTGCAGGGTGATATATAAGGATCTAGCTTTAGTTTTCTACATGTAGTTAACCAATTTTGCCAGCACCATTTACTGAAGAGGCTGTCTTTCTTCCATTCTATTGTTTTAGCTTCCTTATCAAAGATTAGATGTCTATAGGTCTGTAGGTTCATTTCTGGGTTTTCAATTCTATTCCATTGGTCCTGAGGTCTGTTCTTATGCCAATACCAAGCTGTTTTGATTACTATGGCTTTATAATAGAGTTTGAAATTTGGTATTGATATTCCTCCAGCAGTGTTCTTTCCGTTGAGGAGCGTTTTTGCTATTCGGGGTCTTTTATTGTTCCATATGAATTTTTGGATTGCCTCTTCTATTTCCTTGAAGAATGAGGGTGGAATTTTGATAGGTATCGCGTTGAATTTGTAGATAACCTTGGGAAGTATTGCCATTTTCACGATGTTAATCTTTCCAATCCAGGAGCATGGGAGGTTTTGCCATTTTTTAAGTTCTGTGTTGATTTCCTTTTTCAAGATTTTAAAGTTTTCATCATAGAGGTCCTTCACTTCTTTGGTTAAGTTAATTCCTAGGTATTTTATTTTTTGTGGGGCTATTACAAATGGAGTTGCTTTCCTAATTTCAGCCACACTTTTCTCATTGTTGGCATATAGAAAAGCCATTGATTTTTGGGGGTTAATTTTATAACCTGCTACTTTGCCAAAGTTTTGAATCAGCTTGAGTAATTTGTGAGTGGAGTCTATGGGATTCTTTAAATACAAGATCATGTCATCTGCAAAGAGGGAGAGTTTTATTTCTTCTTTCCCTATTTGGATCCCCTTTATGTCTGCATCTTGTCTTACTGCTGTAGCTAGGCATTCTAATACTAGATTGAAGAGAAGTAGAGAGAGTGGGCATCCTTGTCTTGTTCCTGAGTTAAGAGGAAATGGCTTTAGTTTTTCACCATTGAGTATAATGCTGGCTGTAGGTTTGTCATATACAGCCTTTATTGTATTGAGGAATGTTCCATGGATTCCTAATTTTTCCAGAACCTTCATCATGAAGGGGTGTTGGATCTTGTCAAATGCTTTTTCTGCATCTATTGAGATAACCATATGTTTCTTATTCTTTCTCCTGTTGATGTGATGAATAATATTAATTGATTTGCGTATATTGAACCAGCTTTGCATCCCTGAAATGAATCCTGTTTGATCATAGTGTATGATTTTTTGGATGAATTGTTGAAGTCGATTGGCCAAAATTTTGTTGAGAAGTTTTGCATCAATGTTCATCAAAGAAATGGGTCTCTAGTTCTCTTTCTTTGATGAGTCCCTCCCTGGTTTTGGGATGAGGGTTATGATGGCTTCATAGAATGCGTTCGGTAGTGAGCTTTCTTTTTCAATTTCATTGAAGAGTTGGAGGAGTATTGGTGTGAGCTCTGCTTTGAAGGCCTTGTAAAATTCCGATGTAAAACCATCTGGTCCTGGACTTTTCTTAGCTGGGAGGTCTCTTATTGCTGTTTCTATTTCAATGCTTGATATGGGCCTGTTAAGCTGGTTTAACTCATCTTGGTTTAGTTTTGGCATGTCAATATTTGCTAGGAAAAGGTCCATTTCTGTCAAGTTCTCAAACTTATTATCATAAAGTTTTGAGAAGTATTCCCTTATAATGTTCTGAATCTTGGTTGTTTCCGTGGTGATGTTTCCATTCTCATCTCTGAGTTTATTAATTTGGGTGTGTTCTCTCCTTTTTCTGATAAGGTTTGCTAAGGGTCTGTCAATTTTGTTAAGTTTTTTGAAGAACCAACTCTTTGTTTTGTTGATTCTTTCTATAGTTTTTTTGGATTCTAATTCATTTAATTCTGATTTAATTTTGATTATTTCTTTCCGTCTACTGGATTGGGGTTTATCTTGCTGCTCTTTTTCAAGGAGGTTTAGATGTGTCATTAAATTGTTAGTTTCCGATCTCTCCAATTTGTTGATGTAGGAGCTCAGAGCTATAAACTTGCCTCTGAGTACTGCCTTTGCTGTGTCCCAGAGGAGCTGGTAATTTGTGTGTTCATTTTTGTTGAATAGCATGAACATTTGAATTTCCTTTCTAATCTCTTCCATGACCCACTCATGATTCAGCAGTGTGTTGTCCAGCCTCCATGTGATACCGGACTTTCTTTGGTGGCTTTTGGTGTTGAGTTCTAATTTTATTCCCTTGGGGTCAGAGAGAATGCAAGGTATAACTTCAATGTTTCTGAATTTAGACAAGTTTGCTTTGTGGCCTAAAATGTGGTCTATTTTAGAAAACGTTCCATGTGCTGCTGAGAAGAACGTGTATTCTGATGCTGCTGGGTGAAATGTTCGGTAAATGTCTGTTAAGTCTAGTTGGTCTATGCAGCTGTTTAGATCTGCGGTTTCTCTGTTGAGTTTTGCCGAGTTAATCTATCTAGTGGGGAGAGTGGTGTGTTAAAATCCCCAACAATTAATGTCTTTGGATCTATATGGGATTTGAGGGAAAGTAGTGTTTCTTTGATAAATTTGGGTGCTCCATTGTTTGGCGAATAGATATTTAGAATTGTAATATCCTCCTGAAGGAGAGATCCTTTAATTAGTATGTAGCGACCTTCTTTATCTCTTCTCACGAATTTTAATTTGAAGTCTATTTGATCTGATATTAGGATTGCAACTCCCGCCTGTTTATGAGGGCCGTTTGCTTGGTAGATTTTGTTCCAGCCTTTAACATTGAAAATGTGTTTGTTTTTACGGGCAAGATGTGACTCCTGCAGGCAGCAGATAGAAGGGTCTTGTTTTTTAATCCAACTAGACAGTCTATGTCGCTTAATTGGAGAGTTCAGTCCGTTAACGTTAAGAGATAGGACTGAGAGGTATTTGGGAGTTCCTGCCATGTTATCCACCTTCTTGGGGGCTGCGAAAACTGGGTTCTTCCTAAGGTTCTTGGATTCTCAGTTTGGGTGCAGTTTCTTGGCCTTTGTTGCGGTCTTGTTGGTTTTCTATGTGTAGGACATCTTTAAGAATCTTTTGTAGGGCTGGTTTGGTGGAGATGAATTGTTTCAATTTTTCTTTGCTATGGAAGGTTTTTATTTGGCCTTCAGTTATGAAGGAGAGTTTAGCTGGGTACAGTATTCTTGGTTGATAGTTGTTTGTTTTTAGGGCATGGCATACGTCATTCCAGGCTCTTCTTGCTTTGATTGTCTCTGCTGAGAAATCTGAGGTAATTCTGATTGGTTTCCCTTTATAGGTGATTACGCTTTTCTCCCTGACAGCTTTAAGGATCTTTTCCTTGGTCTGGGTTGATCCTGTGTGGATTATAATGTGACGGTGGGATGTCCTATTCTGGTCTGGTCTATTTGGGGTTCTAAAAGCTTCTTGTATCTGCTACGATCCTGTTAAACAAATTTCCTAGACCATTAACTTCTGTTTCTAGGTGCTCCTCTACACCCATTATCCTTAGATTGGGCCTTCTGATGGTGTCTTCCAGGTGTTGGATAGACCTATCATATTTCTTGGACTTGTCTTGGATGGTTGTATGTTCTTTCTCTATAATATCTAGGCTGTCTTCAATCCCTGAGATTCGATCTTCTGCATGGTCTAACCTGCTGTCAAGACTCTCTACTTTGTTTTTTATCTCTTTTCCTTCTAATTGGTCAGCTTTGATGGCTTCAAGTTCTTTGTTGAAGCTCTGTTTTAGGTCTTGTATGAATTTCTTTACTTCCTTAATTTGGTGTTCAGTGTTTGTTCTCAAATCACTTAGTTGATTGGTTATGGTTTCTTTGGACTCCCATTCCTTCTGTTGGGTTCCATTCAGCATTCCCTTTGTGGTCTCCCTGACTTCCTTCAGCTCTTTGTTAATGGATTCCATGAATGCCTTTAGTGATCTTTGTGTATTCTCTACCTGGTCTCTCAATTCCTGAATTACTCTTTGATTAGCTTCCTCCCGTCTGTGGGATTCCTGCAGTTCTCTTTCTTCCCGTTCGTGGGATTCCTGCAGTTCTCTTTGAGTGTTCTCTGCCTGCTCACGATATTCCTCCCTTTCTCTTTGAGTATTCTCAAGTTGTTCACGCAAATCCTGTATCAGTTTTTGAGTAGCTTCCTCACGCTTGTGATATTCCTGTATAAACTTCTGGGATGCCTCCTCTCTCTCCCTGTCACGCTCATACAGAGTCCTTTGTACATTGTCAAACTTCTCATTTATCATGTTTGCTATTAGTGTTTGTAGAGCTATTTGGGAACTCTCCTCTGGATTATTCTTTATCTGTTCTAATCCCTGATTATCAAGATTGGGAATTGAGATACCCGAATTTGCAATTTTTCTTGTGTTTTTCCGGCTTACTCTGCCCATTTGAGATGAAGATTGCACCAGTTTTGTGCTAGAACACTATCTTAAGGCAACCATCAACCAAAGTTTGCGTTTGTACAGTCAATAGTCTACAGATACAATCTAGTTCAACAGATACATCTATTCAACATCAAACAACTATATGTTAAAGGACTTCGAACCGCAGAAAAGAATTTGGAAAACCAGAAAGTATTAGGATTAGGGAGAGATGTGGGTAAAAAATAGGAATAGATTGGTGTGGGGAGGCACAGGGAGAGTTAACTATGTCCTAATCACAATGTAGGAAATGGGTTGGGAAGGATGCAAGTAGAGAGAGAGAGTAAAAGAAGAGACGGAAAGGAGAATGAAGAGAGACCAGAAAAAAAATAGAAACGTAAAAATTAATGTTATTATAGAGGTTAAAAGACCGTCTATTTAGAGAGGAATGTGAATATGTTCAGAGAAGGGGAGGGACATAGAGGAGATGTGAAAAACTTTAAGGATGGGAAAGGGAGAAGAAAAGGTCAGAAGTTCAGTAGAGCTAGACAAAAAACAAAAAGATAATTAAGAAAGAAAGAAAAAGAGAAAGAAGACAAGAAAAGAAAGGAAAACGCTCATTCACATATTCCTAAAATAAAAATTATAAGATGAGAAAAAAAAAAGTTACTGGAAAACAATTATTTTTTCAGAAGAGGCAAAAATTAAAGATTAATAAAAGTTTTAGAAGGGAAAAAAATTTATATATATATATATATATGGTAACAAAAAAAACAAGCAAAAAAAAAGAAAAGAAGAAGAAGAAGAAAAAAAGAAAAAAAATTCTTTTGATTTTTTTTTTGGGGGGGAGGAGTGGGAAGAATCCTGTATCTCCCTTTTGTCTGTAACCAGTCTCTTGTTGGAGTCTCTGGTCAGCTTGAGGTCCTGTGGCTTGATTGGTTTCTTAAGTTGGTTGGTTGGAAGAAGCAGAAAAATGCTCTGCTTTACCCAAGCTTTTGAGATCCCCCTCCCAGGTTAGTTTTCTGGGAGGGTGATCTGCTTTGAGAATCACAAAAGAGGGGGATGTGGTGATGAGGCTAGGTTCTGGGTAGAGTTGAGGCCTTTCAACAAACAGTAGCTTTTCCCTGGGGCTATTTTGTGATAAAGCTCACAGCGCCCAGCCTGGAGCCATTCTCAGGGTTTCTGTTTTTCAATTGATTGTGGTGGCTGCTAGAGGGAGGGGCAGCCTCTGGCTCTGGTTACCCAGTGAGGCAAGGCACTCCGATGGCTGGCGCCTGAGCTGGGTGACTTTTCCCTGGATGGAGCTGAGTCTGGCAGGTCACTTCGCCATTAAGTTCTTTTGACCTGCTAAATGACTCGTTTTATTCCAAGGCCTGAGCTGGAGCTGGCAGCTCCTCCGAGCTTTGTCGGTATCCAAGATGGAGATCACCGGTGCTGGGGGGGGAGGGGTGGCCTTCCCTCCTCTGCTCCCTGAGAAGGAGTGAGGATGTCGGGCTTGTACTCACGCCGAGTCTTGGATCCTGGGTCGTCTCTGATCTGCAAACAGCAGGATGAAGATGTCCGTTCCTTGTCGGTTCTTGTTGGTGTTGAGTAGAATCCGCTCGTCCGCTGCGTCTGGCTCCTTCGTCCCGGACTCTCTGAGTCTCAGGTATGACCCCGCGGCGGTGGTCGCTGCTGGGACCCTGCCACCGCAGCGGCAGCTGATGTGTTTCCTTGGCTTCCCCTCTCTTGTCTAACTCTCTGTCCTGTGATGGCACACTTGGTGTGATTCTCTGGCTTAGGACTGTTCACTGGAATTCTAAAACTGCTTTCTATGCGAGAGCTTGTTCAGATTCCAGCTTCTCCTCCTCCATCTACCCGGAACTCATCACCCTAATTCTTACCTTCACACTAATCCTAAACCTAACCCTAAACCTAACACTCACACTAAACCTAACCCTCACCATAACCTTAACCCTACCACTCATCCTAAACCTCATCCTAACCCTAACCCTAAACCTAACCCTAATCCTAAACCTCACCATAACCTTAACCCTCACCCTCAACATAACCATAAACCTAAACATAACTCTAAAAATAACCCTAACCCTAAACTTTATCCTAACCCTCACCCTCACCCTAACCCTAACCCTAACCCTCACCCTAAACCTAACCCTCACCCTCACCATAAACCTAAACCTAACCCTAACACTTACCCTCACCCTAACACTAACCCTAACCCTAAACCTCACACTGACTCTAAACCTCACCCTAAACCTTACCCTCACCCTAACCCTCATCCTAACCCTCACCCTATCCCTAACCGTAACCCTCAAACTAACCCTAACCCTCACCCTAACCTTAACCTTACCACTCACCCTAAACCTCATGCTAACCCTAATCTTAAAACTAACCCTAATCCTAAACCTCACCCTAACCATAACCCTCACCCTCAACGTAATCATAAACCTAAACATAACCCTAAAAATAACCCTAACCCTAACCTTTATCCTAACCCTCACCCTCACCCTAACCCTAACTCTAACCCTAAACCTCACCCTAAACCTAACCCGCACCCTCACCGTAAACCTATACAAAACCCTAACACCCTCACCCTAACACTAACCCTAACCCTAAACCTCACACTCACTCTAACCCTCACCCTAAACCTAACCCTAACCCTCAACCTTATCTTAACCTCACCCTAACCCTAACCCTTACCCTTACCCTAACCCTCAATCTCACCCTCACCCTAATCGTAACCCTCACACTAAACCTCACCCTAATCATAACCTTCACTCTTACCATAACCCTCAAACTCACCCTAACCCTCACCCTTACCCTTATTCTTACCCTCACTCTAATCCTCACTCTAACCCTAACCCTCACCCTAACCTAACCTTATCCCTCACCCTAGTCCTCAACCTAACCCTAATGCTAACCCTAACCCTCAACCTAACCCTAACCCTAACCCTTAACCTCTCCCTAACCCTAACCCTCACCCCAACACTTACCCTCACCCTAACCCTCACCCTAATGCTAACCCTAACGCTAAACCTCACCTCACCAGCAACCTCACTGTAATCGTAACCCTAACCCTAACAATAACACTAACCCTAACCTTAAAACTAATCCCTAACCCACACTCTCACCCTCACCTTCATCCTAAACCTAACCCTAAACCACTCCATAACCCTAACCCTAAACTCACACTCACCCTAACCCTCACCCTAAAACTTACCCTCACCCTAACCCTCACCTTAACACTAAACCTAACCCTAAACCTCACCTTAAAACTCACCCTAACCCTAACCCTACCCCTCATCCTAACCATCATCCTAACCCTAACACTAAACCCTCACCCTAACCCTAAACCTAACCCTAAACCTCACCTGCACCCTAACAGTCACGCTCACCCTCACCCTTACCCTAACTCTAAACCTTACCCTAACTATCAAACTATCCCTAACCCTCACACTAACCTTAAGCCTAACACTCGCCCTAACCCTAAGCCTCACCCTCATCTAACCCTCAGCCTATCCCTAACCCTAACCCTAACGCTCACACTCACCCTAAGCCTAACACGCACACTCACCCTCAGCTTAAACCTAAGCCTAAAAATAACCCTAAACCTAACCCTCACAATCACCCTCATTCTAAGCATAACCCTAACTCGAAACCTAACCCTGACCCTCACCCTAACCCAAACCCTCAACCGAATCCTCACCCTCAACCTCACCCTAACCCTCACCATCAACCTAAACATCACCTTAAACATAACCCTCACTCTAACCCTTAGCTTAGCCCTACCGTAACCCTAACCCTCACACTAACCCTCACCCTCAGGCTCACCATAACCCTAATCCTAACCCTAACCCTCACCCTCACCCTCATTCTAAACCTATCCCTAAACCTAACCCTCACCCTAACCATAAACTCCAACCTAACCCTAACCTTCACCATAACCCTAACGCTAACCCTAACCCTAACCCTAAACCACACCCTCACCCTCACCCTCAGCCTAAGACTAACCCTATCCCTAACCCTCACACTCAACCTTACCCTAAAACTAACCCTAAGCCTCAACCTCACCCTCAACCTCATCCTAACCCTAACCCAAACACTCAACCCAACCTTCACCTTCACCCTCACATTAACTCTCACCCTCACCCTAAACATCAACCTAACCCTAACCCTCACCCTAACCCTCACCCTAAACCTAACCCTCACATTAACCCTAAACTTCACCCTAACCCTAACCCTCAACCTAACCCTTACCCTCAACCTAATACTAAGCCTAACCCTAACTTGAACCCTCACAGTAACCCTAACCCTCACCCTAAACCTAACCCTACCCCTCACTCTACTACTCATTCTAACTCTAATCCCAACCCTAAAACTCACCCTCACCGTCACCCTAACACTCACACTAACCCTAACCATCACCCAAACCCTGATCCTCACACACTCCAGAACCCTCATCCTCACTCTAACATTCACCCTCACCCCAACCCTCACTCTTACCTTATCCTCACCCTTCCCCTCTCCCTAACTCAGACACTAACCCTAACACTAACCTTCACCCTAATCCTAACCCTTACCCTCAGCCTCACCCTAAACCTTACCCTTACCTTAAATCTCACCCTAACCCTAACCCTCATATTTCACATCACCCTAACCATAACCCTCACTCTAACCCTAACCCTATCACTCACACGAAACCTAACACTCCCCCTAACCCTAACCTCCAAACTAAAACTAACCCTCACCCTAACCCTAACGCTAACCATCACCCTATCCTTAATCCCTTATCCTCACTCTAACCCTAAGCCTCACAGTAACCCTAATCCTCACTGTAACCCTAACTCTACCCCTCACCCTAACCCTCACTCTAACCCTAACCCCAACCCTAACCCTCACCCTCACCGTCACCCTAACACTCAGCCTAACCCTCAACCTTATCCTCACACTAACCCTAACCCCAACCCTAACCCTCACCCTAAACATTAACCTCACCCTCACCGTAAACCTAAACCTCACCCTAACCCTAAACCTAACCCTAAACCTCACCGTAGCCCTAACCCTAACCCTATCTCTAACCCTCACCCTCACCCTCACCCTAACCCTAACCCTCATCCTCACCCTAAACCTCACATTAACCCTAACCGTAATAATCAATCTAACCCTCACCCTAACCCTAACTCGAAACCTTACCCTAACCCTCACCCTAACACTAAACCTCACGCTTATATTAAACCTCACACTCAGCCTAACCCTCACCTTTACCCTTACCATCACCCTCACCCTAAACCTCACCCTATCTCTAACCCTCACCCTAGCCCTCACCCTAAACCTAACCCTAACCCTCACCCTCACCCTCACCCTCACCCTCAGCATAACATTAACCCTATCACTATTCCTAACCCTAAACCTCACCCTCACCCTAACCATCACCTTAATTCTTACCTTCACACTAATCCTAACCCTAACCCTAAACCTAACTCTCACACTAAACCTAACCCTCACCATAACTGTAACCCTACCCCTTATCCTAACACTCACGTTAACCCTAACCCTAAACCTCACCCCAACCCTCACCCTAAACCTCACCGTCACCCTAAACCTGACTCTAACCCTAATAATAATCCTAACCCTCACCAGAAACCTAACCCTCACCCTCACCCTAACCCTCACCCTAATCCTCACCCTAATTCTAAGCCTAACCCTCAGCCTAACCCTCACTGTAACCCTAAGGATTACCCTAATCCTAACACTCACCCTAACCCTAACCCTCTCCCTAACCCTAAACCTCACCCTAACCCTCACTCTCACCTGCACCCTCAGCATAACCCTCACCCTAACCCTAATGCTAACTCTAATCCTCACCCTAACCCTCATGCTATCACTTACCCACACCACAAACCTATCCCTAACCTTAAAACTCAACATCACCCTAAACCTCACCCTAACCCTAAACCTAATCCTAACCCTCACCCTAACACTTACCCTCACCCTAACACTAACCCTCATACTAACCCTAAGCCTCACCATAACCCTAAACCTCACCTTCACCATAACCCTAACCCTAATCCTAACCCTAACACTCACCCTAACCCCAAACCTAACCCTAACCCTAACACTAACCGTCACCCTAACCCTAACTCAAAACCTAAACCTCAACCTCAACCTAACCCTAACCCTAACCCTAACCCTAAACCTCACCCTAAACATAACCTTAATCCTCACCTTCATCCTAACCCTCATCCTAACCCTCACTCTAACCCTAACCCTAACCATCACCCTAACCCTAATCCTCAAGCTTAACCTCACCCTCAGCCTAACCCTAAACCTAAACCTATACCTAACCCTAACCAACACACTCACCCTCACCCTAACCCTAACCATAATAATAACCTAACCCTAACACTAACCCTCACCCCTAACATAACCCTCACACTAACACTAACCCTCACCCTAACACTTCCCCTCACCCTAACACTAACCCTAACTCTAACACTAACCCTCACACTAACCCTAACTTTCAAATTAACCCTAAACCTCACCCTAACCCTAAAGCTAAACTTCACCCTCACCCTAGCCCTCACTGTAAACTTAATTCTAAACCTAACCCTCAACCTAATCATAACCCTCATCCTCACCCCAAACCTCACACTAACCCTAACTCTAATCCTCAATCTAACCCTCACCCTATCCCTAACCCTTAACCTAACACTCACCCTAACCCTAACCCTCACCCTTATCTTAACTCTCACCCTCAGCCTAACCCTCACCTTTACCCTTACAATCACCCTCACACTAACCCTCACCCATACCCTAACCCTCACCATAGCCCTCACCCAACTCTAAACCCAACCCTCACCCTCACCCTCACCCTCAGCATAACACTAACCCTATCACTATTCCTAACCCTAAACCTCACCCTCACCCTAACCGTCACCCTAATTCTTAACCTCACACTAATCCTAACCCTAACCCTATACATAACCCTACCCCTTATCCTAACCCTCACATTAACCCTAAATCTAACCCTCACCCTAACCCTCACCCGAAACCACCGTCACCCTAAACCTAACCCTAACCCTAATAATAACTGCAACCCTCACCCTAACACTAACCCTCACCCTCAATCTAACCCTCAACTTAACCCTCACCCTAATCCTAATCCTAACACTCAGCCTAACCCTCAAACTAACCCTAAGCATAACCCTAACCCTAACCCTCACCCTAACCCAAACCCTAACCCTAACCCTCACACGCACCCTAACCCTCACACTAACCCTTAACCTCATACTCACCCTAAACCTCACACTTAATCGAACCCTCATCAAAACTCTAACCCTAACCGTCACCCTCATGCTAACCCTAACCCTAACCCTCAGCCTAACCCTAAAACTCACCCTAATCCTCACCTTAAACCGCACTCTCACCCTCACCCTCACCCAATCCCTAAACCTAACCCTCACCCTAACCCTCACCCTAACCCTAATGCTAACTCTAACACTCACCCTAACCCTCATGCTATCACTTACCCACACCACAAACCTAACCCTAACCTGAACCCTCACCCTCACCCTAAACCTCACCCTAACCCTAAACCTAATCATAACCCTAACCCCCACCCTCAACCTAACCCTCACCATAACCCTTACCCTCACCCTGACCCTCACCCTAACCATAACACTCACACTAAACCTAACCCTCACCCTAAACCTAACCCTACCCCTCACCCTAACCCTCACCCTAAACTTAGCCCTAACCCTAACCCTCACCCTCATGCTAGCCCTCAACCTAAACCTAATTCTAACCCTAACCCTCATCCTCACCCTAAACCTCACACTAACCCTAACCCTAATCCTCAATCTAACCCTAACCCTAACACTTACCCTAACCCTCACCCTAACCCTAACCCTCACCCTTACTGTAACCCTCAGGTTCAGCCTAACCCTCAACTTTACTCTTACAATCACGCTCATACTAACCCTCACCCTAACCCGAACCCTCTTCCTAACCCTCCCTCTAACCCTAACCCTAGCCATAACCATAACCCTAACCCTCAACCTCACCATCACCCTCAGCCTAAACCTATGCTTAAACCTAACCGTAACCCTAACCCTCACCCTCACCCGAGCCCTCACCCTAACCCTAATTCTATCCCTAACCCTCCTGCTAACCATCACACTAACCCAAAGGATGAACATCACCCTAAGCCTAATACTCATATCCACCCTTACCCTCAGCCTAACCCTAAGCCTAAACCTAATCCTAACCCTAACCCTCACACTAACCCTGATGCTAACTCTAACCCTCACCATTATCAGAACCCTAAACCTAACCATAAAACTCACCTTCAGGCTAACTCTAAACCTAAACCTAACCCTAACCCGCAACCTAACCCTAACCCTAAGCTTCACCGTCAACCTCAGCCTAACCCTAAGCCTAACCCTAACACTAACCCTAACCCGCACACTCAGCCTCACCTTAACCCTAATCCTAAACTTACTCTATCCGTAAACCTAACCCTCACTATAACCCTCACCCTAAGCCTAACCCTAACACTAACCCTAAACCTAACCCTCACCCTAACCCTCACACTAACCCTAACTCTAAACCTAAACCTCAACTTCACCCTAACCCTAAATCTAACCCTAAGTCTAACCCTAAATCTCACCCTAACCCTAACCCTAAACCTCACCCTCACCCTCAACCTCACCATAAACATAAACCTAACCCTAACCCTAACAATAACCCTAACCCTAACCCTAAACCTCACCCTAACCATAACCCTCACCCTAACGCTAAACCTCATCCTAACATTTACCCTCAACCTAACACTTACACTCACACTAAACCTAACCCTCACCATAACCCTAAACATCACCCTAATGCTAACCCTAACCCTCACCCTAACCCTAATTCTAACACTAACCCTCACCCTAACCCTAACCCTCATCCCAACCCTAACCCTCACCCTAAACCTAACCCTCACCGTTACCGTAACCCTCGCCCTCAGACTAACCCTCACCATTAACCTTAACGACACCGTCAAACTAACCCACACACTAAACATAAACTTAAGCCGAACCCTAACTCTCACCGTAACCCTAACACTAACACTCACCTAACACTAAACCTCATCTTCACACTCACCCTCAGCCTAACCCTAAGCCTAAACCTAATCCTAACAATAACCCTCACACTCACCCTCTCCCTAACCCTAATCCTAAACCTCACCCTAACCCTAGCCCTCACCCTAACCCTAATCCTAAACCTAACCCTCACCCTAACCCTAACAAACACCCTCAGCCTAACCCTCACACTAACTCTAACCCTAACATCAGCCCTAACAATAACCCTCACCCTAACCCTATCTCTAATGCTAAACCTCAAACTCACACTGACCCTAACCCTAACCCTAACCCTAAACCTCACCCTAACACTAACCCTAAACCTCACCCTCACCCTAACCCTATTCCTAAACCTAACCCTCATCCTAAACCTCACCCTCACCCTAACCCTAACCCTCACCCTAACCCTAACCCTTACCCTCAACCTAACTCTCAGACTAACCCTAAGCCTAACCCTAAACCTAACCCTAACCCACTCACTCACCCTCAAACTAACCTTAATCCTAACCATAACCCTAACCATAAATCTCACACTAACCCTAAACATAAAATTAACCCTATCCCTAACCCTCATCCTAACCCTGACCTGAACCCTAACTCTAAACCTAAACCTCAACCTTACCCTAACCCTAATTCTAACGGTAACCCTAAACCTCTCCCTAACCCTAACCCTCACTCAAACCCTCAACATAACCCTAACCTTCACCCTAACCATAACCCTCACCCTAACCTTAACCCTCACCCTAACCCTTACCCTCACCCTAACCATAACCCTCACCCTAACCCTAACCCTAACCCTCACCCTAACCAAAACACTCATCCTAATCCTAACCCTCTCCCTAACACTTACCCTCACCCTAACACTATCGCTCACTATAACACTAACCATCACAGTAACCCTAACTCTCACCCTAACCCTAAACCTCACCTTAATCCTAACCGTCAGCCTCACCCTAGCCCTCACTCTAACCCTATTCTAACCCTAACCCTCACCCTAAACCTAAACCTCATCCTTACCCTAAACTCACACTAACCCTAACCCTAATCCTCAATATAACCCTCACCCTTACCCTAACCCTCACTCTAACCCTTACCCTAACCCTCACCCTAATCCTAACGCTCACCCTTAGGGGAACACTCACCCTCAGCCTAAACCTCACCTTTACTCTTACCGTCACGCTCATCCTAACCCTAATCCTAACCCTAACCCTCATTCTAACACTCACCCTAAACCTAACCCTGTCCATGACCCTAACCCTAACCCTCATCCTCACCCTCAGCCTAACCCTAGGACTAAGCCTAATCCTAAACCTAACCCTCACCCTCACCCTAGCCCTCAGCATAAACCTAATCCTAACCCTAACCCTCATCCTAACCCTCACCCTAACCCTAACCCTAACTTTAACCCTCCAACATAAAATCTATCACTAAACCTCACCCTCACCCTTACTCTAATCCTAAACCTAACCCTAAACCTCACCCTAACCCTATCCCTAACCCTCACCCTCAACCTCACCCTCACCCTGACCATAACTCTAACCCTAACCCTACAAATAACACTAATCTTATCCCTAAACCTAACCCTAAACCTAACCCTAAACCTAACACTCACCCTAACCATAATCTTAACACTAAGCCTCATCCTAACCCTAACCCAAACCCTACAACTAACCCTACACCTTACCCTAACACTAATCCTAAACCTCACCCTTACCTTAGCCCTCACCCTAACCCTAATCCTAACCTTAACCCTCATCCTAACCCTCCCCATAACCCTAACCCTCACCCTCACCCTAACTCTGACCATCACCCTCACCCTCACCCTCAGCCTAACCATCACCCAAAACCTATTCCCCACCCCACCCTCACCCTCAGCCTAACCCTAACCATAACCCTCACCCTCAGTCTCACCCTCACCCTAACCCTAACTTTAACCCTCACCCTCACCATAACTCTAACCCTAACCCTAACAATAACACTAATCCTAACCCTAAACCTAACCCTAATTCTAACCTTAACCCTAACCCTAATCCTAACACCCATCCTCATGCTAACCCTAATCCTAATCATAATCCTCACCCTAACCCTAACCCTCAGCATTACTGTAACCCTAACACTCATCCTAAACCTCACCCTAACCATAACCCTAAACCTCACCCTAACACTAACCCTAACTCTCACCATCACCCTAGCCCTCACCCTAACACTAATCCTAACCCTAATCCTCATCCTAAACCTCACTCTAACCCTAA
The DNA here is from genome assembly GCF_024711535.1 of Dipodomys merriami. Classification (NCBI taxonomy): domain Eukaryota; kingdom Metazoa; phylum Chordata; class Mammalia; order Rodentia; family Heteromyidae; genus Dipodomys; species Dipodomys merriami. The sequence continues at coordinate 2,043,728 of NW_027202904.1, read as the reverse complement.
CCCTAACCCTCACCCTAACACTAATCCTAAAACTAACCCTCACTCTAACACTAATCCTAACCCACACCCTCAACATCAGCCTAAACCTAAACCTAACCCAACACTAACACTAACGCTCACCCTCAACTAACCCTCACCTTCATCCTAACTCTAACACTAACACTAACACTAACCCTCACACTCAGCCTCACTCTAAACCTAACTCTAAACCTAAACCTCACACTCACCCTAACCCTAACCCTAACCTAATCCTAAACCTCACCCTAAACCTAACCCTAAACATCAACTTCACCCTAGCTCTCACCCTAACCCTAATCCTAAACCTAACATTCATCATAACCCTAGCCATGACCCTAACCCTAACCCACACCCTAACCCTAAACCTCACCCTCACCCTTTCCCTTAGCCTAACACTAAGCCTAACCCTAACATTAACCCTAAACATCACACTCACCCTAAACCTAACCCTTATCTTCATCCTAACCCACAACCTCACCCTAACCCTCACCCTAACCCTAATCCTAAAACTAACCCTAAGCCTAAACCTCACCCTAAGCCTCACCCTAACCCTAACCCTAACCCTAACCCTAATCCTAAACCTCACCCTAACCCTAACCCTAAACCTCACCCTCACCCTAGCCCTTACACTAACCCTAATCCTAACTCTAACCCTCATACTAACCCTCCCCCTAAACCTAACCCTAACCCTGAACCTAACCCTAGACCTCACCCTCAACCTCACCCTCATCCTAACCCTAAGGCTAACCCTAAAAGTTACCATACCACACACACTAACCCTCACCCTAAGCCTAAACTTATCCCTAACCCTAACCCTAAACCTCACCCTAACTCTTACCCTAACCCTAAACCTAACACTATCCCTAAACCTAACGCTCACCCTCAGCCTCATCCTAACCCTAACTCTAATCCTAAACCTCACCCTCACCCTAAACCTAACTCTAAACTTACCTAAACCCTAAACCTCACCCTAAACCTAACCCTAACCCTCAACCTCACCGTAACATTAACCCTAAACCTAACCCTAACAATAACCCTAACCCTAATCCTAAACCTCACCCTAACCACAACCCTCACCCTAAACCAAGCTCTCACCCTAACACTTAACCTCACCCTAACACTAACCCTAACTCTAACACTAACCCTCACACTAACCCTAACTGTAACCCTAACCCTAAACCTCAACTTAACCCTCACCCTCACCCTAACCGTAACACTAAGCCTAGCCCTAACAATAACACTAACCCTAACACGAACAATCACCATCACCTTAGTCCTCACCCCCACCCTCTCCCTCAACCTAACCCTAAGACTAAGCCTAACCCTCACCCTAAAACTCACACTCACCCTCACCCTAAACCTAATCCTAAACCTAAACCTATCCCTAAACCTCAACTTAACCCTCACCCTCAACCTAAACCTTACACTAACCCTAACCCTAAAAATCACCCTAACCCCAACTCTAACACTAACCCTAACAGTAACACTAACACTAAAACTAAACCTAACCCTCACCCTAAGCCTCCCCCTAACACTATATCTAATCCAAAAGCTCACCCTCAGCCTAACCCTAACCCTAACCCTTAACCCCACCCAAAACCTAACCCTAACCCTCACCCTCACCGTAAATCTAACCCTAACCCTAACAATAACACTAACCCTAACCCTCACCCTAACCCTAACAATCACCCTCACCCTTACACTCAGCCTAACACTAAGCCTAAGCCTAACCCGGACCCTAACCCTCACACTCATGCAAACCCTTACCCTAATCCTAATCCTAACCCTAAGCCTAGCCCTCACCCTCATCCTAACCCTCACCCTAACCCTAACTCTAACACTAACCCTAACTCTAACCCTCACCCTCAGCCTCATCCTAACCCTAACTCTAACCCTAAACCTAACCTTCACCCTATCCCTAAACCTCACCCTAAACCTCACCCTCACCCTAGCCCTCACCCTAACCATAATCCTAAACCTAACCCTCAACCTAATCCTCACCCTCACACTAACCCTAACCCTCACCCTCACTCTAACCCTAAACCTAAGACTAAAGCTCAACCTAACCCTAACCCTCACCCTCATCATGACCCTTACACTAACCCTCACCCTAACCCTAAACCTAACCCTCAACCCCACCCTCGCCCTCACCATAACTCTAACTCTAACCCTAACAATAACACTAACCCTAACCATCACACTAACCCTAATCCTCAGCCCCACCCTCATCCTCAGCCTAACCCTAAGCCAAAGCCTAAACCTCACCCTAAACCTCACACTCACCCTCACCCTAATCCTAATACTAAAGCTACCCCTAACCCTCACCCTAACGCTAAATCTATCCCTAAACCTCAACCTAAACCTCACCCTCACCCTAACCCTAACACTAACCCTAACCCTAAACCTCAGCCTAACTCTAATCCTCAGCCTCACCCTCACCTTAATGCAAACCCAAAACCTAACCCTCACCCTAACCCTAAGCCTAACCCTAACCCTAACCTCACACTCACCCTCAACCTAACCCTAATCCTAACCCTATCCTTAAACCCAACCCTCACAGTCAGTCTCAGCCTAGCCCTCACACTAACACTAATCCTAACCCTAAACCTCATCCTAACCCTCACCGTAACCCTAACCCTAACCCTAACCCTCATGCTCAGCCAAAGATTAAGCCTAAGCCTAAACCTAAGCCTAACCCAAACACTAACCCTCTCCCTAACCCTAACCCTAACACTAACCCTAATTCTAACCCTAAACCTCACCCTCACCCTTACCTTAACTCTAACCCTAACCCTAAACCTAAAACTCATCCTAACCCTAACCGTGACAACACCCTAACCCTTAACCTAATCCTAATCCTTTCACTAAGCCTAACCATCACCCACACCCTATCCCTCACCCTAACCCTAACTCTATAACTAACCCTAACCCTAAACCTCACACTCAGCCTCACCCTAACCCTAACTCTAACTCTAAACCTCAACCTCAACCTAACAGTAACCCTAAACCTAACGCTGAACCTCACCCTAACCCTAACACTAAAACTCACCCTCACCATAGCCCTCACCCTAACCCTAAACCTCAACCTAACCCACACCCTAACATTAACCCCAACACTAACCCTAACATTAACCCTCGACCTAACGCTCCAACTAAACCTAAATCTAACCCTAAACCTCACCCTCACCCTAACTCTAATACTGAGCCTACCCTAAAACTCACCCTAACCCTAACATTAACCCTAACCCTCACCCTCACCCTCACCCTCACAATAAATCTAACCCTAACCCTAACAATAACACTAATACTAACCCTAAAATTAACCCTAACCCTAACCCTAATCCTAACATTTGCCCTCACCATAAACATAATCTTAAACCTAACCCTAACCCAAACCCTAACCCTAACCCTGAACCTTACCCTAAAACTCCCCCTAAACCTAACTCTAACTCTAAAATTCACCCTCACCCTAACAATAACCCTAAGCCTAACCCTAATCCTCACCCCCACCCTCACCCTCAACCTAACCCTAACCCTAATCCTAAACCTCACCCAAACACTAACCCTAACCCTCACCCTCACCCTGGCCCTCACCCGAACCCTAATCCTAACCCAAATCCTCATCCTAAACCTCATCATAAACCTAATCCTAACCCTCACCCTAATCCTAAGACTTACCCTTACCTTCAAACTAACCCTAACCCTCACCCTCACTATAACCCTAACACTAACCCTCACCCTAACCCTAAATTTAAGCCGAACCCTAAATTGCACCCTAACCCTACCCCTAACTCTCACCCTAACCCTAACCCTCACCATCACCCTCACCATAAGCCTAACCCTAAGCCTAACCCTAACCCTAAACCTAACCCTTACACTCACCCTAAACCTTACCCTAATCCTAATACTAACACTAAGCCTTACCCTCACCCTAACCCTCACCGTAACCCTAACTCTAACACTAACCTTAACCCTAAAGCTCACCCACAGACTCAACCTAAAGCTAACTCTATACCTAAACCTCACCCTAACCCAAACCCTAACCCTAAACCTAACCCTAAACCTCACCCTAATCCTAACCCTAAACCTCCCCCTCCCCCTAGTCCTCACCATAAACCTACTCCTAACCCTAACACTCATCCTAAACCTCACCCTAACACTAACCCTAACCCTAACCCTCACCCTAACCCTAACCCTCACCCTCACTGTAATTCTTACCCTAACAAGCACCCTAACCCTAAACTTAACCCGAACCATAAGTCTCACCCTAATCCTAACCCTAACATTAACCCTAACCCTAACCTTCACCATAACCCTCACCTTCAGCCTAACACTAAGCCTAAACCTAACCCTAACCCTAACCCACATACTCACCCTAAACCTAACCCTAATCCTAATTCTAACACTAACCCTAATCCACACCCTCACCCTAACCCTCACCTTAAGCCTAACCCTAACATTAATCCTAACCTTAACCCTAACCCTAAACCTCATGCTCACCCTAAACCTCACACTAACCCTAACACTAATCCTCAATCTAACCCTCCCCTCATCCTCACCCTAGCCCTCACCCTAACCCTATTCCTCAACTTCACCCTAAACCTCAAACTAAACCTAACACTAATCCTCAATCTAACCCTCACCCTCACCCTAACCCTAACCCTCACCCTGAACCTAACCCTACCCCTAAACCTCAACCTCAACCTAACCCTAAATCTAAACCTAATCCTAACCCGAAACCTTACCCTATCCCTAACCCTAACCATCACACTCAACCTCATGCTCAGCCTAACCCTAAGCCTAACACTAAACCTAACCCTAACACTCAGCCTAACCCTTACCCTAACTCTAACTCTATAGCTCACATTCACCTGCACCCTCACCGTCACTGTAATTCTAAACCTAACCCTAACACTAACCCTAAACCTCACCCTAACTCTAACACTAACCCTAACCCTAACCCTAACCCTCACCCTAACCGTAATTCTAACCCTAACCTTATCCCAAACCCTAAACCTCACCCTAACCGTAACCCTAATCCTAACCCTAACCCTCCCTGAACCCTATATCTAACCCTAAACCTCACCCTCACCCTAACACTAACACTAACTCTAACCCTAACCCTCACACTAACCCTCATCCTTACCCTATATCTAACCCTAAACTTCAACCTCACCCTCACCCTAACCCTAACCCTAACTCTAAACCCCAACCTAACCCTAACACTAACCCTCACCCCCACTCTCACCTTCACCGTAACTCGAACCCTAACCCTATCAATAACACTAACCCTAACCCTAACCCTAACCCCCACCCCCACCCTCAGCCTAACACTAAGCCTAAGCCTAACCCTCAGGCTAACCCTCATACTCATGCTCACCCTAACCCTAATCCTAACCCTAAACCTATCCCTAAACCTCAAACTACCCCTCACACTCACCCTCTCCCTAACACTACCCCTAACCCTAAATCTCACCATAACCCTCCCCCTAACCCTAACTCTAACCCTAAACATCACCCTCACCCTAACCCTAACACTAACTCTAACCCTAAACCTCACCCTAAGCCTAACCCTCACCCTCATCCTCAACCTCACTGTAACTCTAACCCTAATCCTAACAATAACACTAACCCTAACCCTAATCCTAACCCTAACCATAACCCTCACCCTCATCCTCACCCTCACAGCAAACTTAACCCTAAACAAAACACAAACAATAACCCTAACCCGAACCCTAACACTAATCCTCACCCCCACACTCAACCTCAGCCTAAACCTAACCCTAACCCTAACCCTCAAGGTAACCCTAACCCTAACCCTTACACTAACCCTAAACCAAACCCTAAACCTAACCCTAATCCTCAGCCTCACCCTCACCCTAACCCAAATCCTAACACTAACCCTCACACTAACCGTAAGCCTAACCCTAACACTACTCCTAACCCTCACACTCACCCTCACCCTAACCCAAATCCTAAACCTAAACCTATTCCTAAACCTCACCCTAGCCCTCACCCTAAACCTAATCCTAACCCTAAACCTCATTGTAAACCTCATCCTATCCTTAACCCTAACCCTCACCCTAACCCTAACCTTCACCCTCATGCTCGGCCTAAGCCTCAGCCTAAGCCTAAGTCTAAACCTAATCCTCACCCTATCCCTAACCCTAACACTATCCCTAAATCTAACCCTAACCCTCACCCTCACCCTAAACCTAACTCTAACACTAACCCTAAACCTAAACCTCATCCTAACCCTAAGTGTAACCCTCACCCTCACCATAACAGTAACCCTAAACCTAACAATAATACTAACCCTAACGCTAACCCTCACTCTAACCATAACCCTCACCCTAACCCTCACTCTAACCCTAACTCTAACCCTAAACCTCACCCTAACACTAACACTAAACCTCACACTCAACCTAGCCCTCACCCTAACCCTAATCCTGATCCTAATACTCATCCTGTCCCTCACACTAACCCTAACCTTAAACCTCACCGTAACCCTAACCGTAACCAACAACCTAACCCTAACACTCACCCTCAATGTAACGCTAACCCTCATCCTATCCCTCATGCTAACCCTAATCCTAACCCTAAACTTCACCCTAACTGTAACCCTAACACTCACACTCAACATAACCCTTACTGTAATTCTAATCCTAACCCTAATCCAAAACCTCACCCTAAGCCTCACCTTAACCCAAAGGCTAAACCTAAATCTCAACCTCACGCTAATCCTAACCCTAACCCTCAGCCTAACCCTAACCCTAAACATAACCCTCACCCTAGCCCTCACTCTAACCCTAATCCTAACCCTAAACCTCATCCTAACCCTCCCCATATACCTAACCCTAACCCTCACCTTAACCCTAAACCTCAGCCTCAGCCTAACCCTAAGCATAAACCTAAGATTAAGCATAAACCTAACCCTAAACCTCACACTCACCTGCACCCTCACCCTCACCCTAACCCTAAACCTAAACCTAACCCTCAACCTGACCCTAAACCTAACACTAACCCTAGACTTAACCCTCACCCTAACTCTCCCCCTAACCCTATATCTAACCCTAAACCTCACCCTCACCCTAAACCTAACCCTAACCCTAAACCCCACCCTAACCCTAAACCTAACCCTCACCCGAACCCTCACCCTCACCTTAACTCAAACCCTAGCCCTAACAATAACACTAACCCTAACCATAAACATCACGCTAACTCTAATCCTCACCCCCACCCTCACCCTCAGCCTAACCATAAGCCTAAGCCTAACCGTCACCCTAAGCCTCATACTCATGCTCACCCTAACCCTAATCATAAACCTAACCCTATACCTGAACCTCAACCGAATCCTCACCCTCACCCTAACCCTAACACTAACCCAAACCCTAAACCTCAACCTAACCCTCCCCCTAAACCTAACTCTAACCCTAAAACTCATCATCACCCTAACAATAACCCTAAGTCTAACCCAAATCCTCAGCCCCTCCCTGACCCTCATCCTAACCCTAACCCTAACTCTAACCCTAACCCTAACACTAAACCTCACCATATCCCTAACCCTAACCCTCACACTCAACCTCATGTTCAGCCTTACCCTAACACTAAACCTAAACCTAACCCTCACACTCACCCAAACCATTACCCTATTCCTAATCCTAACATTAAGCCTTACCCTCCCCCTCCCCCTACTTCCTCACCATAACACTAACTCTAACACTAACCCTAACCCTAACACTGAGCATAACCCTAACCCTAACTCTAAACCTAAACCTCAAACTAACCTGCACCCTCACCGTCACTGTAATTCTCACCCTAACTCTAACCCTAACCCTAAACCTCACCCAAACCCTAACCCTATCCCTAACCTAATACTCACCCTAACCCTATATCTAACCCTAAACCTCACCCTCACCCTAACCCTAACACTAACCCTAACCCTAACACTCAACCTAATCCTAAACCTAACTCTAACCCTCAACCTAACCCTAACCCTCACCCTCACTGTAACCCTAACCCTAACCCTCACCCTAACCCTAAATTTAACTCGAACACTAACTCTCACCCTAACCCTACACCTAACTCTCACCCTAACACTAACCCTCACCCTCAACCTCACCCTAAGTCTAACCCTAACCCTAAACCTAACCCTCACACTCACCCTAACCCTTACTCTAATCCCAATCCTAACACGAAGCCTTACCCTCAACCTCACCCTAACCCTCACAGTATAAATAACTCTAACACTAACCCTAACCATAAACCTCACCGTCAGACTCAACCTAAACTTACCTCTAACCCTAAACCTCACGCTTACCCTAACCCTAACCCTAAACCTAACACTAAACCTCACCCTAACCCTAACCCTAAACCTCACCCTCACCCTAGCCCTCACCCTAATCCTAATCTTAACCTTAACCCTGATCCTAAACCTCACACTAACACTAACCATAACCCTAACCCTCAAACTAACTCTAACCAACACCCTCACTGTAACCCTTACATTAACCCTCACTCTAACCCTAAACTTAACCGGAATTCTAACTCTCACCCTAACCCTAACCCTAACACTCATCCTAACCCTAACCCTCACACTCACCCTCATCTTCAGCCTAACACTAAGCCTAACCCTAACCCTAACCCTAACCCTCACACTCACCCTAAACCCAACCCTAATCCTAATCCTAACACTAACCTTAAACCTCACCCTCACTCTAACCCTCACGTTAAGACTAACCCTAACATTAATTCTAACCCTAACCCTAACCCTAAACATCCTCACCCTAAACCTCACACTAACCCTAACACTAATCCTCAATCTAACCCTCAACCTCACCCTCAACCTAGCCCTCACCCTAACCCTAACCTTCATCCTCACCCTAAACCTCACACTAACCCTAACACTAATCCTCAATCTAACCCAAACCCTCACCCTCACCCTAACCCTAACCCTCACCCTAAACCTAACCCTCACCCTTACCATAACCCTGACCCTCAACCTAACTCTCACCCTTAACCTTACCATCACCCCCACCCTAACCCTCACCCTAACCCTACCCCTCACTCTGACCCTGAAACTACCCCTAAACCTCACCCTCACCCTAACCCTAACTCTAACCCTAACGCTAACACTAAACCTCACCCTATCACTAACCCTTAACCTCATGCTCAGCCTAACCCTAAGTCTAAGCTTATCCCTTACCCTAAACTTCACCCTCTTCCTAGCCCTCACCCTAACCCTAATCCTAACCCTAACCCTCATCCTAACCCTCACCATAACCCTAACTATAACCATCACCCTAACCCTAATCCTCACCCCCACCCTCACCCTCAGCCTAACCCAAAGCCTAAGCCTAAGCCTAACCCTAACCCTCACACTCACCCTCAACCTAACCCTAATCCTAACCCTAAGCATAAACCTAACCCTATCCCTAAACCTCAGCCTAACCCTAACCCTAACCTTAACCCTAACACTAACCCTAACATTAACGCTGGATCTAACCCTCCAACTAACATTAAATCTAACACTAAACCTCACCCTCACCCTAACTCTAAGAATAAACCTAAACTTAAACCTCACCCTAACCCTAACCCTAACCCTCACCCTCACCCTCACCCTCACCCTGACCATAACTCTAACCCTAACCCTAACAATAACAATAATCTTATCCCTAAACCTAACCCTAACCCTAACCCTAATCCTAACACTCACCCTAACCATAATCTTAACCCTAACCCAAACCTTGACCCTCACACTAAACATCACCCAACCCTAACCCTCACCATAACCCTAACCCTAACCCTCACCCTCACCCTCACCCTCAGCCTAACCCTAACCCTAATCCTAACCCTAACCCTAACCCTAACCCTCACCCTAACCCTAATCCTCACCCTCACCCTCACCCACAGCATAACCCTAAGCCTAAGTCTTACCCTAACCCTAACCCTCACACTCACGCTTACCTTACCCAATCCCTAATCCTAACTCTAAGACTAAACCTCACCCTCACCCTAACCCTCACCCTAACCCTAAGTCTAACACTAACCTTAACACTAAATCTCAACTTCAGCCTCAACCTTACCATAACTCTAACCCTATACCTCACCCTCACCCTAACCCTAACACTAAACCTAAATCTCACCCTAAACCTAACCCTAAACCTAACCCTCACCCTAGCCCTCACACTAACCCTAATCCTAACCCTAACCCTCATCCTAACCCTCCCCATAACCCTAAACCTTACCCTCACCCTAACCCTAACCCTCACCCTCACCCTCACTCTCAGCCTAACCTTAAGCCTAACCCTAAACCTAAACCTAACCCTCACACACCCCCTAAACCTAACCCTAATTGTAATCCTAACCCTAACCTTAACCCTCACCCTCACCCTAAACCTCACCCCAACCCTACCTCTAACCCTTACACTAACCCTAAACCTAACCCTCAAACTCAGCCTCACCCTAACCCTAACTCTAACCCTAAACCTCAAACTCACCGTATCCCTAAACCTAACCCTAAAGCTAAACCTCACCCTAAACGTCACCCTCACCCTAGTCCTTACCTTAACCCTAATCCTAACCCTAACCCTCATCCTAACCCTCCCCCTAACCGTAACCCTAACCCTCAACCTAAACTTAACCCTCACCCTCAACCTCACCATCACCCTAACCCTAAGCCGAACCTTAAACCTAACCCTAAAAAACACACTCACCTTTACCCTAACAATAATCCTATCCCTAACCCTAACCCTAACCCAAACCCTCTCTCTAACACTCACTCTAAACCTAACCCTAACACTAACCCTATCCCTAACCCTCAACCTAAACCTCACCCTAAACCTAACTCTAACCATAAACCTAACCCTCACCGTAACACTAACTCTAACTCTAATCCTCAACCTAACCCTAACCCGAAACCTAACCCTAAACCTAAACCTCACCCTAACCCTAAACATAAACATAACCCTCACCCTAGCCCTCACCCTAACCCTAATCCTAACCCTAACCCTCATCCTAACCCTCCCCATGACCCTAACCCTAAACCTCAACTTAACCCTAACCCTCACACTCACCCTCACTCTCAGCCTAACCCTAAGCATAAACCTAAGCCTAACCATACACTTAACCCTAAACTTCACACTCACCCGCAATCTTACCCTCACGGAAATTCTAACCCTAACCCTAACCCTAACCCTCACCCTCACACTATCCCTAACACTAAACCTAACCCTAACCCTAACCCTAACCCTCCCCCTAACACTATATCTAACCCTAAACCTCATCCTCATTCTCAAACTAACCCTAATTCTAAACTCCACCCTAACCCTAAGCCTAAACCTCACCCCCACCCTCACCGTCACACTAACTCAAAACCTAACGCTAACCCTAACCCTAAACATCACCCTAACCCTAATACTCACCCCCACCCTCACCCTCAGCATAACCCTAAGCCTAAGCCTAACTCTCACCCTAACCCTCATACTCATGCTCACCCTAACCCTAATCCTAAACCAACCCTATCGCTAAACCTCAACCTAACCCTCACCCTCACCCTAACCCTAACACTAACTCTAACCTTAAACCTCACCCAAACCCTCCCCCAAAACCTAACTCTAACCCTAAATCTCACCCTCACCCTAACAATAACTCTCACCCTAACCCTAATCCTCACCCCCACCCTCACCGTCATCCTAACCCTCATCCTAGCACTCATCATAACCCTAATTCTAAACCTCAAACTCACCCTAACCCTAACCCTCATGCTCACTCTAAACCTAAAACTAACCCTAACCCGTACCCTATTCCTCAATCGAACCCTCACCCTAACGCTAACCTTAACCCTAAACCTAAACCTAAACCTCACCCTAACCCTAACCCTAAACCTCACCCTCACCCTAGGCCTCACCCTAACCCTAATCCTAACCCTAACCCTCATCCTAACCCTCACCCTAACAATAACACTAACACTAACCCTCAACCTAACCCTAACCCTCACCTTCACTGTAACCCTTAACCTAACCCTCAACCTAACCCTAAACCTAACCCAAAGCCTAACTATCACCCTAACCCTAACCTTCACCCTGACGCTCATCCTAACCCTCACCCTAACCCTAAACCCTCACCCTGACTCTAAACCTATCCCTAAAACTCACCCTGAACCTAACCCTAACTCTAACCCTAAACCTAAAATTAAACCTCACCCTATCCCTAACCCTAACACTCACACTCAACCTCATGTTCAGCCTAACCCTAAGCCTAACACTAACCCTAACCCTAACCCTCACACTCAAAATAAACCTTACACTAATCCTAATCCTAACACTAAGCCTTACCCTCACCCTCACCCTAACCCTCACTATAACTCTAATTCTAACACTAACACTAACCCTAACACTCAGCCTAACCCTAACCCTAACCCTAAGCCTAAACCTCACACTAACCTGAACCCTCACCCTCACTGTAATTCTAACCCTAACCTTAACCCTAAACCTAAACCTCACCCTAACCTTATCCCTAACCCTAACCCTAACCATCCCCCTAACGCTATATCTAACCCTAAACCTCATCCTCACCCTAACCGTAACACTAACCCTAACCCTAACCCTCACCCTAACCCTCAACCAAACCCAATTTCTAACCCTAAACCTCACCCTCACCTTCACCCTAACCCTAAACCTAACCCTAAACCCCACCCTAATCCTAAGCCTAACCCTCACCCGTACTTTCATCTTCACCCTAACATGAACCTTAAACCTAACAATAACACTAACCGTAACCCTATCTATCACCCTAACCCTAATCCTCACCCCCACCCTCTCCCTCAGCCTATCCCTAAACCTAAGCTTAACCCTCAACCTAACCCTCATACTCACGCTCACCCTAACCCTAATCCTAACCCTAAGCCTATCCCTAAACCTCAACCTAACACACACCCTCCTCCCAACCCAAAAAGTAACCCTAAACCTCACCCTAACCCAAACTCTAACCCTAAACCTCACCCTCACACTAACCCTAACCCTAACTCTAAACCTAAACTTCATCCTAAACCTAACCCTCACCCTCAACCTCACTTTATCTCTAACACTAACCCTAACAATAACACTAACCTTAACCCTAATCCTAACACTAACCATAACCCTCACCCTCAGCCTCACCCTCACTGCAAACTTAATACTAACCATAACATTAACAATAACCCTAACCCTATCCCTAACTCTAATCCTCCCCCGCACACTCACACTCAGCCTAACCCTAAACCTAACCCTAAACCTAACCCTAACCCTCAAGGTTACCCTAATCCTAACCCTAACACTAACCCTAACCCTAACCCTAAACCAAACCCTAAACCTAACCCTAATCCTCAGCCTCAACCTCACCCTAACCCAAACCCTAACACTAACCCTCACCCTAACCCTAAGCCTAACCCGAACCCTAACCCTCACATTCAAACTCACCCTAAACCAAATCCTAAACCTAAACCTATCCCTAACCCTCACCCTAACCCTCACACTAGCACTCAACCTAACTCTAATTCTAACCCTCACCCTCACCCTAACCCTAACCCTCATCCTCACCCTAAACCTCACACTAACCGTAACTCTAACCCTAATGCTCAATCGAACCCTCACACTAACCCTAAACATAACCCTAAACCTAATCCTAACCCTCACCCTTATCTTAATCCTCACCCTCAGCCTAAACCTCACCTTTACCCTTACCATCATCCTCACCCTAACACTAAACCTCATCCTAACCCTCACCCTAACCATAAACCTAACCATCACCCTACGCTAACCCTCACCCTCAAATCATGCTCAGCCTAAACCTAAGCCTAAGCCTAACCCTTACCCTTACCCTCACCCTCACCCTAGCCCTCACCCTAACCATCACCCTAACCCCAATCCTCACCCCCACCCTCACCCTCAGCACAACCCTAACCCTAAGCCTAAGGCTAACCCTCTCACATAGCCTTACCCTAACCCTAATCCTAACTCTAACCTAACTCAACCTAACCTAAACCTCAACCTAACTCTCAACCTAACTTTAACCCTAATACTAACCCTAACCCTAACCGTTGACCTAACCCTCCCCCTAACCCTAAATATAATCCTAAAACTCACCCTCACCCTAACCAAAATCCTAACCCTAAACCTCAACCTAACCCTAACCCTCACCCTCACTTTAACCCTAACCCATATCCTAAACCTCACCCTAAACCTAACCCAAAACCTCACCCAATCACTAATCCTAACACTCAACCAGACCCTAGCCCTCACCCGAACCCTAATCATAACCCTAATCCTCATCCTAACCCTCATTGTAACATTACACTAACCCTCACCCTAATCCTAAGCCTAACCCTAACCCTCAACCTAACCCTAACCCTCACCCTCTCTGTAACCCTAACCCTAACCGTCACTCTGACCTTAAACTTAACCCGATCCATAACTCTCAACCTAACCCTACCTCTAACTCTCACCCTAACCCTAACACTCACCCTCACCCTCACCCTATGCTTAACCCCAAGCCTAAGCCTAACCATAACCCTAACCCTCACACACAACCTAACACTTAACCTAATCCAAATCCTAACACTAAGCCTTACCATCAACCTCACTCTAACCCTCACAGTAACCCTAACTCCAACACTAACCCTAACCCTAACCCTCACCCTCAGCCTCACTCTAACGCTGACTCTAAGCCTAAGCCTCACCCTCACCCTAACCCTAACCCTAAACCTAACCATAAACCTCACCCTAACCCTAAACCTAAACCTCACCCTCACCCTAGCCCTCACACTCAATTTAACCCTTAACCTAACCCTCAACCTAACCCTAAACTTATCCTGAATCCTACCTCTCACCCTAACCCTAACACTCACCCTAACCATAACCCTCACCCTCACCCTCACTTTCAGCCAAACACTAAGCCTAACCCTAAAACTAAACCTAAACCTCACACTCACCCTAAACCTACCATAATCCTAATCCTAACACTAACCCTAAACCTCACCCTCACCCTCACCCTCACCTTAAGCTTAACCCTAACATTAATCCTAACCCTAACCCTAACCCTTAACCTCATCCTCACCCTAAACCTCACACTAACCCTAACACTAATCCTCAATCTAACCCTCACCCTCACCCTAACCCTAACCCTAGCCCTCACCATAAACCTAACCCTCACCTTTACCATAACCCTCACCCTCAGCCTAACTCTCACCTTTACCCTTACCGTCACCCCCATCCTAACACTCACCCTAATCCTAGCCCTCTCCCTGACCCAAACCCTACCCCTAAACCTCACCCTCACCCTAACCCTAACTCTAACCCTAACCCTAACACTAAACCTCACCCTATCCCTAAGCGTAACCCTCACTCTAAACCTCATGCTCAGCCTAAACTTAAGCCTAAGCTTATCCCTTACCCTAAACTTCACCCTCACCCTAGCCTTCACCCTAACCCTAATCCTAACCCTAACCTTAACCCTAAACCTTAACCTCAACCTAACCTTAACCTTAACCCTAACATTAACCCTAACATTAACCCTCGAACTAACCCTTCAACTAACCCTAAATCTAACCCTAACCCTCAACCTCACACTCACCCTCACCCCAACCATAATCTTAACCCTAACCCTCATCCTAACCCTAACCCAAACCCTAACCATAACCCTAAATCTTACCCTAACACTAACCCTAAACCTCACCCTCAGCCTAGCCCTCACCCTAACCCTAATCCTAACCCTAACCCTCACCCTAACACTCAACTTAACCGAACCTTAACTCTCACCCTAAAACTAACCTTAACCCTCAACTTAACCCTCACCCTCAGCTTCACCCTCACTCTCACCTAACCCTAACCGTCACCCTAACCCTAACACTAACCCTAAACCCAAATCTCAACCTCAGCCTCACCCTTACCCTAAATCTAACCCTAACCCTCACCCTCACCCTCACAGTAAACATAACCCTAACCCTAACCCTAAAAATAACCCTCACCCTCACTGTAACCGTAATCCTAACCCTAACCCTCAACATAAACCTAACTCTCACCCTCACCTTAACCCTAACCCTCATCCTAACCCTCACCCTCACCCTAAACTTCACCTTAAACCTCCCCCTAAACCTAACTCTAACCCTAAACCTCATCCTCACCCTAACCCTAACCCTAACTCTAACCCTAAACCTTACCTTTAACCTAACCCTCACCCTCAACCTCACTGTAACTCTAACCCTAACCCTAGCAATAACATTAACCCTAACCCTAATCATAACCGTAACAATAACTCTCACCCTCAGCCTCACCCTCACTGCAAACTTAACCCTAACCATAACACTAACAACAACCCTAACCCTAACCCTAACCCTAATCCTCACCCCCATCCTCACACTCAGCCTTACCCTAACCCTAAACCTAAACCTAACCCTAACCCTCAAGTTAACCCTAACCCTAACCCTAACACTAACACTAACCCTAACCCTAAACCAAACCCTAAACCTAACCCTAATCCTCAGCCTCAACCTCCCTCTAACCCAAACCCTAACACTAATCCACACCTAACCCTAAGCCTAAGCCTAACCCTAACCCTAAACCTCACACTCAACCTCACTCTAATCCAAATCCTAAACTGAAACCTAATCCTAACCCTCACCCTAACCCTCACCCTAGCACTCAACCTAAATCTAATTCTAACCCTCACCCTCACCCTAACCCTAACCCTCATCCTCACCTTAAACTTCACACTAACCGTAACCCTAAACCTAATGCTCAATCGAACCATCACCCTCACTGTAACCCTAATCCTAACCCTAACCCTCACCAAAACCCTAATTCTCACCCTCACCTTAACCCTAAATCTCAACCTAACCCTCACCCTAACCCTAACCCTAACCCTAAACCTAACCCTAACCCAAACCCTAACTCTGACCTTCTCCCGAGCCCTCACCTTAAGCCTAATCCTAACCCTAATCCTCATCCTAACCCTCACCCTAAACATCACCCTAATCCTAAGCCTAACCCTAACCCTCAACCTGACCCTAACCCTCACCCTCACTGTAACACTAACCCTAACCCTCACCCTAACCCTAAATTTAACCTGAACCCTAACTCTCACAAAAACCCTACCCCAAACTCTCACCCTAACCCTAACCATCAACCTCACCCTCATCCTAAGCCTAACCCTAAACCTAACCCTAACCCTAAAACTAACCCTCACCCTCACACTAACCCTTACCCTAATCCTAATCCTAACACTAAGCCTTACACTCATCCTCACCCTAACCCTCACCGAAACCCTAACTCTAACACTAACCCTAACCCTAACCCTCACCCACAGCCTCACCCTAACCCTAACACTAACCCTAAACCTCACCCTCACCCTAACCCTCACCCTAAACCTAACCCTAAACCTCACCCTAACCCTAAACCTAAACCTCACCCTCAACCTAGCCCTCACACTAACCTTAATCCTAACTCTAACCCACATCCTACCCCTCACCCTAACAGGAAACCTAACCCTCAATCTAACCCTAACCCTCAACCTCACTGTAACCCTTACCCTAACCCTAAACTGAACCCGAACCCTAACTCTCACCCTAACTCTAACTTTAACACTCACCCTAACCCTAACCCTCTCCCTCAACCTCACCTTCAGCCTAAGAGTAAGCCTAAACCTAACACTAACACTAACCCTCACACTCATCCTAACCCTAACCCTAATCCTAATCCAACACTAACTCTAAACCTCACCCTCAGCCTAACCCTCACCTTAAGTCTAACCCTAATATTAATCCTAACCCTAACCCTAAACCTAATCCTCACCCTAAACCTCACACGAATCCTAACACTAATACTCAATCTAACCCTCACCCTCACCCTAATCTTAACCCTAACCCTCACTCTAAAACTAACCCTCACCCTCAGCCTAACCCTCACCTTTACCCATACAGTCAACCCCACGCTAACCCTCACCCAAACCCTAAACCTCACCCTGACCCTAACCCTACCCCTAAACCTCACCCTTAAGCTAAGCCTAACTCTAACCCTAACCCTAACACTAAACCTCACCCTATCCCTAACCCTAACCCTCACCCTCAACATCATGCTCAGCCTAACCCTAAGCCTAACCCTAACCTAAACCTCACACTCACCCTAACACTTACCCTAATCCTAATTCTAACACTAAGCCTTACCCTCACCCTCACCCTAACCCTCACCATAACCATAACTCTAACGCTAACCCTAACCCTAACCCTCATCCTCACCCTACCCCTAACTCGAACCCTAAATCTCACACTCACCCGCACCATCATCCTCACAGTAATTCTAACCCTAACCCTAACCCTAACCCTAAACCTCACCCTAACCCTAACCCTAACCGTAACCCTAACCCTCACCCTCACAGTAACTCTAACCCTAACCCTAACCCTAAACCTCACCATAAACATAACCCTAGCCCTAACTCTAACGCTATCCCTAACCCTCCCCCTAGTGCTATATCTAACCCTAAACCTCACCCTCACCCTAACCCTAACACTAACCCTAACCATAACCTTCCCCCTAACCGTATATCTAACCCTAAAACTCACGCTCACCCTCACACTAACCCTAAACATAAACCTAAACCCCACCCTAACCAAAAACCTAACCCTCACCTGCACCCTCAACTTCACTGTAACTCGAACCCTAATCCTAACAATAACACTAACCCTAAACCTTTACATCACCCTAATCCTAATCCTCACCCCCACCCTCACCCAAAGCCTAACCTTAAGCCTAAGCCTAACCCTCAGGCTAACCCTCATACTCACACCCACCCTAAACCTAATCCTAACCCTAACCCTATCCCTAAACAGCAACCTAACCCTCACCCTCAACCTAACACTAATACGAATCCTAACTCTAAACCTCACCATAAACCTCCCCCTAACCCTAACTCTAACCCTAATCCTAGCAATAACACTAACCCTAACCCTAATCCTAACCCTAACCATAACCCTCACCCTCAGCCTCACCCTCACTGCATACTTAACCCTAACCATAACACTAACAATAATGCTAACCCTAACCCTAACCCTAATCCTCACACTCGCCCTCACACTCAGCCTAACCCTAACCCTAACCCTAACCCACAAGGTAAACCTAACCCTAACACTAATATTAAACCTAAACGAAACCCTAAACCTAACCTTAAACCTAAACCTAATCCTCAGCCTGAACCTCACCCTAACCCAAACCCTAACACGAACCCTCATCCTAAACATAAATCTCACCCTAACCCTAACCCTAACCCTCACACTCACCCTCAACCTAACCCAAATCCTAAACCTAAACCTATCCCTAAACCTCAAGCTACCCTAATCCTAGCCCTTAGCCTAAACCTAATCCTAACCCTAAACTTCATCCTGAATCTCACAATAACCCTAACCTTAACCGTCTCCCTAACCCTAACCCTCACCCTCATGCTCGGCCTTAGCCTAAGCCTAAGCCTAAGCCTAACCCTCCCCCTATCCCTAACCCTAACACTATCCCTAACTCTAACCCTAAACCTCTCACTCACCCTAACCCTAACTCTAAACCTAAACCTCACCCTAACCCTAAACCTAACCCTAACCCTCACACTGACCGTAACAGTAACCCTAACTCTAACAATAACAATAACCCTAATCTAACCCTATCCCTCACCCTCACCCTAACATTTACCCTCACCCTAACACAAACCCTAACGCAACACTAATGCTCACACTAACTCTAACCATTTTCCTAACCCTAAAACTCACCCTAACACTAACCCTAACCCTCACCCTCATCCTAGCCCTCACCCTAACCCTAATCCTCATCCTAAGCCTAAACCTCACACTAAACCTAACAGTAATCCTCAATCTAACCCTGATCCTATCCCTAACCCTAACAATAACACTAACCCTATCCCTAAACCTCACCTTAACCCTAACCCTCACCCTAATCCTAAGCCTAACAATAACCCTCAACCTAACACTAACCCTCACACTTACCGTAACCCTAACCCTAACCCTAAACTTAAACCGAACCCTAACTCTCACCCTAACCCTAATGCTAACCCTCATCCTACCAATAACACTCACCATCAATTTAACCCTTACCCTAACTTTCACCCTAACCCTAACCCTAACATTCACCCTGACCCTAAACTTCACCCTAACCCTCACCTTCAGCCTAACACTAAGCCTAAACCTAACCCTAACTCTAACCCTCACACTCACCCTAAACCTTACCCTAATCCTAATCCTAACACTGAGCCTAACCCTCACCCTCACCCTAACCTTCAATGTAACCCTAACTCTAAGGCTAACACTAACCCTAACCATCAGCGTCACCCTAACCCTAACCCTAACCCTAAACCTCACCATCACCCTCACCCTAACTCTAACCCTAACCCTAACCCTCAACCTAACCCTAACACTCACCCTCACTGTAAACCTTACCATAACCCTTACCCTAAGCAAAACTTAAATCAAAACCTAACTCTCACCCTAACCCTAACCCTAACCCTCAACCTAACCCTAACACTCACCCTCATTGTAACCCTTACCATAACCCTCACTCTAACCCTAAAATTAACCCGAACCCTAACTCTCACCCTAACACTCACCCTAATCCTAAACCTCACACTCACCCTCACCTTCAGCCTAACACTAAGCGTAACCCTAAACCTAACCCTAACCCTCACACTCAACCTAAACCTAACCCTAATCCAAATCCTAACACTAACCCTAAACCTCACCCTCACCCTATCCCTCACCTTAAGCCTAACCCTAACATTAATCCTAACCCTAACCCTAACCCTAAACCTCATCCTCACCATAAACCGCACACTAACCGTAACACTAATCCCCAATCTAACCCTCACCCTAGCCCTCACCCTAACCCTAACCCTCATCCTCACACTAAATCTAACACTAATCCTCCATCTAACCCTCACCGTCACCCTAACCCTAAACCTAACCCTCACCCTGTCCCTAACCCTACCCCTAAACCTCACCCTCAACCTAACCCTAACTCTAAAGGTAACCCTAACACTAAACCTCACTCTATCCAGAACCCTAAACCTCACACTCAACCTCATGCTCAGCCTAAACCTAAGCCTAATTCTAACCCTAACTCTAACCCTCACACTCACCCTAACACTTACCCTAATCCTAATCCTAACAGTAAGCCTTACCCTGACCCTCACCCTAACCCTCACTACAACCCTAATTCTACCACTAACCCTAACCCTAACACTCAGCCTAATCCTAACCCTAACTCTAACCCTAAACCTCACACTCAGCGGCACCCTCACCCTCACTGTAATGCTAACCCTAAATCTAACCCTAAACCTCACCCTAACTATAACCCTAACCCTAACCCTAACCCTCACCCTCACCATAACTCTAACCCTAACCTTAACCCTAACCCTAAACCTCACCTTAACCGTAACCTTAAACCTCACCCTCACCATAACCCTAACCCTAATCCTAATCCTAACACTAACCCTAAACCTCACACTCACCCTCACACTCACCTTAAGCCTAACACTAATATTAATCCTAACCCTAACCCTAACGCTAAACCTCATCCTCACCCTAAACCTCACACTAACCCTAACACTAATCCTCAATCTAACCCTCACCCTCACTCTCACCCTAGATCTCACCCAAACCCTAACCCTCATCCTCACCCTAAACCTCACACTAACCCTAACACTAATCCTCAATCTAACCCTCACCCTCACCCTAAACCTAACCCTAACATTCACCATAAACCTAACCCTCAACCTTACAATAACCCTCACCTCAGCGTAAATCTAAACTTTACCAATACCGTCACCCCACCCTAAACCTCACCCTATCCCTACCACTCACCCTGACCCTAACCCTACCCCTAAACCTCACCCTCACCCTAACCCTAAATCTAACCCTAACCCTAACACTAAACCTCACCCTATCTGTAACCCTAACACTCACCCTCAACCTCGTGCTCAGCCTAAAACTAAGTCTAAGCTTAACCTTTACCTTAAACCTCACCCTCACCTTAGCCTTCATCCTAACCCTAATCCTAACCCTAACCCTCATCCTAATCCTCACCCTAACCCTAACCCTAATCATCACCCTAACCCTAATCCTCACCCCCACCCTCACCCTCAGCCTAACCCTAACCCTAACCCTAACCCTAACTATCACACTCACGCTCACCCTAACCCTAATCCTAACCCTAAACCTTACCTTAAACCTAAACCTCAACCTGAAACTGACCTTAACCTTAACCCTAACACTATCCCTAACATCAACACTTGAACTAACCCTCCAACTTACCCTAAATCTAAACCTAACCCTCAACCTCACGCTCAACCTCACCCGCACCATAACTCTAACCCTAACCCTAACAATAACACTAATCCTAACTCTAAACCTAACCCTAATCCTAACCCTAAACCAAACACTCACCCTCACCCCAACCATCATCTTAACCCTTACCCTCATCCTAACCCTAACCAAAACACTAACCCTAACCCTAAACCTTAACCTAACAGTAACCCTAAACCTCACCCTCCCCCTAGCCCTCACCCTAACCCTAATCCTAACCTTAACTCTCACCCTCACCTTAACCCTAAACCTCACCCTTACCCTAACCCTACCATAAACCTCACCCTCAACCTAACCCTAACTCTAAAGCTAACCCTAACACTAAACCTCACCATATACCTAACCCTAACCCTCACATTCAACCTCATACTCAGCCTAACCCTAAGCCTAACTCTAACCCTAACTCTAAACCTCACACTCACCCTAACCCTTATCCTAATCCTAATCCTAACACTAAGCCTTACCCTCACCCTCACCCTAACCCTCACCATAACCCTAACTCTAACACTAACCCTAAAGCTAACACTCAGCCTAACCCTAACTCTAACTCTAACCCTAAACCTCACACTCACCTGCACCCTCACCCTCATGTAATTCTAACCCTAACCCTAACCATAAACCTCACCCTAACTCTAACCCTAACCGTAACCCTAACCCTGACCCTCACCGTAACTCTAACCCTAACTTTAACCCTAACCCTAAACCTCACCCTAAACGTAACCCTAACCCTAACCCTATATCTAATCATAAACCTCATCCTCACCCTAACCCTAACACTAACCCTAACCCTAAACCTCACCCTAACACTCCCTGTAACCCTATATCGAATCCTAAACCTCACCCTCACCCTAACCGTAACCCTAACACTAACCCTAAACCCCACCCTAACCCTAACCCTAAGCCTCACCCCCACTCTCACCTTCACCGTAACTCGAACTCTAACCCAAACTATAACACTAAACCTAACCCTAACAATCACCCAAACCCTAATCCTCACCCCCACCCTCACCCTCAGCCTAACTCTACACCTAAGCCTAACCCTCACCCTAAACCTCATACTCAAGCTGACACTAACCCTAATCCTAACCCTAACCCTATCCCTAAACCTCAACCTATCACACACCCTCACCCTAACACTAACACTAATCCTAACCCTAAACCTCACCCTAACCATTCCCCTAACACTAACTCTAACCATAAACATCACCCTCACCCTAACCCTAACCCTAACTCTAACCCTAAACCTCACTCTAAACCTAAACCTCACCCTCAACCTCAACCTCACTTTAACTCTAACCCTAACCCTAACAATAACACTAACCCTAACCCTAATCCTAACCCTAACCATAACCCTCAACCTCAGCCTCACCCTCACAGCAAACTTAACCGTAACCATAGCACTAACAATAACCCTAAACCTAACCCTAACCCTCATCCTCCCCACCCACCCTCACCCTCAGCCTAACCATAGCCCTAACCCTAAACCTAACCCAAACCTTCAAGGTAACCCTAACCCTAACCCAAACCCTAACAATAACCCTAACCCTAAAACAAACCCTAAAGCTAACCCTAACCCTCAGCCTCACCCTCACCCTAACACAAACCCTAACACTAACCCTCACCCTAACCCTAAGCCTAACAATAACCCTAACCCTCACACTCACCCTCAAAATAATGCAAATTCTAAACCTAAACGTATCCCTAAACCTCACCCTAACCCTCACACTAGCCCTCACGCCAAAACTAATCCTAAGCCTAAACCTCAACCTAAACCTCATTATAACCCTAAACCTAACCCTCACCCTAACCATCACCCTAACCCTCACCCTCATGCTGGTCCTAAGCCTAAGCCTTAGCCTAAGCCTAACCCTAACCCTCACCCTATCCCCAAATATAACACTATCCCTAACTCTAACCCTAAACCTCACCCTCACGCTAAACCCAACTCTAACCCTAACCCTAAACCTAAACCTCAACCTAAAACTAACCCTAACCATCACCCTCACAGTAACCCTAAACCTAACCCTAACAATAACCCTAACCCTAACCCTAACAATAACCCTAACCCTAACCCTAACCCTCACCCTAACCCTCACCTTAACCCTAACATTTACCCTCACCCTAACACTATCCCTAATGCTAACACTAATGCTCACACTAACCCTAATCTTCACCCTACCCCTAAACCTCACCCTAACACTACCCCTAAGCCTCACCCTCACCATAGCCCTCACCTTAACCCTAATCCTCATCCTCACCCTAAAGCTCACACTATCCCAAATACTAATCCTCAATTTAACCCTCATCTTCATCCTAACCCTAAACCTAACCCTCACTCTATCCCTAACCATCACCCTGACCTTAACCCTCACCCTCAGCCTAACCCTCAACTTTACCCTTACCGTCACCCACACCCTAACCCTCACCCTAACCCTAACAGTCACCCTAACCCTAACTCTAGCCCTAAACCTCACCCTCACCCTAAACCTAACTCTCACCCTAACCCTAACACTAAACCTCACCCTAACCTAATCCTAACCCTCATCCTCACCCACACAGTAAACTTAACCCTAACCCTAACACTCACAATAACCCTAACCCTAACCCTAAACGTCACCCTAACCAGAACCCTCACGATAACATAAACAGTCACACTAAAACTTACTCTCACCCTTACACTAACCGTAACCCTAACCCTAACCCTCACACTAACCCTAACCCTCACCCTAATCCAAAACCTCACCCTAACCGTAACACTAACTCTAACCCTCACCCTCAACCTAGCCTTCACCCTAACCAAAATTCTAACCCTCACCCTCACCCTAACCCTAACCCTCATCCTCACCCTAAACCTCACACTAACCCTAACCCTAACCCTAAAGCTCAATCGAACCCTCACCCTAACCCTAACCCTAATCCTAAACCTAATCCTAAACCTCACCCTAATCTTAAATCTCACCCAGTGCCTAATCCTCACCTTTACCATTACCATCATCCTCACCCTAACCCTAAACCTCATCCTAACTCTCACCCTAACCGTAAACCTAACCATCACTCTAACCTAACCCTCACCCTCACAATAATGCTCAGCCTAAACCTAAGCCTAAGCCTAACCTTACCCTTACCCTCACACTCACCCTAGCCCTCACCCTAACAATAATCCTAACCCTATCCCTCATCCTAACCCTCACCCTAATGCTAACCCTAACCATCACCCTAACCTTAATCCTCACCCCACCCTCACCCTCAGCATAATCCTAACCCTAAGCCTAACCCTAACCCTAAGCCTCACACACCCTAACCATAACCCTAATCCTAACCCTAAACCTAACCCTAAACCTCAACCTAACCCTCACCCTAACTTTAACCCTAACACTAACCCTAACCCTAACCCTTGACCTAACCCTCCCCCTAAACCTAAATATAATCCTAAAACTCACCCTGACCCTAACCCAAATCCTGAACCTAACCCTCACCCTAACATATCCTAACCCTCCCCCTAACCCTAACCCTAAACCTCACCCAAACACTAATCCTAAACCTCACCCTCACCCTAGCCCTCACCCGAACCCTAATCCTAACACTAATCCTCATCCTAACCCTCACCCTAACACTTACACTAAACCTCAACCTAATCCTAAGCCTAACCCTAACCCTCAAACTAACCCTAACCTCACCCTCACTGTAACCCTAAACCTAACCCTCACCCTAACCCTAAACATAACCTGAACTCTAACTCTCATCCTAACCCTACCCCTAACTCTCACCCTAACGGTAACCCTCACACTCACCCTCACCTTCAGCCAAACACTAAGCCTAAACCTAAACCTAACTCTAACCCTCACACTCACCCTAACCCTAACCCTAATCCTAATTCGAACACTAATCCTGAACCTCACCCTCACCCTAACCCTCTCCTAAAGCCTAACCCTAATATTAATCATAACCATAAACCTGACCCTAAAACTCATCCTCACACTAAACCTCACACTAACCCTAACACTATTCCTCAATCTAACCGTCACCCTCACCCTCAACTTAGCCCTCACCCTAACCCTAACTCTCATCCTCACTCTAAACCACACACTAACCCTAATACTAATCCGCAATCTAACCCTCACCCTCACCCAAACCGTAACCCTAACCCTCACCCTAAACCTAACCCTCACCCTTACCATAAACCTCACCCTCAGCCTAAAACTCAACTTTACCCTAACCGTCACCCCCACCCTAACCCTCACCCTAACCCTAACCCTCACCCTGACCCTAACTATACCCTTAAACCTCACCCTCAACCTAACCTTAATTCTAAACCTAACCCTAACATTAAACCTCACCCTATCCCTAACCCTAACCCTAACCCTCAACCTCATGCCTAGCCTAACCCTAAGCCTAACCCTAACCATAACCCTCAAACTCACCCTAACCCTTACACTAATCCTAATTCTAACACTAAGCCTTAGCCTCACCCTAACCCTCACCATAACCCTAACCCTTACACTAACCCTAAACTTCACCCTAACCCTAACCCTAACCGTAACCCTAACCCTCACCCTCACAGTAAGTCTAACTCTAAAACTAACCCTAACCCTAAACCTCAACCTTACTGTAACCCTAACCCTAAGCCTAACCCTAACCCTCCCCCTAATCCTATATCTAACCCTAAACCTCACCCTCACCCTAACCCTAACACTAACACTAACCCTAACCCTAACCGTAAACTCCACCCTAACACAAACCCTAATCCTCACCCACACCCTCACCTTCACAATAACTCGAAACCTAACCCTAACAATAACACTAACCCTAACCCTAAACATTACCCTAACCCTAATCCTCACCCCCACCTTCACCCTCAGCCTAACCCTAAGCCTAAGCCTAAACCTCACCCTAACCCTCATACTACGGTCACCCTAACAATAATCCTAACCCTAACCATATCTCTAAACCTCAACCTAACCCTCACCCTCACCCTAACCCTAACACTAACCCTAACCTTAAACCTCACCATAACCTCCCCCTAACAATAACTCTAACACTAAACCTCACCCTAACCCTAACCCTAAAACTTATCCTCATCCTCAACTTCAACCTCACTGTAATTTTAACCCTAACCCTAACAATAACACTAACCCTAACCCTAATCCTAACCCTAACCATAACCCTCAGCCTCAGCCTCACCCTAACTTCAAATTCAACCCTAACCACAACACTAACAATAACCCTAAAACTAACCATAAAACTAATCCTCACACCCACCCTCACCCACAGCCTAACCCTAAACCTAACCCTAACCCTAACCCTCTAGGTAACCCTAACCCTAACCCGAAAATTAAACCTAAACCAAACCCTAAACCTAACCCTAAACCTAACCCTAATCCTCAGCCTCACCCACACCCTAACCCAAACACTAAAACTAACCCTCACCCTAACCCTAAGCCTCACCCTAACCCTAACCCTAAACCTCACACTCACCCTCACCTTAACCCAAATCCTAAACCTCAACTTATCCCTAAACCTCACCCTAACCCTCAACCTAGCCCTCACCCTAAACCTAATCCTAACCCTAAACCTCATCCTAAACCTCTCCCTAACTCTAACCCTAACCATCACACTAACCCTAACCCTAAACCTCACCCTCATGCTCAGCCTCAGCCTAAGCCTAAGCCTAAGCTTAACCCTAACCCTGACCCTATCCCTAACCCTAACACTATCCCTAACTCTATCCCTAAACCTCACCCTCACCTTAACCCTAACTCTAACCCTAACCCTAAACCTAAACCTCATCCTAACCCTAACTCTAACCCTAAACCTCCCCCTCACCCTAACAGTAACCCTAACACTAACCCTAACAATAACCCTAACCCTACCTCTAACACTCACCCTAAACATAACCCTCACCCTAAACCTCACCTTCACCCTAACATTTACCCTCACCCTAACACAAAGCCTAACACTAACACTAATGCTAACACTAACTCTAACCATCACCCTAACCCTAAAATTCACCCTAAAACTAATCCTGTACCTCACCCTAGCCCTCACCTTAACCCTAATCATCATCCTCACCCTAAACCTCACACTAACCTTAACACTAATCCTCAATCTAACCCTGACCCTTACCCTGACCCTAACAATAACCCTAACCCAAACCCTAAACCTCACCCTAACCAGAACCCTCAGTATAACATTAACCGTCACCCTAACACTTACCCTCATCCTAATACTAACCCTAAACCTAACACTAACCCTCACACTAACCCTAACACGCACCCTAATCCTAAACCTCATCCTAACCATAACCCGAACTCTAATCCTCACCCTCACCCTAGCCCTCACCCTAATCCTAATTCTAACCCTCATCCTCACCCTAACCCTAACCCTCATCCTCACCCTAAATCTAAAGCTAACCCTAACTCGAAACCTAATCCTCAATAGAACCATCACCCTAATGCTAACCCTAACCCTAAACCTAACCCTCACCCTCACCCTTATCTTAACCCTCACCCTCAGGCTAAACCTCATCTTTACCCTTACCATCATCCTCATCCTAACCCTAAACCTCATCTTAACCTTCAACCTAACCATAAAAATAAACATCACCCTAACCCTAAACCTGACCCTCAACCTCATGATCAGCCTAAAGATAAGCCAAAGCCTAACCCTTAATCTAACCCTCACCCTCACCCTAGCCCTCACCCTAACCCTAATCTTAACCATATCCCTCATCCTAAACCACACCCTAACCCTAACCCTAACCATAACCCTAACCCTAATACTCACCCCCATCCACACCCTCAGCCTAACCCTAAGCCTAAGCCTAACCCTAACACTAACCTTCACATACACTCACCCTAACCCTAATCCTAACCCTAACCCTCACCCTAACCCTAAACCTCACCCTCACTGTAACACGCACCCTCATCCTAAACCTAACATTAAACCTAAACCTCACCCAAACACTAAACTTCACCCTCACCCTCAACCGAGCCCTCACCCAAACCCTAATCCTAACCCTAATCCTCATCCTAAACCTCCCAATAACCCCAACCGTAACCATCAACCCAACCCTAGTCCTAAGCCTAACCCTAAACCTCAACCTAACACTAACACTCACACTCACCATAATCCTAACCCTAACTTTCACCCTAACCCTAAACTTAACCCGAACACTAACTCTCACCCTAAACCTACCCCTAACTCTCAGCCTTACCCTAAACCTCACCCTCACCCTCAGCCTAACCCTAAGCCTAAGCCTAACCGTAACGTAACCTTCACACTCACCCTAACTCATACCCTAATTCTAATCCTAACACTTAGCCTAACCCTTACAGTCACACTAACCCTCAGTGTAACCCTAACTCTAACACTAACCGTAACCCTAAGACTCAGCCTCACCCTAACCCTAACACTAACCCTAAACCTCATCCTAACCCTCACCCTAACCTTAAACCTAAACATCACCCTAACCCTAACCCTCACCCTCAAACTCACGCTCAGCCTAAACCTAAGCCTAAGCCTAACCCTTACCCTTACCCTCACCCTCATCCTAGCTCTCACCCTAACAATAATCCTAACCCTATCCCTCATCGTAACCCTCAACCTAACCCTAACCCTAACCATCACCCTAACCCTAATCCTCACCCCACCCTCACCCTCAGCGTTACCCTAACCCAAAGCCTAACCCTAACCCTAACCCTCACATACCCTAACCCTAACCCTAATCCTAACCCTAACCCTAACACTAAACCTCAACCTAACCCTCACCCTAACCTTAATGCTGACACTAACCCTAACCCTAACTCTTGACCTAAAGCTTCCCCTAACCCTAAATTTAATCCTAAAACGCACCCTCACCCTAACCCAAATCCTAACCCTAAACCTCACCCTAACCCTAACTCTCACACTCCCTGTGAACCTAACACATATCCTAACCCTCATTCTAACCCTAACCCTAAACCTCACCCAAACACTAATCCTAACCCTCACCCTAGCCCTCACCCAAACCCTAATCCTAACACTAATCCTCATCCTAACCCTCACCCTAAACCTAACCCTAACCCTCACCCTAATCCTAAGCCTAACCCTAACCCTCAACCTAACAATAACCCTCACCCTCACTGTAACCCTAATCCTAACCCTCACCCTAACCCTAAATTTAACCCGAGCCCTAACTCTCACCCTACCCCTACCCCTAACTCTCAACCTAACCCTAACCATCACCCTCACCCTTACCCTAAGCCTAACCCTAACCCTAAACCTAACACTAACCCTCACCCTCACCCTAACACATGAATCCTAATTTTAACACTAAGCCTAACCCTCACCCTTACACTAAAACTCAATGTAACCCTAACTCTAACACTAACCCTAATCCTAACTTTTGACCTAACCCTCCCCCTAACCCTAAATTTAATCCTAAAACTCACCCTCACCCTAAACCAAATCCTAACCCTAAACCTCACCCTAACCCTAACTCTCACCCTCCCTGTGACCCTAACACATATCCTAACCCACACTCTAACACTAAACCTAAACCTCACCCAAACACTAATCCTAAACCTCACCCTAGCCCTCACCCAAACCCTAATCCTAACCCTAATCCTCATCCTAACCCTCACCCTAAACCTAAGCCTGACCCTAACCCTCAACCTAAAAATAACCCTCACCCTCACTGTAACCCTAACCCTAACCCTCACCCTAACCCTAAATTTAACCCGAGCCCTAACTCTCACCCTAACCCTACCCCTAACTCTCACCCTAACCCTAACCCTCACCCTCACCCTTACCCTAAGCCTAACCCTAACCCTAAACCTAACACTAACACTAACCCTCACACTCACCCTAACACCCGAATCCTAATCGTAACACTAAGCCTAACCCTCACCCTCACACTAAAACTCAATGTTACCCTAACTGTAACACTAACCCTAAACCTAACCCTCACCCTCAGCCTCACCCTAACCCTAACTCTAACCCTAAACCTCACCCTCACACTAATCCTAACCCTAAACCTAACCCTAAACCTCACCCTAAGCCTAACCCTAAACCTCACCCTCACCCTAGCCCTCACCCTAACCCTAATCCTAACCCTAAATCTCATCATAAGCCTCACCCTAACACTAACCCTAACCCTCACCCTCACCCTCACCCTAACCCTAACCCTAGCCCTAACCCTCAACCTAACCATATCCCTCACCCTCAGAGTAACCCTTACCCTAACCCTAAACTTAATCGAACCCGAACTCTCACCTTAACCCAAACCCTAACCCTCAACCTAACCCTAAACCTCAACCTCACCTTCATTCTCAGCCTAACCCGAAGCCTAGGCTAACCCTAACCATAACCTTCACACTCACCCTAACCCTAACACTAACCCGAATCCTCACCCTAAGCCTAATGCTCACCCTCACCCTCACCCTCACCCAAACCCTCAACCTTACCCTAACTCTAACAATAACCCTACACCTAACCCTCAAACTCAGCCTCACCCTTACCCTATCTGTAACCCTAATCCTCAACCTCAGCCTAACCTTAACTCTAACCCTAACCCTAACACTGAACCTCACCCTAACCATAACCCTAACCCTCACCCTCACCGTAACATTAAACCTAACCCTAACACTTAAAATAACCCTAACCGTACACTAACCCTCACCCTAACCATAACCGTCACCCTAACATTAACCCTCACCTTAACACTTACCCTCACTTTAACACTAAACTTAACCATAACACTAACCCTCACACTAACCCTAAGACTCACATAATCCTAAACCTCACCCTAACCCTAACCCTAACTCTAACCCTCACCCTCACCCTAGCCCTCACCCTCATCCTCAACCTAACCCTCACACTAACCCTAATCCTAACCCTAATTCTCAATCTAACCCTCACCATAACCCTAACCCTAACCCTCAACCTAAACCTAACCCACACTCTCACCGTAACCCTAACCCTAACCCTCACCATAACCCTAAACTTGACCCGAACACTATCTCTCACCGTAACCCTACTCCTAAATCTCACCCTAACACTAACCCTCACCCTCAACCTTACCCTAAGCCTAACCCTAACCCTAAACCTAACCTTAACCCTAACCCTCACACTCACCCTAACACCCTAATCCTAATCCTAACACTAAGCCTAACCCTCAGACTCACACTAACCCTCACTGTAACACTAACTCTAACACTAACCCTAACCCTAACCCTCACCCTCAGCCACACCCTAAGCCTAATTCTAACCCTAAACCTCACCCTCACCCTAACCCTAACCCTAAACCTAACCCTAAACCTCACCCTAACCCTATCCCTAACCCTCAACCTAACCCTATTCCTCACCCTCACAGTAACGCTTACCCTAACCCTCACCTTAAACCTAAACTTAACTCGAACCCTAACTCTCACATTAACCCTAAACCTAACCCTCAAACTAACCCTAACCCTCACCCTAACCCTCACCCTCAGCCTAAACCTATCCTTAACCCTAACTCTCATCCTATACCTCACCCTAATCCTAACCCTCATCCTATCCCTAAACCTCAACCTTACCCTCATCCTCACCCTCACTGTAACTCTAACCCTAACCCTAACAATAACACTAAGCCTAACCCTAAACCTCAAACTAAACCTCACCCTCACCCTAACACTAACACTAACCCTAAACCTAACCCTAACCCTCACCATAACCCTCCCACTAACCGAAACTCTAACCCTATACCTCTTACTCAGCCTAACCCTAATCCTAACACTAACCCTAAACCTCCCCCTAAACCTAACCCTAACCCTCACTCTTACCCTCACCCTCACCCTAACCCTTAACGGAATCCTAATCCTAACAATAAGCCTAACACTCACCCTCAACCTAACGCTCACTGAAACCCTAACTCTAACACTAACCCTAACGCTAACCCTCACACTTAGCCTCACCCCAACCCTAACTCTAACCCTAAACCTCACCCTCACACTAACCCTAACCCTAAACCTAACCTAAACCTCACCCTAACCCAACCACTAAACCTGACCCTCACCCTAGCCCTCACCCTAACACTAATCCTAAAACAAAACCTCATCCTAAGCTAATACCTAACACTAACCCTAACCCTCACCCTCACCCTCACCCTAACCCTAAACCTAACCCTAACTCTCAACCTAACCCTAACCCTCACCCTCACTGTAACCGTTACCCTAAACCTCACCCTAACCCTAAATTTAACCTGAAACCTGTCACCCTAACCCTAACCCTAACCCTCACCCTAACCCTTACCCTCACCCTAACCCTCACTCTCAGCCTAACCCTAAGCCTAACCCTATCCCTAACCCTCACTCTCATCCTATCACTCACCCTAACCCTAACACTCATGCTATCCCTAACCCTCACCGTTACCCTCACCCTCACCCTCACCGTAACTCTAACTCTAACCTTAACAGTAACACCTAACCTAACCCTAAACCTAAACCTCAACCTAAAACTCACCCTCACCCTAACCCTAACACTAACGCAAAACCTAACCCTCACCATAACCCTCCCCCTAACCCTAATTCTAACCCTATACCTCACACTCAACCTAACGCTAATCCTAACCCTAACGCTAAACCTCACCCTAAACCTAACCCTAACCCTCATCCTATCCCTAACCCTCATCCTAACCCTCACCCTAACCGTAAACCTAATCCTAAACCTCACCCAAACACTAACCCTAACTCTCATCCTGACCCTAGCCCTCACCCTAAACCTAATCCTAACCCAAATCCTCGTCCTAACCCTCACCCTAAGCCTAACACTAACCATGACCCTAATCCTAAGCCTAAGCCTAACCCTCAACATAACCCTAACCCTCATGTTCACAGTACCTCTAACCCTAACCCTCACGCTAAACCTAAACTTAAACCAAACCCTAACACTCACCCTAACCATACCCCTAACTCTCAACCCAACACTAACCCTTACCCTCACCCTCACATTCAGCCTAAACCTAACCCTAATCCTCACACTCACACTAACCCTTATCCTAATCCAATTCCTAACACTAAGCCTAACCCTCACACTCACCCGAACCCACATCATAACCCTAACACTAACACTAACCCTAACCCTAACCCTAAACCTCAGCCTAACCCTAAACCTAACTCTAAACCTAAACCTCAACCTCACCCTAACCCTAACCGTAATCCTAATGCTAAATCTCACCCTAAACCTAACCCTAAACCTCACCGTCACCCTAGCCCTCACCCTAACCCTGATCCTAACACTAACCCTCATCCTAACCCTCACCCTAACACTAACCTTAACCTTCACCCTCACCCTAACCCTAACGCTAGCCCTAACCCTCAACCTATCCCGAACCCTCAACCTAAATGTAACTGTTAACCTAACCCTCACCCTAACCCTAAACTTAACCGAACCTTAACTCTCAAACTTATCCTGACCCTAACCCTCACACTAACCCTAACCCTCACCCTCACCCTCACCCTCAGCCTAACCCAAAGCCTAACCCTATCGCTAATGCTAACACTCATCGTATTATTCACCCTAACACTAACCCTAATCCTAATCCTAACCTTAACCCTAAATTTCACCCTCACCCTAACCCTCAACTTAAGCCTAAACCTAACATTAATCCTAACCCTAACCTTAACCCTAAACCTCATCCTAAACCCTAAACCTCACACTAACCCTCACACTAATCCTCAACCTAACCCTCATCCTAACCTTAACCCTAACACTAACCCTAACATTAACGCACTCCCTAACCCTACAACTAACCCAAAATCTAACCCTAAACCTCCCCCATCCTAACCCTAATCCTAACCCTAACCCTAATCCTCACGATAAACCTAACCCTCAACCTCACCCTCACTTTCACACTCACCATAACTCTAACCCTAACCCTAACAATAACACTAATCCTAACCCTAAACCTAACCCTAACACTAACCCTAATCCTAAAACTGACACTCACCCTAACCATAATCTTAACCCTAATCCTCAACCTAACCCTAACCCTCACCCTCAATGTAACCCTAACCCTCATCATAACCCTAACCCAAACCCTAACCCTAAACCTAAACCTTACCCTAACACTAACCCTAACACTCACCCTCACCCTAGCCCTCACCCTAACCCTAAACCTAACCCTAACCCTCACCCTAACCCTAATGCTCACCCTCACCCTCACTCTCAACCTAACCCTAAGCCTAAACCTAACCTTAACCCCAACCATCACACTCACCCTAAACTTACCCTAATCCTAATCCTAACCCTAAGCCTAAGCCTAACCCTCACCCTCACCCTCACCTTAACCCTAACCCTCAACCTATCCCTAAATCTAACCCTAACCCTAACCCTAACCCTCAACCTCAGCCTCACACTTACCATCACTCTAAACCTAAACTTCAACCTAACCCTAACCCTAACCCTAAACCTAAACCTCACCCTAACACTAACTTTAAACCTCAACATCAACCTAGCCCTCACCATAACCCAAACCCTAACCCTCACCATAACCCTCCCCCTAACCCTAACTCTAACCCTATACCTCACACTCAACCTAACGCTAATCCTAAGCCTAACCCTAACCCTCAACCTAACTCTAACACTCACTGTAACCCTAAACTTAACCCGAACCCTAACTCTCACCCTAACTCAACCCCTAACTCTCACCCTAACCCTAACCCTCACACTCGCCCTAAACCTTACCCTAAACCTAATCCTAACACTAAGGCTAACCCTTACCCTCACCCTAACCCTCAAGGTAACCCTAACTCTAACACTGAACCTAACACTAACTCTCACCCTCAGCCTCACCCTAACCTTAACTCTAATCTCAAACCTCACCCTCACCTTAACTCTAACACTAAACCTAACCCTGAACCGCACACTAACCCTAAACCTAAACCTCACCCTCACCCTAGACCTCACCCTAACCCTAATCGTAACCCTAACCCTCATCCTAAGCCTCACCCTAAAACTAACCCTAAACCTCACCATCACCCTCACCCTAACCCTAACCCTAAAGTTAACCTAAGCCTATCCGTCAACCTAACCCTTACCCTAACCCTCACCCTCATCATAACTGTAACCCTAACCCTAACAATAACCCTAACCCTAACCCTAACCCTAACCATAAACCCTCACCCTAACATTAACCCTCACCCTAACACTTACCCTCACTCTAACACTAACCCTAACCCTAATACTAACCCTCACACTAACCCTAACCTTCACCCTGATCCTAAACCTCACGCATATCCTAAACCTAACTCTAAACCTTACCCTCAACCTAGCCCTCATCCTAACCCTAATTCTAACTCTCACCCTCACCCTAACCCTAACACTCATCCTCAGTCTAAACCTCACAGTAAACCTAACCCTAACCCTAATCCTCAATCTAACCCTCACCCTAACCATAACCCTAACCCAAAACCTAACCCTAACCCTCACCCTTATCTTAACCCTCACCCTCAGCCTAAACCTCACCTTAACCCTTACCAACATCCTCAACCTAACCCTCACCCTAACCCTAAACCTCATCTCAACCCTCACCCTAACTGTAATGCTAACCATCACCCTAACCATAACCCTCACACTCAACCTCTCGCTCAGCCTAACCCTAAGCCTAAGACTAGCCCTAACCCTAACTCTCACACTCACCCTAACCCTTACCTGAATCCTAACCCTAATCCCAACCCTCAACCTCACACTAACACTCACCGTAACCCTAACTCTAACACTAAGCTTAACCCTAACACTCACCCTCAGCCTCACCCAAACACTAAGTCTAACCCTAAACCTCACCCTCACCCTAAGCCTATGCCTAAACCTAACCCTAAACCTCAGCCTAAACCAAACCATAAACCTCACCCTAAGCCTAATCCTTAAACTAACCCTCATCCTAACCCTCACCCTAAAACTAACCCTAACCCTCACCCTCACCCTCACCCTAACCCTAAACCTTACCCTAACCCTCAACCTAACCCTAACCCTCACTCTCACTGAAACCGTTACCCTAACCCTCACCCTAAACCTAAACTTAACCCGGACCCTAACTCTCACCCTGAACCGAACTCTAACCCTCACCCTCACCCTAACCCTCAACCTCACCTTCACTCTCAGCCTAACCCTAAGCCTAACCCTAACCCTCACATACCCTCACCCTCACCCTAACCCCAGCCCTAAACCTCAACCTAACCCTCACCCTAACCTTATCCCTAACGCTAACCCTAACCCTCGACCTAACCTTCCCCCTAACAATATATCTAACCCTAAAACTCACCCTCACCCTAACCCAAATCCTAACCCTAACCATCACACTTACCCTAACCCTCACCCTCACTGTAACTCTAACCCTCATCCTAACCCTCACCCGAACACTAACCCTAACCCTAAACCTCACCCAAACACTAACCCTAACCCTCACCCTTACCCTAGCCCTCACCCTAAACCTAATCCTAACCCTAATCCTCATCCTAACCCTCATCCAAAGCCTAACACTTATCATCACCCTAATCCTAAGCCTAAGCCTAACCTTCAACCTAACCCTAACCCTCATGCTCACAGTACCTCTAACCCTAACCCTCAAACTAAACCTAAATTTGAACCGAACCCTAACTCTCACCCTAACCATAACCCTAAATCTCACCCCAACCCTAACCCTTAATCTCACCCTCAACCTCAGCCTAAACCTAAGCCTAAGCCTAACCCTAACCCTAACCCTCACACTCACACTAACCCTTACCCTAATCCTATGCATAACACTAAGCCAACCCTCACACTCACCCGAACCCTCATTGTGACCCTAACTCTAACACTAAACCTAACCCTAACCCTCACCCTCAGCCTAACCCTAACCCTAACTCTAACCCTAAACCTCACCCTCACCCTAACCCTAAGCCTAAACCTAATGCTAAACCTCACCCTAACCCTAACACTAAACCTCACCCTCATTCTAGCCCTCACACTAACCCTTATCCTAACCCTAACCCTCATTCTAACCCTCACCCTAACACTAACCCTAACCTTCACCCTCACCCTAACCCTAACCCTAGCCCTAACCCTCAACCTAACCCTAAACCTCACCCTCAATGTAACTGTTAACTTAACCCTCACCCTAACCCTAAATTTAACCGAACCCTAACTCTCACACTTATCCTGACCCTAACCCTCACCCTAACCCTAACCCTCACCCTCACCCTCACCCTCAGCCTAACCCTAAGCCTAACCCTATCCCTAACTCTAACCCTCATCATATTCCTCACCCTAACACTAAACATAATCCTAATACTAAACCTAAACCTAAACCTCATCCTCACCCTAACCCTCAACTTAAGCCTAAACCTAACATTAATCCTAACCCTAACCTTAACCCTAAAACTCATCCTAAACACTAAACCTCACCCTAACCCTAAACTTAACCTGAACCCTAACACTCACCCTAATCCAACCCCTAACTCTCACCCTAACCCTCACCCTCACCCTCACCCTCAGCCTAAACATAAGGCTAACCCTATCCCTAACCCTAACCCTCACAGTTACCCTAACCTGTACCCTAATCCTAATCCTAACACTAAGCCTAAACCTCACCCTCACCCGAACCATCACTGTAACCCTAACTCTAACACTAACCCTAACCCTAACCCTCACCCTCAGCCTCACCGTAACCTTAACTCTAACCCTAAACATTGACCCTCACCCTAACACTAACCCTAAACTTAATCCTAAACCTCACCCTAAACCTAAACCTAAAACTCACCCTCACCCTAGCCCTGACCCTAACCCTAATCCTAACCCTAACCCTCATCCTAACCCTCACCCTAACACTAACCCTCACCCTCACCCTCACCTTCACCCTAACCCTAACCCTAACCCTAACCATCAACCTAACCCTAACCCTAACTCTCACCTTAACCCTAACCCTAACCCTCACCGTAACCCTCACCCTCACCCTCACCCTCAGCCTAACCCTAAGCCTAACCCTATCCCTAACTCTAACCCTCATCATATTCCTCACCCTAACACTAAACATAATCCTAATACTAAACCTAAACCTAAACCTCATCCTCACCCTAACCCTCAACTTAAGCCTAAACCTAACATTAATCCTAACCCTAACCTTAACCCTAAAACTCATCCTAAACACTAAACCTCACCCTAACCCTAAACTTAACCTGAACCCTAACACTCACCCTAATCCAACCCCTAACTCTCACCCTAACCCTCACCCTCACCCTCACCCTCAGCCTAAACATAAGGCTAACCCTATCCCTAACCCTAACCCTCACAGTTACCCTAACCTGTACCCTAATCCTAATCCTAACACTAAGCCTAAACCTCACCCTCACCCGAACCATCACTGTAACCCTAACTCTAACACTAACCCTAACCCTAACCCTCACCCTCAGCCTCACCGTAACCTTAACTCTAACCCTAAACATTGACCCTCACCCTAACACTAACCCTAAACTTAATCCTAAACCTCACCCTAAACCTAAACCTAAAACTCACCCTCACCCTAGCCCTGACCCTAACCCTAATCCTAACCCTAACCCTCATCCTAACCCTCACCCTAACACTAAACCTCACCCTCACCCTCACCTTCACCCTAACCCTAACCCTAACCCTAACCATCAACCTAACCCTAACCCTAACTCTCACCTTAACCCTAACCCTAACCCTCACCGTAACCCTCACTCTCACCCTCACATTCAGCCTAAAACTAAGCCTAACCCTAACCCTAACACTAACCCTCACACTCACCCTAAACCTAACGCTAATCCTAATCCTAACACTAACACTAAAGCTCACCCTCACCCAAGCCCTCACCTTAAGCCTAACCCTAACATTAATCCTAACCCTAACCCTAAACCTAAAACTCATCCTCACCCTAAACCTCACACTAACCCTAACACTAATCCTCAATCTAACCCTCACCCTCAGCCTAACCCTAACCCTAACCCTCATCGTAAACCTAATCCTCACCCTTACCATAACCCTCACCCTCAGCCTAACCCTCACCTTTACCCTTACCGTCACCCCCACCCTAACCCTCACCCGAACCCTAACCCTCACCCTGACCCTATCCCTACCCCTAAACCTTACCCTCACCCTAAACCTAACTCTAACGCTAATCCTAACACTAAACCTCACCTTATCCCTAACCCTAACCCTCACCCTCAACCTCATGCTCAGCCTAACCCTAAGCCTAAGCTTAACCCTTACCCTTACCCTAACCCTCACCCTCACCCTAGCCCTCACCCTAACCCTAAGCCTAACCATAAACCTCATCCTAACCATAACCCTAACCCAAACACTAACCATCACCCTGACCCTAATCCTCACCCCCACCCTCAACCTTAGCTTAATCCTAAGCCTAACCCTAACACTATCCTTAACACTCACCCTCACCCTAACCCTCATTCTAACCCTAACACTAACCCTAAACCTCAAACTAACCCTCATCCTAACCTTAACCCGAACACTAATCCTAATATTAACGCTCGACCTTACCCTCCAACTAACCCTAAATCTAACCCTAAACCTCACCCTCACCCTCAACCTAATCCTAACCCTAACCCTAAACCTCATGCTAACACTAACCCTAACCCTCACACTCACCCTCACCGTAACTCTAAACCTAACCCTAACAATAACACTAATCCTAACCCTAAACCTAACCCTAACCCTAACCATAATCCTAAAACTCACCCTCACACTAACCATAATCTTAACTCTAAACCTCAACCTAACCCTAACCCTCACCCTCACCGTAACCCTAAGCCTCATCCTAACTGTAACCGAAAACCAAAACCTAACCCAAAACCTTACCCTAACAATAACCCTAACCCTCACCATCACCCTAGCCCTCACCATCACCCTAGCCCTCACCATCACCCTAATCCTAACCCTGATCCTCACCCTAACCCTATAATTAACCGAACCTTAACTCTCACTCTAAACCTAACCCTAACCCTCATACTAACCCTAACCCTCACCCTCACCCTCACTCTAAGCCTAACCCTAAGACTAAGCCTAACCCTAACCCTAAACCTCACACTCACTCGAACCCTTACACGAATCCTAATCCTAACACTAAGCCTAACACTCACACTCAACCGAACCCTCACTGTAACCCTAAATCTAAAACTAACCCTAACCATAACCCTCAACCTCAGACTCACCCTAACCCTAACTCTAACCCTAAACCTCACCCTCAGCCAAACCCTAACCCTAAACATAAACCTAAACCTCACCCTAACCCAAACCTAACACTCACCCTCACCATCACCCTCACTCTCACCATAACTCTAACCCTAACTATAACACTAATACTAAACCTACTCCTCAAGCTCAGCTTCAAACTTACCCTAACTCTAACCCTAACCCTTACACTAAACTTCACCCTAACCCTAACCCTAACCTTCACCCTCACAGTAACCTTAACCCTAACCCTAACAATAACCCTAACCCTAACCATAACTATAACCCTCATCCTAACATTAATCCTCACCCTAACACTTACCCTCACCCTAACACTAATCCTAACCCTAACACTAAATCTCACACTAACCCTAACCCTAACTCTAACCCTCACCCTCACCCTAGCCCTCATCCTAACCCTAATTCTAGCCCTCACCCTCACCGTAACTCTAACCCTCATCCTCACCCTAAACCTCACACTAACCATAACCCTAACCCTAATCCTCAATCTAACCCTCAACCTATCCCTAAACATAAACCTAACCCTAACTCTCACCCTTATCTTAACCCTTATCTTAACCTTACCATTATCTTATCTTAACCTTATCTTAACCCTTATCTTAACCTTACCATCATCCTCACCCTAAAGCTCACCCTAACCCTAAACCTCATCCTAACCCTCAATCTAACCTTAAACCTAACCATCACCCTAACCCTAGCCCTCACCCTGAACCTCAAGTTCA
Organism: Dipodomys merriami; assembly: GCF_024711535.1. Taxonomy (NCBI): domain Eukaryota; kingdom Metazoa; phylum Chordata; class Mammalia; order Rodentia; family Heteromyidae; genus Dipodomys; species Dipodomys merriami. The sequence goes on along the minus strand of NW_027202904.1, from coordinate 2,001,383 downwards.
GCCTCACCCTAAACCTAAGCCTAAACCTTACTCTAACCCTCACCCTCACCCTAGCACTCACCCTAACCCTAATCCTAACCCTATCCCTCATCCTAACCCTCACCCTAACCCTAACCGTAACCATCACCCTAACACTAATCCTAACCCCCACCCTCACCCTCAGCATAACCCTAACTCTAAGCCTAACCATAACCCTAACCCTCACATACCCTAACCCTCACCATAATCCTAACCCTAACAATAACCCTAACACTTAACATCAACCTAACCCTCACCCTAACCTTAACCCTAACACTAATCCTAACCCTAACCCTGGACCTTAACCTCCACCTAACCCTAAATCTAACCCTAAAACTCACCATCACCCTAACCAAAATCCTAACCCTAACCCGGACCCTAACCCTAAACCTCACCCTCACTGTAACCCTAACCCTCATCCTAAAGCTCACCCTAACCCTAACCCTAACCCTAAATCTCACCCAAACAATAACCCTAACCCTCACCCTCACCCTAGCCTTCACCCTAACCCTAATCCTAACCCTATTCCTCATCCTAACGCCAACCTTAACCCTAACCCTACCCTTGCCCTAATCCTAAGCCTAACCCTAACCCTCAAAATAACCCTAACCCTCACCATAACCCTAAACTTAACCCAAAACCTAACTCTCACCCTAAATCTACCCCTAACTCTCACCCTAACCCTAACCCTCACCCTAACCCTTACACTAAACCTAAACCTAACACTAAGGCTAACCCTTACCCTCACCCTAACCCTCAAGGTCACCCTAACACTAACACTGAACCTAACACTAAACCTCACCCTCAGCCTCACCCTAACTTTAACTCGAACCTTAAAACTCACCCTCACCCTAACCCTAAACCTAAACCTCACCGTCACCCTACCCCTCACCCCAATCCTAATCCTAACCCTAACACTCATCCTAAGCCTCACCCTAAAACTAACCCTAACCCTCACCCTCAACCTCACCCTAACCCTAACCCTAACGCTCAACCTAACCCTATCCCTCACCCTCACTGTAAGACTTACCCTAACCTGCACCCTAACCGTAAAATTAACTGAACCCTAACTGTCACCCTAACCCTAACCCTAACCCTCACCCTAACCCTAAACCTCAACCTCAACTTCACTCTCAGCCTAACCATAAGCCTAAGCCTAACACTAAACCTAATGCTCATACTCACCCTAAAACTAACCCTAATCCTAATCCTAACCCTAAGCCTAACCCTCACCCTCACCCTCACACAAACCCTCAACCTAACCCTAACTCTAAAACTAACCCTACACCTAACCCTCAACCTCAGCCTCACCCTTACCCTTACTCTAACCCTACACCTCACCCTTACCCTTAACCTAACTCTAACAATAACACTAACACTAAACCTCACCCTAACCCTTACCCTAACCCTCACCCTCATCATAACTGTAACCGTAACCCTAACCCTAACAATAACCCTAACCCTAACCCTAACACTCACCATAAACATAAACCTCACCCTAACACTAACCCAAAACCTAACACCTACCCTCACTCTAACTCTAACCCTAACCCTAATACTAACCCTCACACTATCCCTAACCTTCAACCTAATCCTAAACCTCACCCTAACCCTAACCCTAACTCTAACCCTCACCCTCACCCTAGGCCTCAACTTAACCCTAATTCTAACCCTCACCCTCACCCTAACCCTAACCCTCATCCTCACTCTAAACCTCACACTAACCCTAACCCTAACCCTAATCCTCAATCTAACCCTCACCCTAACCATAACCCTAACCCTAAACCTAACCCAAACCCCCACCCTTATCGTAACCCTCACCCTCAGCCTAAACCTCAACTTAACCCTTACCAACATCCTCACCCTAACCCTAAAACTCCTCCTAAACCTCACCCTAACCATAATCCTAACCATCACCCTAACCCTAACCCTCACGCTCAACCTCTCGCTCAGCAAAACCCTAAGCCTAAGCCTAGCCCTAACCCTAACTCTCACACTCACCCTAACCCTTATCTGAATCCTAACCCTAACCCCAACCCTCCCCCTCCCTAATCCTAAACCTCACCCTAACCCTAACCCTAACTCTATCACTAAGCCGAACCCTAAACCTCACCTTCAGCCTCACCCAAACCCTAACTCTAACCCTAACCCTCACCCTTATCTTATTCCTCACCCTCAGCCTAAACCTCACATTTACTCTTATTATTATCCTCATTCTAACCCTAAACCTCATCCGAACCCTCAACCTAAACTTAAACCTAACCATCACCATAACCCTAACCCTCACCCTCAACCTCATGCTCAGCCTAACCCGAAACCTAAGCCTATACCTTACTATAAACCTCACCCACACACTAGCCCTGACACTAAAACAAATCCTAACCTTATCCCTCATCCTAACCATCACCCTAACCCTAACCCTAACCATCACCCTAACCCTAATACTCACCCCCAACCTCACCCTCAGGATAACCCAAACCCTAAGCCTAAGCCTAACCCTAACCCTCACATACACTCACCCTAACCCTAATCCTAACCCTAACCCTAAACCTAAACCTCAACCTAACCTTCACCATAACCTTAACCCTAACACTGACCGTAACCTTAACCCTCGACCTAACCCTCCCCCTAACCCTAAATCTAACCCTAAAACTCACCCTTACGCTAACCCAAATCATAACCCTAACCCTCACACTAACACTAACCCTACCCCCTCACTGTAACACTCACCCTCACCATAGCCCTCACCCTAACCCTAATCCTAACCCTAATACTAATCCAACCCTCACCCTAACCCTAACACTAACCCTCACCCTAATCCTAATTCTAACCCTAACCCTCAAACTAACCCTAACCCTCACCATATCCCTAACCCTCACCCTATCCCTAAACATAACCCGAACCCTAACACTCACCCTAATCCTACCACAAACTCTCATCCTAACCCTATCCCTCACCCTCACCCTCAGCATAAACATAAGGCTAACCCTAACCCTAACCCTAACCCTCACACTTACCCTAACCTGTACCCTAATCCTAATCCTAACACTAAGCCTAAACCTCAACCTCACCCGAACCCTCACTGTAACCCTAACTCTAACACTAACCCTAACCCTAACCCTCACCCTCAGCTTCACCCTAACCTTAACACTAACCCTAAACCTGACCCTCACCCTAACCCTAACCCTAAACCTCACCCTAAACCTCACCCTCACCCTAGCCCTCACCCTAAACCTAATCCTAAACCTAACACATCTTAACCCTCACCCTAACACTAACCCTCACCCTCACCCTCACCTTCACCCTAACCCTAACCCTAACCCTCAACCTAACCCTAACCCTAACTCTCACCCTAAACCTAACCCTAACCCTCACCCTTACCCTCACCCTCACATTCAGCCTAACACTAAGGCTAACCCTAACCCTAACACTAACCCTCACACTCACCCTAACCCTAAACCTAATCCTAATCCTAACTCTAACACTAAAGCTCACCCTCACCCTAACCCTCACCTTAAGCCTAACCCTAAAATTAATCCTAACCCTAACCCTAACCCTAAACCTCAACCTCACCCTAAACCTCACACTAACCCAAACACTAGTCCTCAATCTAACCCTCACCCTCACCATCACCCTACCCCTCACCCTAAACCTAACCTTCATCCTCATCCTAAACATCACACTAACCCTAACACTAATCCTCAATCTAACCCTCACCCTCACCCTAACCCTAAAGCTCATCCTAAACCTAACCCTCACCCTTACCATAACCCTCACCCTCATCCTAACCCTCACATTTACCCTTACCGTCACCCCCACCCTAACTCTCACCCGAACCCTAACCCTCACGCTGACCCTAACCCTACCCCTAAACCCCACTCTCGTCCTAACCCTAACTCTAACCCTAACCCTAACAATAAATCTCACCCTATACTTAACCCTAAACCTCACCCTCACCCGCATGCTCAGCCTAACACTAAGCCTAACACTTACCCTAACCCTCACCATCACCCTAGCCCTCACCCTAACCCTAAGCCTATCCCTAACCCTCATCCTAACCCTCACCTTAACCGGAACCCTAAACATCACCCTAACCACAATCCTCACGCACTCCCTCACCCTCAGCCTAACCCTCACACTCAACTCACCCTAAGCCTAATCCTAACCCTAACGCTAACCCTAAACCTCAACCTAACCCTCACCCTAACCTTAATCCTAACACTAACCTTAACATTAACGCTCGACCTAACCCTCCAACTAAGCCTAAATCTAACGCTAAATTTCACCCTCACCCTAACCCTAAACCTGAACCTCACCCTAACCCTAACCCTAACCCTAAACCTAACCATAACTCTAACCCTAATCCTAACACCCATCCTCTCCCTAAGCATAATTTAACCCTAACCCTCAACCTAACCCTAACCCTCAACCTCACGGTAACAATAACCCTCAACCTAACCCTAAACTAAACCCTAACCCTAACCCTAAACCTTACCCAAACACTGACAATAACCCTCATCATCAACCTAGCCCTCACCCTCACCCTAACCCTAACCCTCAACCTCACCGTCACTCTCAGCCGAACCCTAAGCCTAAGCCTAAACCTAACCCTAACCCTCACACTCACCCGAACCCTTACACTAATCCTAATCCTAACCCTAAGATTAACCCTCACCCTCACACTCATCCGCACCCTAACCATCACCCTAACCCTAACTCTAAAACTAACCCTAAACCTTACCCTCCAACTCTGTCTCAACCTCACCCTAACCCTAACCCTAAGCCTTACACTCACAGTAACTGTTACCCTAACCCTAACCCTAACAATAACCCTAACAATAACCCTAACCCATACACTAACCCTCACCCTAAACATAACCCTAACACTAACATTAACCTTGACCCTAACACCCTCACCCTAACACTAACCCTTACCCTAACACTAAATTTCACACTAACCCTAACCCTCACCTTAATCCTAAACCTCACCCTAACCCTAACCCTAACTCTAACCCTCACCCTCTCCCTAGCCCTCACCCTAAACCTAATTCTAACCCTCACTCTCACCATAACCCGAACCCTCATCCTCACCCTATACATCACACTAACCCTAACTCTAACCCTAATCTTCAATCTAACCCTCATCCTAACCCTAACCATAACCATAAACCTAACCCTAACCCTCACCCTTATCTTAACCCTCAACCTCAGCCTTAACCTCACCTTTACTCTTACCATCATCCTCACCCTAAACCTCACCCTAACCCTAAACCTCATCCTAACCCTCACCCTAACCTTAAACCTAACCATCACCATAAACCTAAACCTCACTCTCAACCTCATGCTCAGCCTAACCCTAAGCCTAAGCCTAACCCTTACTCTAACCCTCACCCTCAACCTAGCCCTCAGCCTAACCCTAATCCTAACCCTATCCCTCATCCTAAAACTCACACTAACTCTAAACCTAAACCCCAACCTCACCCTAGCCCTCACCCTAACCCTAATCCTAACCTTAACCCTCATCCGAACCCTCACCCTAACACTGACCGTAACCCTCACCCTCACCCTCACACTAACCCTAAGCCTAACCCTAACCCTCAACCTAACCCTAACCCTTACCCTCACTGTAACCTTTACCCTAACCCTCACCGTAACCCTAAACTTAACCTGAATCCTAACTCTCACACTTATCCTGATCCTAACCCTCACCATAACCCTAACCCTCACCCTCAACCTCACCCTCAGACTAATCCTAAGCCTAACCCTATCTCTAACCCTAACCCTCAACCTATCTTTTACCTTAAACCTAATTCTAATCCAAATCCTAACCCTAACCCTAAACCTCACCCTCACACTAACCCTCAACTTAAGCCTAACACTAAAATTAATCCTAAACCTAACCCTAACCCTAAACCTCATCCTAAACCCTAAATCTCACACTAACCCTCACACTAATCCTCAACCTAAACCTCACCCTAACCTTAACCCTAACACTAACCCTAACATTAACGCTGGACCTAATCCTACAACTAACCCTAAATCCAACCCTTAACCTCCCCGTCATCCTAACCCTAATCCTAAACTTAACCCTAAACCTCACCCTAACCCTAACCCTCACCCTCACACTCACCCTCACCATCACCATAACTCTAACCCTAACAGTAACCATAACAGTAATCCTAACAATAAACCTAACCCTAACCCTAACCCTAATCCTAAAACTCACCCTCACCCTAACCATAATCATAACACTAACCCTCAACCTAACACTAACCCTCACCCTCAGAGTAACCCTAACCCTCATCCTAACCGTAACTCAAACCCTAACCCTAACACTAAACCTTACCCTAACACAAACCCTAAACCTCACCCTCACCCTAGCACTCACCCTAACCCTAAACCTAACCCTAACCCTCACCCTAACCCTAAATATAATCGAATCCTAAGTCTCACCCTAACCCTAACCCTAACGTTCACCCTAACCCTAACCCTCAAACTCACCTTCACTCTCAGCCTAAACCTAAGCCTAAGCCTAAGCCTAACCCTAACCATCTCACTTAACCTATCCCTTACCCTAATCCTAATCGTAACCTAAACCTAAGCCTAACCCTCACCATTACCCTCACCCTAATCCTAAACCTCACCCTAACCCTAATGCTAACACTAACCCTAACTCTAACCCTCATCCTCAGCCTCACCCTTACCCTAACTCTAAACCTAAACCTCACCCTCACCCTATCCCTAAAACTAAACCTCACCCTAACCCTAAGCCTAAACCTGACCCTCAACCTAGCCCTCAACCTAGCCCTAATCCTAACCCTAACCCTCATCCTGAACCTCCCCATAACCCCAACCCTAACCTCACCCTCACCCTAAACTTAACCCTAACACTAACACTAACCCTAACCCTAACATTCAAGCTAACCCTCACCCTTACAATAACTCTAACTCTATACCTCACCCTCACCCTAATCCTAACTCTAACCCTAACCCAAAACCTAAACCTAACCCTAACAATAACCTAACCCTAATCCTAACCCTCACCCTAACAACAACCCTCACCGTAACCCATACCCTAAACCAAACACTAACCCTCAGAGTAACCCTAACCCTAACCTCACCCTAACCCTAACTCTAACCCTAACGCTAACACTAAAAACCTCAACCTAACCCTAACCCCAACTCTCACCCTCACCCTCACCCTCACCGTAACCGTAACCCTAAAAATAACCCTAACCCTAACCCTAATCCTAACCCTCACCCTCATCCTAACTCTAAACCTAACTCTGACCTTCACCCAAACCCTAGCCCTCACCCTTACGTAACCCTAACCCTCATCCTTACCCTCACCCTAAACCTAACCCTAACCCTAACCCTAACCCTCACCCTAACACTAAACCTCATCCTAACACTAACCCTAACCCTAACATTAACCCTCACACTCAGCCTAACCCTCACCCTAATCCTCAACCACAACCTAACCCTAACCCTAATGCTAACCCTCACCCTCACCCTAGACCTCACCCTAACCCTAGTTCTAACCCTCAACCTCACACTAACCCTAACCTTCATCCTCACCCTAAACCTCACCTTAACCCTAAACCCAACCCTAACCCTAAACCTTAACTTAACCCTCACCCTCAGCCTAAACCTCACCTTCACCCTTACCATCATCCTCACCCTAAACCTCATCCTAACCCTCACCCTAAACGTAAACCTAACCGTCACCCTAAGCCTAACCCTCCCCCTCACCCAGCCCTCACCCTAACCTAATCCTAATTCGAACCCTCATCCTGACCCTCAGAATAACCCTAATCCAAACCATCAACCTAAACCTAATCCTCACCCCCACCCTAACCCTCAGCCTAACCCTAAGCCTAAGCCTAAGCCTAACCCTAACCCTCACACTCATACTCACCCTCACCTTAATCCTTACCCTAACCCTAACCCTAAAACTAAACCTCAACCTAACCCTCACCCTAACCTTAATCCTAAAACTAAACCTAACCCTCACCCTCGACCCAACCCTCCAACTAACCCTAAATCTAACCCTAAACCTCACACTCACCCTAATCCTAACCCTAATCCTAAACCTCACCCTAACCCTAACCCTAACACTCAAACTCACCCTCACCATAACTCTAATCCTAACTCTAACAATAACACTAATCCTAACCCTAAATCTAACCCTAACCATAAACCTAACCCTAATCCTAACACTCCCCTTCACCCTAACCCTAATCCTAAACCTAACCCTCATCATAACCCTAACCCTCACCCTCACCGTAACCCTAACCCTCAAGCTAACGCTCACCCTAACCCTAACCATAAACCTAAACTTTAATCTAACACTAACCCTAACCATCACCATCACCTTAGCCCTCACACTAAACCTAATGTTAAACCTAATCCTCATCCTTATCCTCACCCTAACCCTAAAATTAACCCTCACCCTAACCCTAACCCTAACCATAACCCTCAACCTAACCCTCACGCTCACCGTAACGCTAACCCTAACACTGACCCTAACCCTAAACTTAACCGAACCCTAACTCTCACCCTAACCCTATCCCTAACTCACCCTAACCCTAACCCTCACCCTAATCCTCACCCTTAGCCTAACTCTAAGCCTAACCCTAACCCTAACGCTAATGCTAACACTCACCCTAACCCTTACCCTAAACCTAATCCTAACCCTAACCTTAACCCTCAACCTCACCTTCACCCTAACCCTAAACCTAACCCTAAACCTCACCCTCACCATAACCCTCATCTGAACCCTAACCCTCAACCTAACCCTAACCCTCACCCTCACCAAAACCCTCAACCTAAACCTAAACTTAAACCGAACCCTAACTCTCACCCTAACCCTAAACCTAACCCTCATCCTAACCCTAAACCTAAACTTCACCCACACCCTAGCTCTCACCCTAACCCTAAACCTAACCCTAACACTCATCCTAACCCTCCACCTAACCCTTACTCTAACCCTCACAGTAACCCTAACCCTCACCCTCAACCTCACCCTCAGCCTATCCCTATTCCTAACCCAAAACCTAACCCTAACAAACACACGCACCCTCATCCTTACCCTAATCCTAACCCTTTCCCTAACCCAAAACCTCCAAGTAACTCTCACCCTAACGCTAACCCTAAACCTAACCCTATCCCTAACCCTCAACCTAACCCTCACCCTAAACCTAACTCTGACCCTAAACCTCACCCTCACCCTAAACTTAACTCTAACCCTAACCTAAACCCTAAACCTCAACCTAACCCTAACACTAACCCTCACCCTCACCCTCACCGTAAACTTAACCCTAAACCTAACCCTAACAATAACCATAACCCTAATCCTAACCTTCACTCTAAACATAACCCTAACCCTAAGACTAACCCTAAACATAACACTAATCCTAAACCCCACCTCACCCTCAGCCTAACCCTAACCCTAACCCTAAACCTCAGGGTAACCCTAACCCTAACCCTAAACCTAACACTAACCCTAAAGCCAAACCTAACCCTAAAACTAACCCTAATCCTCAGCCTCACCCTGACCCTAACCCAAACCCTAACCATAACCATCACCCTAACTCTAAGGCTAAACTTAACCCTAACCCTAAGCCTCACCGTAACCCTAACCCTAACCATAAACCTAAACCTAACACTAACCCTAAACCTAACCCTAAACCTAACCCTAATACTCAGCCTCACCCTCACCCTAACCCAAACCCTAACCTTAACCCTCATCCTAACTCTAAGCCTAACCCTAACCCTAATCCTAATTCTCACACTCACCCTCACCCTAACCCTAATCCTAAACCAAGCCCTATCCCTTACCCTAACCCTCACCCTAACCCTCAGCCTAGCTCTCACCCTTACACTTATCCTAATCCGAAACCACATCCTAACCCTCAACCTAACCCTATCCCTAACCCTAACCCTCACCCTAACACTCAAGTTCATGCTCAGCCTAAGACTAAGCGAAAGCCTAAGCCTAAACCTAACCCTAACCATCAGCCTAACCCTCACTTTAACACTAACCCTAAACCTAAACCTCATCCTAACCCTAACCCTAAACCTCACCCTCACCGTAAACTTAACCCTTTCCCTAACCCTAACAATAAACCTAACCCTAACCTAACCCTCACCCTAACAATAACCCTCACCCTAACCCTAACCCTCACTCTAACCCTTACCCTCACCCTAACACTAAACCTAACCCTCTCACTAAATCTCACACTAACCCTAAAAATCACCCTAAACCTAAACCTCACCCTAACACTAACCTTAACCCTCAAACTCACCATTTCCTCACCCTAACCCTAACCCTCATCCTCACCCTAAACCTCACACTAACTCTAACACTAATCCTCAATATTACCTTCACCCTCATCCTAAAGCTAACACTATCCCTCACCCTAACCCTAACCCTCACCCTTTCCATAACCCTCACCCTCATCCTAACCCTCATCTTTACCCTTACCTTCACCCCCATGATAACCCGCACATTAACCTTAACCCTCATCCTAAACCTAATTGTACCCCTATAACTCACCCACACCCTAACACTAACTCTAACCCTAACCCTGACACTAAACTTCACCTTTACCCTAACCCTAACCCCCATCCTCACCTGAACCGGAACCCTAATCCTAAACCTAACAATAACCCTAACCAGAAAACTAAACCTCAACCTAACCATAACCCTCACCCTAACTCTAACCCTCACCCTAACACTAAACCTCATCCTAATACTAACCCTAACCCTAACACTAACCCTCACACTAAACCTAACCCTCAGCCTAATTGTAAACCTCACCCTAACCATAACCCTAATCCTAACCCTCACATTCACCCTAGACCTCACCCTAACCCTAATTCTAACCCTCACCCTCACAGTAACCCTAACCCTCATACTCACTCTAAACCTCACACTAACTCTAACCCTAATCCTCAATCTAAACCTCACCCTAACCCTAAACCTAAGCCTAACCCTCACCTTTAACTTAACCCTCACCCTCAGCCTAAACCTCACTTTTACCCTTACCATCAATTTCACCCTAAACCTCACCCTAACCCTAAACCTCATCCTAACCTCACCCTAAACCTAACCATCACCCTCACCCTAGACCTCACCCTAACCCTAATTTTAATTCTAATCCTCATCCTAACCCTCACCATAACCCTAATCCTAACCATCACCCTAAACCTAATCCTCACCCCCACCCTCACCCTCAGCCTAAACTTAAGCCTAAGCCTAACCCTAACCTTAACCCTCACACTCACCGTGATGGTTAGGATTAGGGTTATGGATTAGGATTAGGATTAGGGTGAGGGTGAGCCTCACCCTAATCCTAAACCTAACCCTAACCACAACCCTAAACCTCAACCTAACATTCACCCTATCCTTAACCCTAAAATTAACCTTAACCCAGGCCTCGAACTAACCCTCCAACTAACACTAAATCTAACCCTAAACCTCAAGCTCACCCTAACTCTAATTCTACCCTATCCCTAAACCTCACCCTAACCCTAACCCTCACCCCCACCCTCACCCTCACCCTCACCATAACTCTAACCCTGACCCTAACAATAACACTAATCCTAACCTTAAACCTAACCCGCACCCTAAATCTAACCCTAATCCTATCACTCACCCTCATGCTAACCCTAAAACTCAATCTAACTTTCACACTTACCAGAACCCTAACCTGATCCCTAACCCTCACCCTCACACTCACCCTAACCTTAACTCTAACACAAACCCTAAAACTAAACTTCATTCTAACCCTAATCCTAACCATAACCCTAACTATAACCCTAACTCTAACCCTAACCATAACAATAACCCTAACTCTCACACTCACCCTAACCATAACCCTCACCCTAACCCTAACCCTCACCCTATCCCTTAATATCATGCTCACCCAACCCTCACACTAAGCCTAAACCTCAACCTAACCCTAACTCTAAGCCTCACCATCACCCTCAACTTCACCCTCACCCTAACCCTCACCCTCACCTCGCCCTCACCCAAACCCAAAACCTAACCCTAAACCTAACCCTAACCCTTATCCTCACACTAACCCTCACCCTAACTCTAACCCAAAACCTAAGTCTCACCCGCACCCTAACCCTCACCCTAACCCTTACCCTCACGCTCACCCAAACCTCACACAAACCCGAAACCTCAACCTAAGTGTAAACCTAACCCTCAACCTCACCCTAACCCGAACCATAATTCTAACCCGAATCCTCATCTTCACCCTCTCCCTTACCATAAACCTAACCCCTCACCCTCAACGTCACCCTCACCCTCACCCTCACCCTAACCCAAAACCTAACACTAAACTTCACCCTAAACCTAACCTTCACCCTAATCTTAACCCTCACCCTCACCCTCACCCTAACCCTAACCCTAACCCTAACCCTAACCCTCACCCTAACCCTAACTTAACCCTAATGCTAACCCTAAAGCGCAACCTTACCCTAACACTTACCGTCACTCTAAACCTAACCCTAAACCTAACCCTCACAATAATCCTAACCCTCACCCTCACGCTAATGCTAATCCTAACCCTAACAATAACCCTATTCCTAAACCTAATCCTACCCCTTATCCTCACCCTCACCCTCACCCTCACCCTAACCCTAAGCCTAACCCTAACAATAACCCTAACCCTAACCCTAACCCTAACCCTCACCCTAACCCTTATGCTAACCCCACACCTCAGCCTAATCATCATACTAATCCTAAACTAAACCTAGCCAAAACCCTAAAGATTACCCTAAACCTAAACCTCACCCTCACCCTCAGCATATCCCTAACCCTAACCCTAACCCTATACCTAAACCTCACCCTATCCTCCACCCTCACCCTAACGCTCAAACTAACACTTACCCTCACCCTAACCCTAACCCTAACGCTCACCCTAACCAACACCTTAACCCTTACCCTCTCCCTAAACCTCACTCTCACCCTAAACTTCACCCTAAACCTTACCATCACCCTAGCCCTAACCCTAACTTCTCCCTAACCCTCATCCTAACACTAACCCTAACCCTAACCCTCACCCTAAACCTAACCCTAACCCTCACCCCCACCCTAAACCTAACCGTCAGCCTTACCCTCAGCCTTAGCCTAACCCTAACCCTAACCCTAATCCTAACCCTGAACCTCACCCTCACCCTGAACTTAACCCTAAAACTAACCCTCATCCTCATCGTCACCCCAACCCTAACCCTAACACTATCCATAACCCTCATAATAACCCTAACCTTAACCCTCACTCTAACACATACCCTCACCCTAATCCTAACGCTATCACTCACCCTAACCCTCACCTTAACCCTAACCCTCTCCCTAAACCTCACCCTCACCCTAAACCTAACCCTTACCCTCACCCTAATGCTAACCCTCACCCTCACCCTCACCCTAACCCTCACAGTCATCCTAACCCTAACCCACACCCTAACCCTCACACTCACCCGAACCGTCACCCTCACCATAACCCACACCCTCACCCTAAGTATCACCCTAACCCTAACCCTCACCCTAAACCTAACCCTAACCCTCACCCTAAGCCTCACACTCACCATGACCCTCACCCTAAGCCTAACTGTAAACCTAACCCTAATTCTAAACCTAAACCTCTTCCTCACCCTCATGCTAACCCGAACGTTAACCTAAACCCTAAACCTCACCATAGCCCTTACTCTCACCCTAACCCTAACCCTAATCCTCACACTAACCCTAAACCTAACCCTCACACTAACCCTAACCCCAGCCTTACCCTCACCCTTAGCCTAACACTAACCTAACCCTAATCCTAACCCTGAACCTCACTCTCACCCTGAACCTAACCCTAAATGTAACCTTCACCCTCATCGTCACCCCAACCCTAACCCTATCCCAAACCCTCATCCTAACCCTAACCCTAACCCTCACTCTCACACATACCCTCACACTAATCCTAATGCTATCCCTCACCCTAAACCTCACCTTAACCTTAACCCTCTCCCTAAACCTCACTCTCACCCTAAACATCACCCCAAACCTTTCCCTCACCCTAACCCTAACCCTAAACCTACCCCTCACCCGAACCCTCATCCTAACCCTAACTCTCACCCTAACCCTAACTCTAACCCTAACACTCACGTTCACCCTAGCCCTCATCCTAACACTATTCCTAACCCTAACCCTCACCCTATCCCTCAAACTAAACCTAACCGTAACTCTAAGACTAACAATAACCCTAAACCTCAGCCTCACCCTGACCCTCACCCTAACCCTTACCCTCACCGTCATCCTACCCCTCACACTAACCCTAACCCTCACCCAAACCCTAAACTTCACACTAACCCTAAACCTAACCCTAACCCTTACCCTCACACTAACACCCACCCTAACGCTAACACTAACCCTAAGTCTCACCCTCACCCTAACCCTCACCCTAACCCTTACCTTCACGCTCACCCAACCCTCACAATAACCGTAAACGTCAACCGAATGGTAAACCTAACCCTCAACCTAACCCTAACCCTAACCCTAATCCTAAAACGAAACCTCACCCTCACCCTGAACCTAACCTTGAAACTAACCCTCACCCTCACCGTCACCCTAACCCTAACCCTAACCGGACCCCTAACCCTCACCCTAACACTAACCCTCACACTAAAACTCACCCTAACACATTCCCTCACTCTAATCCTAAACCTAACCCTCATCCTAACCCTAACCCTCTCCCTAAACCTCATCCTCACTCTAAAACTCATCCTAACCTTTACCCTTACCCTAAACCTAACCCTAAACGTACCCCTCAAGCGAACACTCACCCTAACCTAACCATCAACCTAACACTAACCCTAACCCTAAGCCTCACCCTCACCCTAGCCCGCATCCTAACCCTAATCCTAACCCTCACCCTCACCCTAACCCTCACCCTCACCGTCACCCTAACCCTCACCCTCACCTTAACCCTCACCCTCACCCTAACCCTCATCATAAACATAACCCTAACCCTAACCCCATCGCTCACCCTAACCCCCACCATAACCCTTAACCTAACCCTAACCCTCAACCTAACCCTTACCTCACCATACCCATACCTCTCACACTAAACCTAACCCTCCCTATAACCCTAACCCTAACCCTCACCCTGACACTAACCCTTATGCTAATCCTAATCCTAACCTTAAGCCTAACCCTCACCCTCAACCTAACCCTCACCCTAACCCTTACTCTAACACTAACCCTAAACCTAACCCTCAATCTCAGCCTCACCCTAACACTAAAGCTAACCGTAAACCTCACCCTCACCCTAACCCTAAACCTAACGCTGGCCCTAAACCTCACCCTAACAAAAACGCTAAAGCTCAACCTCAAACTAGCCCTCACACGAACCCTAATCCTAACACTAACAATCAAACTAACCCTAACCCTCACCCTCACCATAACCCTTACCCTAATCCTCAACCTAACCCTAAACTTAAACCGAAACCTAACTCTAAACCCAACCCTAACACTAGCCCTCACCCTAACCCTAAACCTAACCCTAAACCTAAACCTCACCCTAAAGCTAACACTAAAACTCAACCTCAAACTAGCCCTCACCCTAACCCTAATCCTAACCCTAACCCTCATCCTAACCCTCACCCTAACACTAACCCTAAACTTCACCCTCATGCTAACCCTAATACTAACACTAACCCTCAACCTAACCCTAACCCTCACCCTCACCGTAACCCTTACCCTAACCCTAAAACGAACCCTAATCCTAACCCTCTCCCTAACCCTAAAACTCACCCTTACTGTAACCCTCATCCTCAGCCTAACCCTCAACTTTAACCTTACCGACACCCTCACCCTAACTCTAACCCTAACCCTAATATTCAATCTCACCTTAACCCTTAACCTCATGCTCACCCTCAACCTCACCATAACTCTAACCCTAACCCAAACAATAACACTTACCCTAACCCTAACCATAACCATAACCATAACCCTCACCCTCAGCCTCAACCTCAGCCTAACTGTAAGCATAAGCCTAACCCTAATCCTAACCCTCACCATAATTCTAACCCTAACCCTAAACCTAATACTAACCCTCACCCTCACCCTAAACCTGACCCTCAAGGTCACCCTAAACCTCACATTAACCCAAACACCAATCCTCAATCTAACCCTCATCCTATCCTTAAACCTAACCCTTACACTAACCCTAAAGCTCATCCTAACCCTCACCCTTATCTTAACCCGCAACCTCAGCATAAACCTCACATTTATCCTTACCATTATCCTCACTCTAACCTCACCCTAACCCTAAACCTCATCCTAACCCTCACCCTAACCATAAACCTAACCATCACGCTAACCCTAACACGCACCCTCAACCTCACCCTCAGCCTAAACCTAAGCCTAAGCCTAAGCCTTACCCTAACCCTCACCCTCACCCGAGCCCTCAGCCTAACCCTAAGCCTAAGCCGAACCCTAACCCTAAACCTCACACTCACCCTCACACTCACCCTAACCCTAACACTAACCATAACCCTAACCCTAAACCTCAAACTAACCCTCAACCTCACCTTAACCCTAACACTAACATTAACCCTAACCCTCGACCTAACACTCCCCCTAAACCTAAATCTAACCCTAAACCTCACCCTAACCCTAACCCTAATCCTAACCCTAACCCTAAACCTCACCCTATCCCTCACACTAAGCCTCACACTCACCCTCACCCTCTCTCTCAATGTTACTCTAACAATAACCCTAACAATAACACCAATCCTAACCCTAAACCTAAACCTAACCCTAACCCTAACCTTAATACTAACACTCACCCTCACCCTAACCCTAATACTAACCCTAAACCTTACCCTAACCCTAACCCTCACATCACCGTAACCCTAATTCTCATCCTAACCCTCACCCTAACCATAACAAAAAACCTAAACCTCATCCTAACACTAAGCCGAACCCTCATCCTCACCCTAGCCCTCACCCTAACCCTAATCCTAATCCTAATCCTCATCCTAACCCTCACCCTAAGCCTAACCCTAAACCTCACCCTAAACCTAATGTTTACCCTAACACTCAGCCTAAACCTCAACTTAACCCAAACCCTAAGTCTCACCCTAACCCTGAACCTAACCCTCAACCTAACCCTAACCCTCACCTCATGCTCACACTCAGTCTAAACCTAGCCTAACCCTAATCCTAAACCTAACCCTCACACTCACCCTAAACCTTACCCTAAACCTAATCCTAACCCTAAGCCTAACCCTCACCCTAACCCTAACCCTCACCCTAACCGAAAATCTAACACTAACCCTAACACTAACCCTCACCCTCAGCCTCACCCTAACCCTAATGCTAAACCTAAACCTCACCCTCACACTAACCGTAATCCGAACCCTAACCCTCAACCTATCCCTAACCCTAAGCCTCACCATAACCCTTACCCTAACCCTCCCCTTAACCCTAAACTTATCCCAAACCCTAACATTCACCCTAACCCTAACCCTCACCCTCAACCTCACCCTCAGCCTAACCCTGAGCCGAACCCTAAACCTAACCCTAACACACACACTCACCCTCACCCTAAACCTAATCCTAAACCTAACCTGAACCCTAACACTAACCCTCCCCCTAACTCTCACCATAACCCTAACGCTAACACTAACCCAAACCCTCAACCTAAACGTCACCCTAACCCTAACTCTAACCCTAAATTTCCCGCTCACCCTAAACCTAACTCTAACCCTAACCCAAACCCTAAACCTCAACCTAAACCTAAACCTAACGGTAACCCTTACCCTAACCCTAAACCTAAACCTAAACCTCATCCTAACCTTAACCCTAACTCTCAACCTCACCCTCACCATACCGTTACCCTAACCCTAACCCTAACAATAACCCTCACCCTAAACCTAACCCTCACCTTAACACTTACCCTCACACTAACACTAACACTAAATCAAACACTAACTCTAACCATCACCCTAAAGCTCACCCTCACTCTAACCCTATTCCTTACCTCACTCTCACCCTAGCCCTCACCCTACCACTAACCCTCATTCTCACCCTAACCCTCACCCTCACCCTCACCCTCAGCCTAACCCTAACCCTAATCCTAATCCTAAATCTATCCCTAACCCTCACCCCCAACCTAACACTCACCCTTACCCTAACCCTAAAACTAACACTAACCCTAACCCTAAACCTCACACTCAGCCTCACCCTAAACCTAACGCTAAACCTAAACCTCACAGTCACCGTCACCATAACCCTAACCCTAACAATAAACCTCACCCTAACCCTAACCCTAAACCTCACCCTCACCTGAGACCTTACCCTAAACCTAATCCTAACCCTAACCCTCATACTAACCCTCCCCCTAACCCTAACCCTATCCCTCTCCCTAACCCTCAACCTCACCCTCACCCTCAGCCTAAACCTAAGCCTAACCTTACACCTAACCCTAACACACACACTCACCCTCAACCTAATCCTAATCCTATCCCTAACCCTAACCTCAACCCTCCCCCTAACTCTCACCCTAACCCTAACCTAACCCTCACCCTAAAACTAACTCTAACCCTAAACCTCACACTCACCGTAACCCTCACTCTAACCCTAACCCAAAGTCTAAACCTTACCCTAACGCTTAACCTAAACCTCAACCTCAAACTAGCCCTCACCCTAACCCTAATCCTAACCCTAACCCTCATCCTAATCCTCACCCTAACACTAACCCTAACCTTCACCCTCACGTTAACCCTAATCCTAACACTAACCCTCAACCTAACCCTAACCCTCACCCTCACCATAACCCTTACCTAACACACGACCTAACCCTAAACTTAACCTGAACCCTAAAGCTCACCCCAACCCTAACCATAACCCTCACCCTAACCCTAACCCTCACCCTTACCGTAACCCTCACCCTCAGCCTAACCCTCACCTTTAACCTTACCGACAGCCTCACCATAAACCTAACCCTAACCCTAAACATCAACCTAACACTAACCCTCACCCTCACCCTCAAAATCACCATAATTCTACCCCTAAACCTAACAATAACACTTACCCTAAGCCTAACCCTAACCGTAACCATAACCATAACACTCACCCTCACCCTCACCCTCAGCCTAAACCTAAACCGAACCCTAACCCTAACCCTCACCATAATCCTACGCTAACCCTAATCCTAAACCTAGCCCTAACCCTAAATCTAACCCTAAACCTAACCCTAATCCTCAGCCTCACCCTCACCCTAACCCAAACCCTAACCCTAACCCTCAGCCTTACCCTAAGCCTAACCTTAAACCTAACCCTCACACTCACCTTCACCCTAACCCTAATCCTATACCTAACCCTATCCCTAACAATAACCCTCACCCTAACACTCAACCTAACATTTACCCTCACCCTCACCCTAACCCTCATCCTAACCATAACCCTCACCCTTAACCTAACCCTCACCCTACCACTTAACGTCACCCTAAAACTAACCCTAACCCTAAAACTAACCCTCACACTAACCCTAAACCTCACCCTCATTCTAGCCCTCACCCTAACCCTAATTCTAACCCTCAACCTCAACCTAAACCTGATCCTCATCCTCACCCTAAACCTCACACTAACTCGAACACTAATCTTCAATCTAACTGTCATCCTATCCCTAACCCTAAACCTTACATTAACCCTAAAACTTACCCTAACCCTCACCCTTATCTTAACCCTCAACCTCAGCCTAAACCTCACCTTTACGTTTACCATCATCCTCACCCTAACCCTCACCCTAACCCTAAACCTCATCCTAACCCTCACCATAACCGTAAACTTAACCATCAACTTAACCCTAATCCTCACCCTCAACCACACGCTCAGCATAACCCTAAGTCTAAGCTTAACGCTTACCCTAACTCTCACCCTCACCCTAGATCTCACCCTAACCCTAATCCTAATCCTAACCCTCATCCTAACCCTCACCCTAGCCCCAACCCTAACCTAATCTTCACACCCACCCTCACCTTCAGCGTAAACTTAAGCCTAAGCCTAAGCCTTACCCTAACCCGAGCCCTCACCGGAGCCCTCACCCTTAACGTAATCCTAAACATCACCCTAACCCTAATCCTCACCCCAACCCTCACCCATAGCCTAACCCTAAGTCTAAGCCTAGCCCTAAACCTAAACCTCAACCTAACCCTCATCCTAACCTTAACCCAAACACTAACCCTAACCCTAACCCTCGACCTAACACTCACCTTAACCCTAAATCTAACCCTAAACCTCACCCTCACACTAACCCTAAGCCTAACCTTAACCCTAACCCTCAAACTCCCCTCACCCTAACCATAATCCTAAACCTAACCCTATCCCTAACACTAACCCTCACCCTAACCCTCACACTCACCCTCATCGTAACTCTAAACCTCACCCTAACCATAACTCTAACCCTAACCCTAACCATAATCATAACCCTCACAGCCAACTTAACCCTAACTATAACACTAACAATAACCCTAACACTAACCCTAACCCTAACCCTAATCCTAATACCCACCCTGAACCTCAGCTTAACCCTAAGCCTAAACCTAACCCTAACCCTAACCCTCAACATGACCCTAACCCTAACCCTAATATAAAAACCTAACCCTAACCCTAATACTAAACCTAAACCTAATCCTCAGCCCCACCCACATCCTAACCCAAACCCTAACCCTAACCCTCACCCTAACACTAACTCTAATCCTAAACCTCACCGTCACCCTAACCCTAACCCTAAACCACACCCTAACCCTAACCCTCACCCTCACCCTCAACCTCACCGTAACTCTAAACCTAATCCTAACACTAACCCTAACCCTAACCCTAACCCAAAACCTAACCCTAATCCTCAGCCTCACCCTCAAACTAAACCAAACCCTAACCCTAAACCTCACCCTAACTCTAAGCCTAACCCTAACCCTAAACCTCCCACTCACTCTCACCCTAACCCTAAACCTAAACCTAACCCTATCCCTAACCCTTACCCTAATCCTAAACCTAAACCACAATCTAACCTTCACCCTAACCCGAACCCTAACCCTCACTCTCATGCTCGGCCTAAGCCTAAGCCTAAGCCTAAGCCTAACCCTAACCCTAACCCTCACCCTAGTCCTAACACTAACTCTAACCCTAACTCTAACCCTAAATCTCACCCTCACCCTAACCTTAACTCTAACCCTAACACTAAAACTAAACATCATCCTAACACTAACCTTAACCCTAACCCTAACCCTAACCCTAACCCTAACCCTAACAATAACCCTAACCCTAACCGTCACCCTCAACCTCACCATAACCCTCACCCTAACCCTAACCCTCACACTAACACTTACCCTCAACCTAATATAAACCCAAAAGCTAACACTAACGCTCACACTAACCCTACGCATCACCCTAACCGTAAACCTCACCCTAACAATAACCCTAACCCTCATCTTAACCCTAAACCTTGCACTAACCCTAACCCTAATCCTCAATCTAACCTCACCCTCACCCTAACCCTAACACTAACACTCACCCTAACCCTAAACCTCACCCTTACTGTAACCCTCATCCTCAGCCTAACACTCAAATTTACCTTTACCTTCAATCCCACCCTAACCCTCACCCTAACCCTAACTCTACCCCTAAACCTCACCCTCACCTTAACCCTAACTCTAACCCTAACCCTAATACTAAACTTCACCCTAACACTAACCATAACTCTCACCCTTACACTCAACGAAACCATAACCCTAACCCTAACCCTAACAATAACACTTAACCCTAAACCTCACCCTAACCATAAACCTAACCCTAAACCTAATCCTCACCCCAACACTTACCCTCACCCTAACACTAACCCTAACCCAAACACTAATCCTCACACTAACACTAAACCTCACCCTAATCCTAAACCTCACCATCACCCTAACCATAACACTCACATTCACCCTAGCCCTCACACTAACCCTACTTCTAAACCTGACCCTCACCCTAACCCTAACCCTCATCCTCACCCTAAACCTCACACTAACCCTAACCCTAATACTCAATCTAACCCTCACCCTGACCCTAACACTAACCCTTACCCTAACACTAAACCTAACACTAACCCTCAGCCTAACCCTCAAACTCAGCCTAAACCTCACCTTTACCATTACCATCCTCACCCTAACCCTAACCCTAAATCTAATCCTCACCCTCACCGTAACCATAACCCTCAACTTAACCCTCACCCTAACCCTAACTCTAACCCTAATCCTTAATCTAACACTAACCCTAAACCTCACCCTCAACCTAGCTCTCACCCTATCCCTAATCCTCATTCTTACCCTCACCCTAAACCTAACCTTAACCCTTACCCTAACCCTAATCCTAACCCTAAACCTCAACCTAACCCTAACACTCAAGCTCACCATAAACCTAACCCTAACCCTCACCCTAACTCTAAACTTAATCAAACCCTAACTCTCACCGTAAACCTAACCCTAACCCTCATTCTCAACCTCACCCTCAGCCTAACCCTACACCTAAGCCTAACCCTAACCCTCACACTCACCCTAACCCTTATGCTAATCCTAATCCTAACCTTAAGCCTAACCCTCACTCTCAACCTAATCCTCACCCTAATCCTAAATCTAACATTAACCCTAACCCTAACCTTCAATCTCAGCCTCAACCTAACCCTAACTCTAACCGAAAACCTCAACCTCACCCTAACCCTAACCCTAACCCTAACACTAAACCTCACCCTAACGCTAACCCTAAACCTCAACCTCAAACTAGGCCTCACCCTAACCCTAATCTTAACCCAAACCCTCATCCTAAACCTCACCCTATCACTAACCTGAACCTTTACTCTCACCCTAACCCTAATCCTAACACTAACCCTCACCCTAACCCTAACCCTCATCCTCACCGTAACCCTTACCCTAACACTCAACATAACCCTAAACTTAACCTGAAACCTAACTCTCACCCCAACCCTTACTGTAACCCTCACCCTCAGCCTAACCCTTACCTTTAACGTTTCCGACCCCCTCACCCTAAACCTAACTCTAAACCTAACCCTAAACCTAAACCTCACCCTCACCCTCACCTCACGATCAACCTCATCATAACTCTAACCCTAACCCTAACAATAACACTTACACTAACCCTAACCTTCACCCTAACCCTAACCATAACCCTCACCCTCAGCGTCAAACTCATCCTAAACGTAAGCCTAAGCCTAACCCTTACCCTAACCATCACCATAATCCTAACCCTAACCCAAAATCTAACCCTAACCCTAACCCTAAACCTAACCCTAAACCCAACCCTAATCCTCAGCCTCACCCTCATCCTGACCCAAACCCTAAACCTAACCCTCACCCTAACCCTAAGCCTATCCTTAACCCTAACCCTCACACTCACACTCAACCTAACCATAATCCTAAACCTAACCCTATCCCTAACACTAACCCTCACCCTAACACTCACCATAACATTTACCCTCACCCTAACCCTAACCCTCACACTAACTATAACCCTCACCCTAACCCTAACCCTCACCCTACCACTTACCGTCACCTTAACACTAACCCTAACCCTAAAACTAACCCTCACACTAACCCTAACCCTCACCCTCACCCTAGCCCTCACCCTAACCCTAATTCTAACCCTCACCCTCACCCTGAACCTGACTCTCATCCTCACACTAAACCTCACACTAGCCCTAACACTAATCCTCAATCTAACCCTCATCCTATACCTAATGTTAACCCTTACACTAACCCTAAACCTAACCCTAACCCTCACCCTTATCTTAACCCTCACCCTCAGCATAAACCTCAACTTTACCCTTACCATCATCCTCACCCTAACCTCACCCTAACTCTAAACCTCATCCCAACCCTCACCCTAAACGTAAACCTAACCATCACGCTAACCCTAACCCTCACCCTCAACCTCACCCTCAGCCTAACCCTAAGCCTAAGCTAAGTCTTACCCTAACCCTCACCCTCACCCGAGCCCTCAGCCTTACCCTAATCCTAACCATCACCCTAACCCTAATCCTCACCCACACACTCACCCTCAGCCTAACCCTAACCCAAACCCTAAACCTCCCCTTAACCCTAACACTAATCCTAAACCTCACCCTAACCCTAAACCTAAACCTAACCCTCACCCTAACCCTAACGCTAACCGTCACCCTTAGCCTAACCCTCACGTTTACCCTTACCGTCACCCCCACCCTAAACCTCACCCTAACCCTAACAATCAACCTAGCACTCACCCTAACCCTAACTCTACCCCTAAACCTCACCCTCACCCTAACCCTAACTCTAACACTAATCCTAACACTAAACCACATCCTAACGCTAACCCTAACCCCCAAACTAACCCTAACACTCACCCTCACCCACACCCTCAGCATAAACCTAAGGCTATCTCTAACCCTCACACTCCCCCTCTCCCTAACCCTAATCCTAATCCTAACCCTAACCCTAAAACACAACCTCACCCTAACCCTCACCCTAACCCTAACTCTAACACTAACACTAAGCCAAACCCTCACCCTAACACTCACCCTAACCCTATCTCTAACCCTAAAACCTCTAACTCACACTGACCCTAACTCTAACCCTAAACCCCACGCTAACCCTAAACATAAACCTCAACTTCTCCCGAGCCCTCACCCTAACCCTAATCCTAAACCTAACCTTCATCCTAACCCTCACACTAACCCTAACCCTAACCCTCACCAGAACCCTAACCCTTCCCTCAACCTAACCCTCAGCCTAAACCTAAGCCTAACCCTAAACCTAACACTAACCCACCCACTCACCCTCAACCTAACCCTAATCCTAACCATAACTCTAACACTTAACCTCACCCTAACCCTAAAACTAAAACTAACCCTAACCCTAACCCTCATCCTTAACCCTCACCTGAACCATAACTCTAACCCTACACCTCACACTCACCCTAACCCTAACTCTAACCCTAACCTTAACCCTAAACCTCCCCTAAATCTAACCCTCATCATCACCCTCACCGTAACCCTAACCCTAAACCTCACAAAACCCTAAAACTAACCCTAAACGTCACCCTAACCATAAACCCCAACCTAACACTAAACCTCACGCTAACACTTACCCTCACACTAACCCTAACTCTAATACTAACCCTGACAGTAACCCTAACTCTCACCCTAACCCTAAACCTAACTCTCACCCTAACCCTAACCCTCAGCCTCACCCTAGTCCCCACCCCAAACTTAATTCTAACTGTAACCCACACCCTAATCCTAACCCTCATCCTCACACTAAACCTCACACTAACCCTAACCCTAATCCTCAATCTATCCCTCACCCTCACCCTAACACTCACCCGAACCCTAACCCTCATCCAAATACTCACCCTAACCCTAACCCTATCCATCTCCCTAACCCTAAACCTCACCCACACCCTCACCCTAGCCCTCACCCTAAACCGATTCCTAACCCTAAACATCATCATAACCCTCACCCGAACCCTAATCCTAAACATCATCCAAAAACTATTCCTAACCCCCAAGATCACCCTGAGCCTAACCCTAAGCCTAAGCCTATCCCTAGCCATAAGCCTCACCCTCAGCCTCACCCTCACTGCAAACTTAACCCAAAACATAACACTAAAATAACCCTAATTTAAAACCTAACCCTAACCCTAATCCTCACCCCACCCTCACCCTCAGCCAAACCATAACCCTAACCCTAACCCTCTCAATGAAAGCCTAACCCTAACACTAACCCTAACCCAAAACCTCACCATAACCTTAAACCTAATTCTAAACCTCATCCTCACCCTCACCCTAACCCAAACTCTAAACTTAACCCCCACCCTAAACCTAAGCCTAACCCTAACCCTAACCCTAACCCTCACCCTCACCCTCACCCTAAACCTAATCCTAACCCTAACCCTATCCCTAACCCTAACCCTCAGCCTAACCCTCACCCTACCCCTAATCCTAACACTAATGCTAACCCTAAACCTCACCCTAACCCTCACCCTAACCCTAACCCTAACCCTCACCCTAACCCTAACCTTAACCCTCAACTTCATTCTCGGACTAAACCTAAGCCTAAGCCTAATCCTAACCCTAAACCTCACCGTAACCCTAATTGTAACACTAAGGCTAACTCTAACCCTAAACCTCACTCTCACCTTAACCCTAACTCTAACCCTAACCCTAAACCTAAACCTCATCCTAAACCAAAACATAACCTTCACTCTCACCCTCACTATAACTGTAACTCTAACCCTAACCCTAAAAAAAACACCAACCCTAACCCGAACCATAACCCTCACCCTAACCCAAACCCTCACCCTAACAAATACCCTCAACCTAACACTAACAGTAACCCTAACACTAACCCTCACACTAACCCGAATCCTAACCCTATGCCTCAACCTAAACCTCACCCACACACTAACCCTAACACTAACCCTAAACTTAACCCTCACCCTAACCCTCCCCATAAAACTATATCTAACCCTAAATCTTACCCTCACCTTAACCTTAACCCTAACCCTAACCCTAAACCCCACCATAACCCTAACCCAAACCCTCAGCAATACTCTCACCCTCACCATAAATCTAAACATAACACTAACAATAACACTAACCATAATCCTAAACATAACCCTAAACCTAAGCCCAACCCTAATCCTAACACTCACCCTCACCCTAACCCTAATCCTAACCCTAAACGTCACCCTAACACTAACCCTCACCCTCACCCAAACCCTAGCACTAACCCTAACCCTAACCCTAAGCCTAATCTTCATCCTAACCCTCACCCTAACCCTAACATTAACCCACACCCGCAACCTTACCCTCACCCTCATGGTAACTCTAACCCTAACCCTAACATTAACACTAACCCAAACCCAAACCATCACCCTAACCCTAATCCTCACCCCCACCCTCACCCTAAGCCTAAGCCTAACACTCACACTAACCCTCATACTCACCCTCACCCTAACCCTAATCCTAAACCTAAACCTATCCCTAAACCTCAACCTAACCCTCAACCTCCCCCTAACCCTAACCCTAAACCTAACCCTAACCCTCACCCTCACACT
Source organism: Dipodomys merriami (assembly GCF_024711535.1). NCBI lineage: Eukaryota > Metazoa > Chordata > Mammalia > Rodentia > Heteromyidae > Dipodomys > Dipodomys merriami. The sequence goes on along the minus strand of NW_027202904.1, from coordinate 1,974,214 downwards.
CCCCCTCACCCTAACTCTAAACCTAAACCTCACCCTCACCCTAAACCTAACCCTTACCCTAAAACTCACTCTAAACCTCACCCTAACCAAAACCCTCATCCTCACCCTCAACCTCACCGTAACTCTAACCCTAAAACTAACATTAATACTAACCCTAACCCAAACACTAAACCTGACCCTAACCATAACCCTCACCCTCAGCCTCACCCTCACCACAAACTTATCCCTAATCATAACACTAACAATAAACCAAACCCTAACCCTAACCCTAAACCTAACCCGCACCCGCACCCTCACCCTCACCCTCAGCCTAACCCTAGGCCTAAGCCTAACCCTAACCCTAACCCTCACCATAATCCTAACTTTAACCCTAAACCTAACCCTAACCCTAACCCTAAACCTCAGCCTCAACTACACCCTTACCCAAACCCTAACCCTAACCGTCAGCCTAACCCTAAGCCTAAACCTAACCCTAACCCTAACTCTAACACTTACCCTCACCCTAACACTAACCCTAACTCTCACACTAACCCTCACAGTAACCCAAACTCTCACCCTAACCCTAAACCTCACCCTAACCCTAACCCTCATCCTCACTCTAAACCTCACACTAACCCTAACGCTAATCCTCAATCTATCCCTCACCCTCACCCTAACTCTCACCCTAAACCTAACCTTCATCCAAACACTCACCCTAAACCTAACCCTATCCATCACCCTAACCCTAAAACTCACCCTCACACTCACCCTCAGCCTAAACCTAAGCCTAAGCCAAAGCCTAACCCTAACACTCACCCTCACCCTAGCCCTCACCCTAAACCTAATCCTAACCCTAACCCTCATCATAACCCTCACCCTAACCCTAATCCTAACCATCATCCAAAACCTATTCCTAACATCCAAGATCAGCCTCAGTCTAACCATAAGCCTAAGCCTAACCCTAGCCATAACCCTCACACTCAGCCTCACCCTCACTGCAAACTTAACCCAAAACATAACACTAAAATAACACTAATTTAAACCCTCACCCTAACCCTAATCCTCACCCCACCCTCCCATTCAGCCTAAACCTAAGCCTAACCCTAGGCCTAATCCTAACCTTCACTGTTACCCTAACCCTAACCCTAAACCTAAACCTAACCCTAAACCTAACCCTAGTCCTCAGCCTCACCCTCACCCTAACCCAAACCCCAACCCTAACCCTTACCCTAACCCTAACCCTCACTGTCACCCTCACAGTAACCGTAACCCTAAACCTAACCCTAACAATAGCCCTAACCCTTATATTAACCCTCATCCTAACCATAATCCTCACCCTAACCCAAACCTTCACCCTAACACTTAACCTCACCCTAACACTAACCCTAACCCTAACATTAACCTTCACACTAACCTTAAACCTATCCCTAAACCTAAACCTCAACCTAACCCTCAACCTCAACCTAACCCTAACACTAACCCTATCCCTAACCCTCACCTTAACCCTCTCCCTAACCCTATATCTAACCCTAAACCTTACACTCACCATAACCCTAACCCTAACCCTAAAACCCACCCTAATCCTAACCCTAACCCACACCCGCACCCTCACCCTCACTGTAACTCTAACCCTAACCCTAACAATAACACTAACCCTAACCCAAAACATCACCCTAACCCTAATGCTCACCGCCACCCTCACCCTCAGCCTAACCCTAAACCTAACCCTAACACTATCCCTAATCCTCACCCCCACCCTCACCCTCAGCCTAACCCTAACACTAAACCTCACACTAACCCAAATGCTAACACTCTCCCTCACCCTAGCCCTCACTCTAAAGCTAATCCTCAATCTAACCCTCACCCACACCCTTCCCCTAACCCTAACCCTCACGCTAACTCTAATTCTACCCCTAAACCTAACCCTCACCATAACCCTAACTCTAACCCTAAACCTAAAACTAAACCTCACCCTCACCCTAAACCTAACCCTCACCCTAAACCTAACCCTCACCCTCACCCTCACCCTCAACCTAAACCTAAGGCTAACACTGACCCTAACCCTAACCCACACACTTAGCCTAACCCTAACCCTAATCCTTATCCTAACCCTAAACCTAACCCTCACCCTCACCCTAACCCTAATCCTAACCCTAAACCTAACCCTCAACCTCAGCCTCACACTAACCCCACTTTTAAACCTAAACCTCACCCACATCCTAACCGAACACTAACCATAACCCTAACCCTCCCCCTAACTCTCAACCTAACCCTAACACTAAGAATAACCCTAACCCTAAACCTCAACCTAACCCTCACCCTAACCCTAACTCTATCCCTAAACCTCACCCTCAACCTAACCCTCACTCTAACCCAAACCCAAACCCTAATCCTCACCCTGACCCTAACCTAAACTTCACAATCACCCTCACAGTAACCGTAACCCTAAACCTAACACTAAACCTATCCCTAACCCTCTCCCTAACCTTATATTTAACCTTAAACCTCACCCTCACCCTAACCCTTACCCTAACCTTAAACCCCACTCTAACCTAAACCTAACCCTCAACCGCACTCTCACCATCACTGTAACTCTAACCCTAACCCTAACAATAACACTAACCCTAACCCGAAACATGACACTAACCCTAATCCTCACCGCCACCCTCACCCTCAGCCTAACCCTAAACCTATCCCTAACACTATCCCTAATCCTCACCCCCCACCCTCACCCTCAGCCAACCCTAAGTCTAAGCCTAACCCTCACCCTCACCCTCACCCTAACCCTAGTCCTAAACCTCACCTTATCCCTAAACCTCAAACTAACCCTCACCCTAACCCTAACCCTAACCCTCACCCTAACCCTAATCCTCAACCTAACCCTCACCCTAAACCTTACTCTACCTCGAAAGCTCACACTCACCATCAGCTTAAACCTAAGGCTAAGCCTAAGCCTAATCCTAACCCTCACACTCACCCTAACCATAACCCTAATCCTAACCCTAACCCTAACCCACACCCTTACCTTAACCCTCACCCTAACCCTAACCTTAACACTAACCCTAAACCTAACCCTCACCCTCAGCCTTACCCGAATCCTAATTCTAACACTAAACCGCACCCACATCTTAACGCTAATGCTAACCTAACCCTAACCCTAACCCTAAACCTCCCCCTAACTCTCGACCTAAAGCTAACACTAACACTAACCCTAAACCTAAACCTCAACCTAACCCTCAACCTCACCCTAACCCTAACACTAACCCTATCCCTAACCCTCACCTTAACCCTCTACCTAACCCTATATCCAAACCGAAACCTCACCCTCACCCTAACCCTAACCCTAAACCCCACCCAAACCCTAACCCTAAACCTCACCCTCACCCTCAAACTCACTGTAACTATAACCTTGACCCTAACAATAACACTAACCCTAACCTGAACCATCACCCTAAACCTAATGCTCACCTCCACACTCACACTCAGCCTAACACTAAACCTAACCCTAAAACTAACCCTGATCCTCACCCCCACCCTCACCCTCAGGCTAACCCTAAGCCTAAGGCTAACCCACACCCTCACCCTCACCCTATCCCTAGTCCTAAACCTAACCCTATCCCTAAATCTCAAACTAACCCCCACCCTCAACCTCACCCTAACACTAACCCTAACCCTAAACCTCACCTTAACTCTGCCCCTAACCCTAACTCTAACCCTAAACCTCATCCTCACCCTAATCCTAAACCTAACCCTAACCCTAACCCAAACCCAAACCCTCAACCTAACGCTAACCCTAACCCTAAACCTAACTCTAAGCCTAACCATAAACTTAACAGTAATGCTCAGCCTCACCCTCACCCTAACCCAAACCCTTAACCCAACCCTCACACTCACCCTCAGCCTAACCCTAAGCCTAACCCTCACCCTATCCATAACCCTCATTGTAACCCTCACTCTAATCCTAAGCCTAACCCTCAATCTAACCCTAACCCTAACCCTAAACCTAACACTAATCCTCAGCTTCACCCTCACACTAACCCAAAACCTCACCCTAAACCTCACCATAACCCTAAGCCTAATGGTAACCCTAACCGTAACCCTCTCCCTCACCCTCACCCTCAACCTACCCCTAATCCTAACCTAACCCTATCCCTAAACCTAACCCTCACCCTAAACCTCAGCCTAACCATCACCCTAACCCTAACACTACCCCTCACCCTAACCCTAACCCTCACCCTCACCCTCATGCTCGGCCTAAGACTAAGCCTGAGCCTAAACCTAAGCCTAACCCTAAACCTCACCCTCACCCTAACCCTAACATTAACCCTAATTCTAGCTGTAAACCTCACTCTCAACCTAACCCTAACTCTCACCCTAACCCTAAAGCTAAACCTCATCCTAACCCTAACCTAACCCTCAGCATCACCCTAACTGTAACCATAAGCCTACCCCTAAACATAACAATAACCCTAAACCTAACCCTAAACCTCTACCTATCCATAACCCTCACCCTAACCGTAACCCTCACTCTAACACTTACCCTCACCCTAACACGAACCCTAACCCTAACACTAACCCTCACACTACATCTAACCATCACCCTAACCCTAAACCTCACCCTAACCCTGACACCAACCCTCACCCTCACCCTAGACCTCACCCTAACCCTAACCCTCATCCTCACCCTAAACCTCACACTAACCATAACACTAATCCTCAATCTAACCTTCACCCACATCCTTCCCATAACCCTAACCCTCACCATATCCCTAACCCTCACCGGACCGTAACCATTACCCTCAGCCTAACCCTCAAGTTTTCCCTTACTGTAACCCCAACCCTAACCCTTACCCTAACCCTAAAACTCACCTAACCCTCACCCTAACCCTAACTCTACCCCTAAACCTCACCCTCAACCTAACCCTAACTCTAAATCTAAACCTAACATTAAACCTCATTCTAACGCTAACCCTAACCCTCACACTAACCCACACTATAAACGTAAACCTAACATTAACCCTAACAATAACCCTAACCCTAACCCTCACCCTAACCATAACCCTCACCCTAACACTTACTCTCACCCTAACCCTAACCCTAACACTAACACTAACCCTTACACTAACCCTAACCCTCACCCTAATCCTAAACCTCACCCTAACCCTAACTCTAACCCTAACCCAACCCTCACCCTCACCCTAGCCCTCACCCTAAGCCTAATTCTAACCCTCACCCTCAACCTAACCCTATCCCAATTCCTCACCCTAAACCTCACATTAAACCTAACCCTAATCACTTAATTAACCACCACCCTAACCCTAAACCTAACCCTAAACCTAAACCTATCCGTAATCCTCAACCTTATTTTAACCCTCACCCTCAGCCTAAACCTCCCCTTTACCCTTACCATCATCCTCACCCTCACCCTAAACATCATCCTAACAGTCACCCTAACTGTAAACCTAACCATGACCCAAAACCTAACCCTCACCCTCACCCTAGCCCTCACCCTAACCCTAATCCTAACCCTAACCCTCATCCTAACCCTCACCTTAACCCTAACCCTAATCATCACCCTAACCCTAACACTTAACCCCATCCTCACCCTCAGTCTAACCCTAAACCTAACCCTAACCCTAACCCTGACATTCACCCTCACACTAACCCTAATCCCAACCCTAACCCTAACCCTAACCCATAACCTCAACCTAACCCTCACCCTAACCTTAACCCTAACACTAACCCTAACTATAAACCACGAACTAACACTCCCCCTAACCCAAATCTAACCCTAACCCTCACCCTCACCGTAACCCTAATACTACCCCTAACCCTAAACCTCACCCTAAACCTAACCCTAACCCTCACCCTCACCCTCACCTTCAACTTAACGCTAACACAAACCCTAACAATAACACTTATCCTAACCCTAAACCTAACAGTAACCTTAACCCTAACCCTCATCCTAAAACTCACCCTCACCCTCAGCTTAACCCTAAGCCTAAGGCTATCCCTAACCCTCACACTTACCCTCACCCTAACCCTAACCATAACCCTAAATCTTAACCTCAACCCAAGCCTCACCCTAACCCTAACCCTCACCCTCACCCTCACCGTAACTGTAACCCTAAACCTAACCCTAACAAAAAACCTAAACCTAATCCTAACCCTCAACCTAACCATAGCCTTCACCCTAACCCAAACCCACACCCTAACACTTAACCTCACCCTAACACTAACCCTAACCCTTACACTAACCCTCACACTAACCCTAACCCTAACCCTAAACCTCAACCTAAACCTCACCCTCACCCTAACCCTAACACTAACCCTTACACTAACCCTCCCACTAATCCTCCCCCTAACACTATATCTAACCCTAAACCTCACCCCCACACTCACCCTAACCCAAACCCTAACCCTTACCTTAACCATAACATTCACCCTCACCCTAAACTCCAACATAACACTTACCCTCACTCTAACACTAACCCTAAACCTAACACTCACCTTCACACTAACACTAACCCTCACCCTAATCCTAAACCTCAACCCTAACCCTAAAACTAAGCCTAACCCTCACCATCATCCTAGCCCTCACCCTAACCCTAATTCTAACCCTCATCCTCACCCTAAACCTCACACTAACCCTAATCCTAACCCTAATCCTCAATTTAAACCTCACCCTCACCCTAACCCTAACCCTTACCCTAACCCTAAACCTAACACTAACACACACTTATTTTAACCCTCAACCTCAGCCTAAATCTCACCTTTACCATTACCATTATACTACCTCACCATTATACTACCCCTAACCCTAAACCTCACCCTAACCCTCACCCTAACCATAAACCTAAACATCACCCTAACCCTAACCCTCACCCTCAACCTCACACTCAGCCTAACCCTTAGCCAAGCCTAACCCTTACCCTAACCCTCACCCTCACCCTAGCCCTCACGCTAAACCTAATCCTAACACTAAACCTCATCCTAAACCTCAACATAACCCTAACCCTAACCATCATCCCAACCATAATCCTCACCCCCACACTCACCCTCACCCTAACCCTAATCCTAACCTTAACTCTAACCCTAATCCTAACCCTTAACCTCAACCTAACCCTCACCCTAAACTTAACCCTAAAACTAATCCTAACCCTAACCCGGGAAAAACCCTCTCTCTAACCCTAAATCTAATCCTATACCTCACTCTCACCCTAACCCTAATCCTAACCCTAACACTAAACCTCACCCTAAACCTAACGCTAAACCTCACCCTCACCCTCACCCTCACTGTAACTCTAACCCTGACCCTAACAATAAAACTAATCCTAACCCTAAACCTAACCCTAACCCTCACCCTCACACTAATCCTCAACCTAACCCTCACCCTAACCCTAACCCTACCGTGAGGTGCTCAACCTAACCATAACTCTAACCCCAAAATCTCAACCTCACCCTAACCCTAAACCTAAACCTAACCCTAAACCTCACCATAAACCTAACCCTAAAACTCACCCTCACTCTAGCCCTCAACCTAACCCTAATCCTAACCCTAACCCTCATCCTAACCCTCCCCATAACCCTAACCCTAAACTTCACCCTAACGCTAAGCCTAACCCTAACCCTAACCCTAACCTTCACACTCACCCTCACCGTAAACTAAACACTAACCCTAACACTAACCCTCACCCAAACCATAACCGTCACCCTTACCCCAACACTCAACTTAACACTTACCCTCACCCTAACCCTAACCCTAACCCTCACCCTTACCCTAGCACTCACCCTAAACCTTACCCTCATCCTCACCCTAAACCTCACCCTAACCCTAACCCTCACCTTTACAATAACTCTCACCCTCAGCCTAACATTCATGTTTACCCTTACGGTCACCGCCACCCTAACCCTCACCCTAAACCTAACCCTCACACTAACCCTCACCTTATCCCTAACTGATAAACTTCACCCTCACCCTAACCCTAATTCTAACCCTAACCCTAACAATAAGCCTCACCCTAAACCTAAACCTAACCCTCAACCTAAACCTAACCCTAACCCTCACCCTCATATTCAGCCTAAACCTAAGGCTAAACCTAACCCTAACCCTCACACTAACCCTAAAGCTAATCCTAATCCTAATCCTACCCTAACCCTAATCCTCACCCTCAATCTAACCCTCACCCTAACCCTAACACTAACACTAACCCTAACATTAACCCTCACCCTCAGCTTCACCCTAACCCTAATTTATCCCTAAACCTCACCCTCACCCTAACCCTAATTCTAACCCTAAGCCTCACTCTAACACTAACCCTCCCGCTAACTCTCACCTTAACCCTAAGACTAACACGAAACCTAACCCTAACACTAAACCTCACCCTAACACTAACCCTAACCCTCACCCTCACCATAACCCTCATCCTCACACTCACCCTCAGCCTAACATTTCGCTTAACCCTAATACCAACCCTAAACCTAACACTAACCTAACCCTCACCCTAACACTCACTCCAACCCTAACCCTAACCCTCACCCTCACCCTAACCCACACCCAAACCCTAAGCCTAAGATTAACCCTCACCCTAACCCTCACACTAACCCTAACCCCAACACTCACCCGAACCATAACCCTCACCCTCACCCTAACTCTAATCCTAATCCTAACCCTAACCCTATCACTCACACTCACCCTCGCCTTAACCCTAATCCTAATCCTAACTCTAACACTAACCCTCACCCCAACACTAAACCTCACCTTAACCCTAACCCTAACAGTAACCTAACATTAACCCTAACCCTAACCCTCACCCTAACCTTATCTCTAACCCTAAACCCCACCTTCACAATAACACAAAATCTAACCCTAATCCTAAACCTCACCCTAAACATATACCTTACCCTAACACTTACGCTAACCCTAACACTAACACTAACACTAACCCTCACACTAACGCTAACCATCACCCTAACCCTCACAGTAAAAATAACCCTAAACCTAACCCTAACAATAACCCTCACCCTCACTGTAAACCTAATCCTAACGCTAACCCTCAACATAACCCTAACTCTCACCCACACCTTAAACATAACCCTCATCCTAACCCTCACCCTAACCCTAAACCTAACCCTATACCTCACCCTAACCCTAACCCTACCTCTCACCTTCACCCTAGCCCTCACCCAAACCCTAATCCTAACCCTAAACCTCATCCTCACCCTCACCCTAACACTTACACTAACCCTCACCCTGATCCTAAGCCTAATCCTAACCCTCAACCTAACCCTAACCCTCACCCTCACCCTCAATGTAACCCTAAACCTAACCGTCACTCTGACCCTAAACTTAACCCGAACCCTAACTCTCACCCTAACCCTACCCCTAACTCTCACCCTAACCCTAACACTCACCGTCACCCTCACCCTAAGCCTAACCATAACCCTAACCTTAACCCTAACCCTCACACTCACCCTAACACTTAACCTAATCCTAATCCTAACACTAAGCCGTACCCTCAACCTCACCCTAACCCTCACCGTAAACCTAACTCTAAGACTAACCCTAACTCTAACCCTCACCCTCAGCTTCACCCTAACGCTAACTCTCACCCTAAACCTCAACCTCACCCTAACCCTAACCCTAAACCTAACCCTAAACATCACCCTAAACCTACCCGTAAACCGCACCCTCACCCTAGCCCTCACCCTAAACCTAATCCTAACGCTAACCCTCATCCTAACCCTCACCCTAACAATAAACCTACCCCTCACCCTCACCCTCACCCTAACCCTAAAACTAAACCTAACCCTAACCCTCAACCTAACCCTAACCCTCACCCTCAATTTAACCTTACCCTAACACTCACCCTAACCCTAAACTTAACCTGAACCCTAACTCTCACCCTAACCCTAACCCTAACACTCACCCTAATCATAACCTTCACCCTCACCCTCACCTTCAGCCAAACACTAAGCCTAACCCTAAACCTAACCCTAAACCTCACACTCACCCTAACCCTAACCCTAATCCTAATCCTAACACTGCCCCTAAACCTCACCCTAAACTTAAGCCTAACCCTAAAATTAATCCTAACCCTAACCCGAACCCTAAACCTCATCCTCACCCTAAACCTCACACTAACCCTAACACTAATCCTGAATCTAACCCTCACCCTAACCCTCACCCTAGCCCTCACCCTAACCCTAACCCTCATGCTCACCCTGAAACTCACACTAACCCTAACACAAATCCTAAATTTAAACCTCACCCTCACTCTAACCCTAACCCTCACCCTAAACCTAACCCTCACCTTTACCATAAACCTCACCCTCATCCTAACTCTCAACTTTAGCATTACCATCACCCCCACCCTAACCCTCATCCTAACCTTACGCCTCACCCTGTCCCTAACCCTACCCCTAAATCTCACCCTCAACCTAACCCTAACTCTAACCCTAACCCTAACACTAAACCTCACCCTATACCTAACCCTAACACTCACCCTCAACCTCAGGCTCAGCCTAACCCTAAGCCAAAGTTAACACTTACCCTAAACTTCACCCTCACCCTAACCCTAATCCTACCCCTAACCCTCATCCTAACACTCACCCTAACCCTAACCATAACCATCACCCTAAACCTGATCCTCACCCTCACCCTCACCCTCAGCCTAATCCTAAGCCTAAGCCTAACCCTAACCATAACCCTCACACTCACCCTCACACTAACCCTAATCCTTACCCTAACCCTAAACCTCAACCTAAACCTAACCTTAACCTTAACCCTAACACTAACGCTAACATTAACCCTTGAACTAACCCTTCAACTAACCCTAAATCTAACCCTAACCCTACCCTCAAACTCACCCTCAACCTCACCATAACTCTAACCCTAACCCTAACAATAACATTAATCCTATCCCTAAACTTAACCCTAACCCTAACCCTAATCCTATCACTTACCCTCACCCCAACCATAATCTTAACCCTAACCCTCATCCTAACCCTAACCCAAACCCTAACCCTAAGCCTAAACCTTACACTAACACTAACCCTAATCCTCATCCTCACCCTAGCCCTCACCCTAACCCTAATCCTAACTCTAACCTTCAACCTAACCCTAAAATTACCTGAACCCTAACTCTCACCCTAAACCTATCCCTAACCCTCACCTCAACCCTAACCCTCACCCTCACCCTCACTCTCAGCCTAAGCCCAAGTGTAACCCTAACCCTCACACTCACCCTAAACCTTACCCTAATCCTAATCCTAACCCTAAGCCTAACCCTCACCCTCACCTTCACCCTCACCCTCGCCCTAACCCTCACCCTAACCCTAACTCTAACACTAACCCTAAACCCAAACCTCAACCTCAGCCTCACCCTTACCCTAAATGTAAACCTGAACCACACCCTCACCCTAACCCTAACACTAAACCTCACCCTAACCCTAAACCTAACCCTCACCCTCACAGTAACCATAACCCTATTGCTAACCCTAACAATAACCCTCACCCTCACTGAAACCCTAATCCTAACACTAACCCTCAAAAAAACCCTAACTCACACCCTCACCTTAACCCTAATCCTCTTCCTAAACCTCACCCTAATCCTAACCCTAAGCCTAAACCTCATGCTAACCCTAACCCTAACCCTCACCCTAATCCTAAGCCTAACCCTAACCCTCAACCTAACCATAACCCTCACCCTCACTGTAACACTAACCCTAACCCTCACCCAAACCCTAAACTTAACCCGAACCCTAACTCTCACAAAAACCCTACCCCAAACTCTCACCCTAACCCTAACCATCACCCTCACACTCACCCTAACCCTTACCCTAATCCTAATCCTAACACTAAGCCTTACACTCACCCTTACCCTAACCCTCAACTTAAGACTAAACCTAATATTAATCCTAACCCTAAACCTAAACCTAAACCTAAACCTCATTCTCACCCCAAACCTCACACTAACCCTAACACTAATCCTCAATCTAACCCTCACCCTCACCCTAATCCTAACCCTAACCCTCACCCTAAACCTAACCCTCACCCTTATCATAACCCTCACACTCAGCCCAAACCTCACCTTTACCATTACCGTCACCCCCACGCTAACCCTCACCCTAACCCTAAATTTCACCCTGACCCTAACCCTACCCCTATACCTCACCCTCAACCTAACCCTAATTCTAACCCTAACCCTAACACTAAATCTCACCCTATCCCTAACAATAACCCTCACCCTCAACCTCATGCTCAGCCTAACCCTAAGGCTAACCCTAAATATAACCCTCACACTCACCCTAACCCTTACCATAATCTTAATTCTAAGACTAAGCCTCACCCTCACCCTCACCCTAACCCTCACAATAACCCTAACTCTAACACTAAACCTAACCCTAAACCTCACCCTCACTGTAACTGTAACCCTAAACCTAACCCTAACAATAACCCTAACCCTAATCCTAAACCTCACCCAAACCACAACCCTCACCGTAACCCATACCCTAACCAAAACACTAAGCCTCACACTAACCCTAACCCTAACCTCACCCTAACCCTAACTCTAACCCTAACCCTAACACTAAAAACTTCAACGTACCCATAACCCTAATCCTCACCAGCAACCTCACCATAATCTTAAACCTAACAATAACCCTAACCCTAACTCTTATCCTAACCCTGAAACTCACCCAAACCCTAAACCTAATCCTAACCCTCACACTCACCCTAAACCTCACCATTACTGTAACCCTAACCCTTATCCTAACACAAACCCTAACCACAACCCTCACCGTAACGCACACCATAACCCAAACATTAACCCTCACACTAACCCTAAACCTAACCTCACCCTAACCCTAAATCTAACCCTAACCCTAACACTAAAAACCTGAACCTAACCTTAACACTAACCCTCACTCTCACCCTCACCGTAACCGTAACCCTAAAAATAACCCTAACCCTAACCCTAATCCTAACACTCAACCTCACCCTAACCCTAAACCTAACCCTAACCCTCACCCTAACCCTAACCCTCACCATTACCGTAAACCTTCCCCTCATCCTAACCTCACTCTAACTCTAACCCTAACCCTAAACCTCATCCTAACACTAATCCTAACCCTCACCCCAACACTAACCCTAACCCTAACCCTCAACCTAACTCTAAACCTCACACTCAACCTAAACCTAACCCTAACCCTCAAACCTAAACCTAAACTTAACCTGAACCCTAACTCTCACCCTAACCCTAACCCTCACCCTTACCCTCAGTGTAACCCTAAGCCTAACCCTAACCCTAACTCTTTCACTCACACGAACCCTAACCCTTACCCTAATCCTAATCCTAACCCTAACTCTAACCCTCACCCTCAGCCTCACCTTAATCCTAACTCTAACCCTAAACCTCAACGTCAACCTAACCCTACCCCTAACCATAAACCTCACCCTAACCTAACCCTAAACCTCACCCTCACCCTAGCAATCACCCTAACCCTAATCCTAACACTAACCCTCATCCTAACCCCCACATAACACTCACCCTATCCCTAAACCTCACCCTCACCCTTAGACTAACCCTAAGCCTAACCGTAAGCCTAAACCTAAAACTCACACTCATCCGCACCGACACCCTCACCATAAATCTAACCCTAACCCTAACCCTAATCATAAACCTCACCCTTACCCTAACCCTAACCCTAACCTGAACCCTAACCCTCATCCTTACCCTAACCCTAACACTAAACCTAACCCTAACCCTCACCCTAAAACTCCCCCTAACCCTAACCCAAACCATCACCCTAACCCTAATCCTAAACCCCACCATCACCCTCAGTCGAACCATTAGCCTAAGCCTAACCCTCAGCCTAACCCTCACCCTAAACCTCACCCTAACCCTAATAGTAAACCTAACCCTAACCCTAAACCTCAACCTAACCCTCACCTCACCCTAACCCTAACACTAATCCTCATTCTATCCCTAACCCTAACCATAAACCTAACCTCACCCTAACCTTCCGCGTAACTCTAACTCTAAACCTAAATACCACCGTCACCCTAACCCTAACCGAAACGTGAACCCTAAACCTCACCCTAACCCTAACATCACCCTCACCCTCAACCTCACTGTAACTCTAACCCTAAACCTAACAATAACAGTAACCCTAACCCTAACCCTAACCGTAACTCTAACCATAACCCTCACCCTCAGCCTCACCCTCACTGCA